>NC_137502.1:22387055-22389555 GCF_041902795.1 Electrophorus electricus
TGCGAGTGCCCCTTCGGCTACACCCTTGACTCCTCCAAGGTCCACTGTATAGGTCAGCGATATAGGTCACCCCTGTATCGGTCACCCCTGTATAGGTCACCCCTGGTGGCTGTGAGGGGCTGTTGCAGGCTTTATGGCTAAAGGTTGGCGTTGTCTCTCAGTGCTCGGAGACAGGGCCGCCAGGACCCGATCTTCATCGCTTGTTCCATTTCTCTCTCTCTCTCTCTCTCTCTCTCATTCTTCTGCTCTCTTTCTGTATCCCTCAATCTCATCTTCTCTTCCTCTATCTCTTTTTTCTCTCTCACCCTCTTTTACTCTCTGTCTTTGTCTCCTTTCCTCTCATTATCATCTTCAATTCACGGTGCTTTTTTAACAAAGGTGCATTTGTAGTGTCAAACTTGGGTTAAAGAGTTCAAAATGATTAAAGAATAATATAATTAGAAATCGAACATTATATACTTTGTGAAAAAGAACATTGTTAACATTATACTCTTCGTTGCATTAAACATTAAGCAAAATAGTATCACAGTTAAAAGTACAGTGGTGGTGTGATTGTGTTCTGGTGAGACAGGGTTGTTTTTGTGCATCTGTGTGTACCCCAATATTCACTCGTTGTTCTTTTTATAGTCCTCAAGGACGTATGAAGCTGCTAACGTCCAGCACTCCTTGTGTTCCCAGATAAGGCGTGATCATTTCTGAATGCTTGAGGGGCTGTTAAAACTGGGACATTTAGCATTAATTTTGGAAAGAATTCTTCAGGAATCTCCTTGAATTTTGAGCGTTCTGTTACAAAGTGCAGTCGTGTTTTATTTTATTTACTGTTGAGATTTCTTGTGTCTTCCGGTTTCTTTAGCCAGACGGTGATCACTGAGTCTGTACTTCATCAAAGTGGTTCTCAGTTTTCATCAGTCATTGTGGTCAGGTAGTCTGCCAATTGTAAAATAACATGACATAACATTCTCTCTCACTCTCCGTCTCTCTCTCTGTCTCTCTCTCTGTATCTCTTTCTCACTGTTCCTTTACCCATCCAGATGTAGATGAGTGTTCTCTGGGGAATCCATGTGGTAATGGCACCTGCACTAATGTGTTAGGTGGGTTCGAGTGTACATGTGACGAGGGCTTTGAACCGGGACCCATGATGTCCTGTGAAGGTACGCGCACATCTCAGGGTCTTTACCACCAAATGCTCTTGAGCTGCACTATAACGCCAGCATGTTAACGTCTTCGTATCTGTGCAGATGTGAACGAGTGTTCCCAGAATTCTTTGCTGTGCGCGTTCCGCTGTGTGAACACGTATGGCTCGTATGAGTGTAAGTGCCCTGCAGGATACGTGCTTCGGGAAGACCGTAGGATGTGCAAAGGTACTAAAGCACACACACACACACACACACACACACACACACACACACACACACACACACACCATGTTAAAAGTTTAATATTTCTAACATAGCATTTCAAAGTTACTAATGCACACACACACACATTTCAACATCCATTCTAGTGTTTGTAGGTGTGAAATATTGAGAAGTTTGTGTGTATCTCAGACCAGGATGAGTGTGCAGATGGGTTGGATGACTGTGAGTCCAGAGGAATGACCTGCAAGAACTTGATTGGCACCTTCATGTGTATCTGTCCTGAGGGCTACACTAGACAGCCCAGCGGAGAGAGCTGCATGGGTGGGTCACAACATGCACAAGCTCACACACACACACACACACACATACATACACACACAAACATTATGAACATGAGTACAAACAAGCACACAAACACAGATGCACACATACACACACACAAACATTATGAATATGAGTACAAACAAGCACACATAAACACACACACACACACACACACACACACACAAACACACACACAACTGCTAGGACTGTTCGTGAGCTCTTGCCCGTTGTACAGATCTGAACGAGTGTGCTGCTCGGCCCGCTGTCTGTGCCAACGGCCGCTGTGAGAACACACTGGGCAGCTACCAGTGCCGATGTGACCAAGGCTTCGTCCCCAATCCCACCCACACCGAGTGTATCGGTGAGTGTGTGTGTGTGTGTGTGTGTATGAGAGAGGGAGAGAGAGAGAGGGTGTGTGTGTTAACACAAAGTGCTGCTGACTGCATGCGTATTCTGTGACCTGATGAGCATACTAGATAAACATGCCTTAATGTATTCTAGATAACCGCCAGGGGTTCTGTTACACGGAGGTTCTGCAGACCCTGTGCCAGATGGCCTCCAGCAGCCGGGTGAGCGTGACAAAGTCAGAGTGCTGTTGTGATGGAGGCCGTGGGTGGGGGCCCAGTTGTGAGCTCTGCCCACTGCCTGGTACCACTCAGTACAAGAAGATGTGTCCCTTCGGACCTGGCTACAGCACAGATAGGCAGGGTGAGTGATGGGCAGGGTGCAGCACTGTCTCACTGCAGGGCGAGTTCTTATAACCACAACCCCACAGCCACAACCACACTCCAGAACCCAGCAGTGAGCTTTGTTGTTTA
>NC_137502.1:22399555-22842055 GCF_041902795.1 Electrophorus electricus
AATAGAGGTCTCCCTCTCCGAACCCCACCAAGCACATATTCCTGCAGGCCGGATGACCTACATATGGGAGGGGCTTAGTTCCAAACAGGTAAGGGTTATCACCAAATGGGAAGAACTTATTTATGCAAGATACAGGATGTACATCCTCTGTCTTTCTGGAATATTTCCATATGGAGGCATTCAGAAATATGGACCAATGTAAAATTGAAAAACAGTTAATAAAATCAAGCATTAAAAAAAGAATATGAAATTGATATTTGCTTGATTTACTGTTCATTTACAGCACATTTAATAAGATGCATGTTTGTTTTACTTTGTATTTTGCCTGCATCGCAACACATTGTTTTGCATAAATATGTTATTTATATGCCATATTAAAATGGAAAATAACTTTAAAATCTAGACTTTATCTAAATTGGTTTTGTATTTCACTCCCTTTGTGCACTAAATGTTAAGTGTGTCAAATGAAATGAAAGCAATTACTCACAAATCGTGGACATGATGTTTTTTGTTTAGGTGTGTCAAGGTGGCCTATTTGATCTATAGAGTAGTATGGCTGATAAGTTGGAGAAGTGTTTGAGCATGTAATTGCCATCACTGCAAATTCCTGTGAAAGCTTTGACCATCCCATCAGTCTAAAGCTTGCAGTTGTCAGTAGTATTATTACTCTTCACTCAGTTAAAACATCTGTGTCATCCTTCCTCATTATTGTTTATGGACAAAACATAGTGGCGATGTAATCAGGGTTTTATTGATGTGCTCGCCAACCGCAGTATTTTATTGGTCCCAGCTACCCCCCAGTTGGCTGATTACATCCAGTACAGAGAGCTGATATGGGGAAACTGTACCTTTCACCTCCAAGCTGAGAAGAAACAGGGTGGTAGGAGCTCGGGGTTCGCTGGTGGGGCAGCAAACAATTCCCTGACCAAACCTGCACCAGTGGGAGGGGCTTTACAGCAGGTGTGCTCTTTGCTTTTTGGTTGTAAGAGACCTAGTGAGGATGTAAACACTCCTGTCAGTACTGACAGGAATTCAGTCTGTACGGCCTGGTGTAGCATAATCATATGAAAAGTGCAGCCATGCAATAGTCTGGCCAGTCATGGATGTTGTGGGTTTTAAGGCACTGCTTGGAGAGTGAAATGTGTGTTTCAGGAAATGCATTTATGCAGTGGGCTTGCACCTTGACACATTCAGAATAAATGTAACTCACCACTGCAACTGGCACAATAACTGGCACTGGAACTGGCACATTTTACTGGAGTTGATTCTCATTATCCTTAAACACTTGCTGTAAATCACTTCTATTATCTTCCATCTTTTAACGCAAATTTAAACATAAATTTGGGAACTGATGTAGAAAGAGCTTGCCACTCTTTTATCCATGGTAGGCAAGCAAGCCAGCTACCACTAGATGGCACCCTTATTCCTTAGTGGTAGTTTATCTGGGGTAAACCTTAAAAAAAAAAAAAAATAAAAAAAATAAAATAAATAAATATATATATATATATATATATATATATATATATATATATATATATATATATATATATATATATATATATACACACACACACACACACACACACACACACACACACACACACACACACACATATATATATATCATCTTACAACTTTGGGAAAAATTTGTGTATGATGTGTATGTTTGTATAAGAAGTGAGAAGAGTAAATAGTTTCTGTTTCTATTTTGAAAGGCTAGCTGCACAGTATGGTATGTCACAATGCAACCAGTAAATACAAACAAAATCATTAAACCAGCTCTTATTTAAGTTGCTTTCTCCGATGTGGTATGATGTGGTAAACTATTGATTTAGAGGAACATCAGTAAGTGTGCAAGCTTTGTAAAATTTGGTAGTGCATAAAACTGGAGATGAGTGGTGCAACAATGTTTACTTGAACAATGTACGTGATTTATTGTGATGCTTTTCTGCAATGCTTTTTATAGCAGCTTCGAATCTGAGAAAGGCACTATATAAATTAAACTTATAATAATAATAGTAATAATAATAATAATAATAATAATTATTATTATTATTATTACAACAGCACAACAGAGAGCAATACTGACGGAATAATATTCATACACACACACACCATTATGAACACCTTAATAAATTGGCAAATGAAATTGATAAGATTAATTATAAAATTATTTAATGTTCCCTGCTAATTATAAAATGATTTTTTATAAGTAGTTTTATAATAATTCTCCCTACTAATTAATTTCATTAATGATTATGTTCCTTTCGTCTCAAGTCATAAAAGTCACAAATTCGACAACGTAATTATTTCTCATCTACCAGAAATTAGGAATAACACTCCTGAATCACAAGCATTGCAGGATGTTTATTGAGTAATCAGAGATAAAAGAAAATGCATAAAAAATTGAGGAATAAGTTAATAATGACCAGAGGCATCAAATTCACTAAAATCAAACTATAGCAAAATAAACCTAACCAAACAAAATGACCCAGACAAGACTTGTGATGAACTGAGAATGGCTCAAACTAATAAAACAGGTGATGAAAAAAGAAATAAAACAATAATTATTAAAGCAACCTGTGAGGAGAACTAACTAGGAATAAACAGCCTCCTTAGCAAATGGGAGAACAGAGTTAATCTAATTCTGATGGATAGACATTTACTGGTACCAGCTGATGATATATGAGAGATAGAGGCCTTACACTTTGAGGAGTTCAGTCAGGTCAGAACAGGCTGTTCCGGTAATGGAGGTCCCCTTTCTATCGTGTTGCTGGTTCCCAAGCCTGTGCTCACAACTCGGGGCCGATTTGCTTAGCTAGAGGCTATTGACTTGGCTTTTTAAAAGAAAAAGAAAAATTTGTTTTTAAATTTGTTTACAAACAATGAAGTATCATGAACTTGTATAATATGTGAAGTGACACATTTGCTTAGCTAGAGGCTATTGACTTGGTTTCTTAAAATAAAAATAAAAATTTGTTTTTAAATTTGTTTACAAATAGTGAAGTATCATTAACTTGTTTAATATGTGAACTGATACATTTGTTTAGCTAGAGGCTATTGACTTGGTTTCTTAAAAAAATTTGTTTTTAAATTTGTTTACTAACAGTGAAGTATCATAAACTTATATAATATAAAAAGTGATAAAGTCAGTTACATTTCTTTCCTGCTTTAATTGGAAAGCTGTATTTTGTCTAGTTGATTCATATAGAATTTCTAGTAAACACAATTAGAAATAATTAACAAATTTGTTTATAATAAGCATGAGGTAAGCAACATGTAATGTAGACAGTTGTGATGAATAATTCGAAAATAGCAAACACCTAATGAAGAGAATAAAAAAACAATGGACAAATTACCAAAATAATAGAAGCAAACACCACAATTACTGCACTAAGATAACCAGACATATGGTGTTTTTGGACTGATATGCTAATTGTTGGGTTGCCATAGCAGTCATGAACATTGCTTATGCTTATAGAATTATTTGCCATACTGAATGTATTTAAATTAAAAACCAGCACTCTCCAGTTCAAGGCTGAATGAGTACCTGACCCAGCTCATGAAACACTCGATAACGAGCCGGTGAGCTGAGTCAGAGGTTTTGAGCAAGTTTAAAAAAAAAGATTTGTCAGACGGCAGGACCAGATATAGAGAACCATGATATAACTTATGAGAAACCTACTTTAGATGAGGACAAGTCCTGTGTTCCTCATCTCAGCCCTAGCCTTTGTTCCATAGAAATCAGGTAATAATAATGATTAACCACTGATAAGCCAACACAACTGTCAAAGATTATAATACATGGAACAGTGGAAAAACAATAAGTTGCTGAATAACTTGGATCTTCTTATTGTATCTTTAAAATAGACGTATTGTTATTTCGTTGTTAGTCTTTCATCCTGAACTTTACTATTATTTTGATGATACCATGAGGAAACTATGTTTATCTGTTTTGGATCCCTTTTGTGGCAGAAATTATATGGTACATGCCTGTCAAAACCTTTTAAATTAAACTGAATTGGACAGTAAAGCTCCACTGTTATGTAGAGCACATCACATGACAAGTCCAGAGCTAGACTTCACATTACTGTAGCACTGGCTTGGTTGTTAACATCCATCATTTCAAAACCCTGGTTATCAAAGCCATCTTTGGGGTGGTGATGATTGCTTTGGCCATTGTAGAAGCAGAGGGCACAGTGAGCAGCTGGGACAGATTCCACTCTGCCGAAGTTGGAGAAATCCACGCGGTATTTGCCTTCCTTAGTGCGGGAGATGATGGGAAGAAACTTGTAGCCCCACTTGATCTCCAGAGGGATGTAAGACGTTCTGACCTGGCAAGCGGAACTGGTGGACTCATCAGTGCCATCCAGGAACACCACCAACTCAAAGTCCTGCTGCTGGAGGGTGTCTACAGCCAATTTAAAGAATGGACTTGTCTTGTCAATAACATGGTACAGAGTTAAAGGGCAGATAAAGAAGAGGTTGTCTTTCCCAGCATCCACCATGAAATCAACGTTGACTTGGTCCAGGATGACGGTCTCACCTTCAGGTGTGACGGTCGTCCTAAGCAGCTTGCCGTAGAGCTGGCTCCCGATCATCAAGGTTTTGCGTAGGTTGGCCACTCGTATTTGCAGGCACAGGTTACCATTTTTAGGGCAGATGACAGCAATTTTGCTAAAGGTGATGGTCTTGGCTCTTCTCTTGGGCAGAGTGAGTTTGGCCATAAAGAGTCCACACCAAAAGCAGTTAATTATTAAACCAATAACAGACTGGATAATAATGAGGGCGACAGCTCCAGGACAAAAAGGGCTGAGAACCCGCAGACCATAACCAATAGTCATCTGTGTCTCGAGTGAGTAGAGGAAGGCACTTGTGAGACCAAAAACATTATATATGCATGGCTTGTGGTTTGGGGGTTGGACTTGCCACCACATATCACCATTATCACGTGCAATCCAGTACCAGATGAGTCCAAAGATGAACCAGCTGAGAGTGAAGGAAGCCACAAAGAATAAAAGGACAAAGCGCCATCGGATCTCCACCAAGGTGGTCCAGAGATCTAGCACGAAGGCCAAACGGCTGCTGTGTCTCACATTGCCAAATTCAATGTTGCAGTGTCCATCTTTGGTTACGATGCGATTTTTCTTAATCTGACGCTTGGCCAGGTAATTTCTGAATAACTGACATAATGAGCGTGTCATCTTCAGGAAGAACAATCTGAGGAGGGAAAAAAACAACATTTCATTTGCATAGTGGCAGTTTTAACTAAAACAAACAAGCTTTGCCTTAGTAGTAGTCTCTAGAATCCTCTGAATGTAACTTCTGAAGTTACATTACAGAAAGTAATGGCAATAATTTAAGATACTTAAACGTTGGAGCATCATGAACTAATTGATGTAACTGGTAAGCTGAAAGACCAGAAAAGGATCTTTTGTTGACACTGGTTAAAGCAGTATTGCTGTCAAAACACTGGTTATTTTTGAATAATAAAGTTCCCTCCAAAGGACTCGTAGTGTTGTAACGTTGCTGCTCTGTGCAGGATACACAGATTCCCTTGACGTTGTGAAACATTTAATGACATTAAACATACACAACAAGGGTGGCACTCAAACATAACGCTGATGGAAAACATGACCGTACACTTAAGGTTAAACATAGAACACCTATACATTAATAACAGACTACACAAAACAACGTTACGGCTGTAATGGCCAGAAATAACACAGACGTAGCGACAGTGACCAACACCAGTGCACACGTTGACAGGGGTTTAACTAGACAGACAAACAGTAAACCCTGTGCAGGTGTGTGCAATCCTGGAAGGCGTGGTTACAAAACACATGTGAATCCCCCGGCATATGGTGGGCCATACAACATGACTTATGGGGGGGAAGAGCGTTCCGTGACAAAACCCCTTCCCAAGGGGCGCAGGTCCCGAAGTGTCCTATTCCCGGACAGCGAATCCCAGGCCACCGTGCACCGTGCCTCTCTCGGGGCAGTCCGGTAAGCTCCACATGACATATGAGGGGGAAGCAGTCCTCGACAGTGACCCCTCCCCAGGGGCGCGGCTCCCGATGCTTCCCATTCCGGGATAGTGAACCCCAGGCTGCCGTACACACACACAAACACCGCACGGCAATGCCTGGTGCCCACCAAACACAAGGCGGGCTAGAAACCTCCCACCAGGGAGACCTCCTCGCACGAGGGAGAAAGGCAGGGTCCCTGCCTCTCTCGGGTCAGTCTGGCATGCTCCCCGTAACGTGATGCGCCTGTGAACAAACATTGGGCGCGAACACACACCAACAAATGCGCTGTTAAACACACATATTAGGCGCTGTGATACAGCGCCTGCTAACTTCGCAGGTGCTTTGAGTCTCATTCGCCATGTCATCTGTGTATCATGTAACGATGTCCCTTCGTAAGCCCCATGTCACCAGTGTGTTGTTATGTTATGTTGTCCCACTATAAGACATTTATTTTAGTCTGATTTTTCGTTATTGCTGGTGTCTTGGCTTTCTTTAGCTCCTGTTTGTGCATGTTTTTGATCCTTTTCATTTATTTGCATTAAACTCTTCCTTTGGAGACCCATGTTTGCTTCCTTCCTTTTCCGACGTTCTAAGCACTGTGAAGGGTTCAAAGTCAACAGAGTGAAGAGTAGTTCAAATTAACCTTCTCACCTTCTTTTTCTCATTTTGCAAATGGTGCAAATATGTAACTAAGATGTTGGCTACTGCGTTGAATGGCAGTCACATGAAACTGCACAACTGCATGTTATTCTGCAAATTCTGTTTTATGTACATGAAGTACGTACATATTTTATGTACAGGAATACATGAAGGGACATTTGGGCTTCTGTGTCTATGTCTCATAACACACAATGCTTCCTCTATGTCTCAGAGAGGTCAACCACAACAGCCTACAGACATGCACCTAATGTGTTGCTTGCATGATCTCAAATGGCAAGACACCAATTTATTTTGACACTGTGCTACATATTATTGTTACTATAATGGCATGGCAAGGCAGTGCAAGTTTTATCGTACAGCACTTTTGATACACAGCGGCAAGTCAAAGTGCTTCACATAAGATATGGAAGAATAATCAAGCTTATTACAAACAGAGATCTATTACCTCGGGAAGGTCTTATCCCCAAACTAAAAAAACGTTAAAATGAAATAGTTAATTAAAAAGAAAGAAGCATTAAATAAAACGTGAATTAAAATAATAAATGAACTTTGTCACGGAACGCTCCCCTTCCCACTGTTCACATAGTACGACCCCCCGCGTGCACACTGCTCAGACTGTGTTTGTATCCACTCCGCTGCTGTCAGCAAACACCTGCACCTGGTTTATTGTCGTTATGTTTGTATGCATTTAAATCCATTTATGCCTTTTTATAATACATGTTTTGGATTCCGTTTGTGGTCCCGTGTTCACCCTCCTCGTTCCACGTTAGTGCCACTGTATTTATCGTCTCGTGTTGCGTCTAATCAATGTCTGTCGCTTCGCGGGAAGTAGGGCGCTGCTCCAAAACTAGGGGCTATTCCCGAAGGCCCCCTGTTCCATGTACAGGCCATGAGCACTGGGCGGCTTCGCCCAAAGCCCAGGAAGAGGACTGCCTCAAGGGCTTCACCTCTAGGATGGGCTTTCCCTGGGCGGCTGGCGGCTGGCGACAGGCAGGCCGGAACCAGGGCGGACGTGCCCCTCTGCGTGGCCTGCAGGGCCTGCCATTTCAGCAGGCATTGCGGCTGTGCACCATTTGTCTATCTGCAGGCGCATCTACTCGTAGTTGTGCGTGCGGTATGTTTGTCCGGGCTGCATCCCACCGAGGATGCTGCCGCCGCTGAACGTCCAGGCCACGTCACGGAACGCTCCCCTTCCTGCTGTTCGTGATGTGGCCCGCTGCGTGCAGTGGGAGTTCAGACTGTCTTCGTAAGACGTGGATAGGTTTTTGATTCGTAAGGCCCGCTGCGTGCAGTGGGAGTTCAGACTGTCTTCGTAAGCATGCCGCTGTTGGCACACCTGCACCGGGTATATTGACGTATGTATTTAAACCGCTGTTGGTGTGCCTCTCCGTTGTTCTGTTTGATTCCGTTCGTGTTCCTGTTTGACTGACGTTGCTAGCGTTCACCCCGCTTGTTCCACGTGAGTGCCACTGTTTATTGTCTCGTGTCTGTCTAATGTCTATCTACGTCGAGGGAATCTGTGTGTCCTACTCCTTACCCTGCGGCACTAGGGTCATTACATTTAAAAACAAAGAATACAATTTTATAAAACGAGTGCATAAAATCAAATTGAACATAAAGTAAAAATGTATTCGTAGTGCTTAAATATGACTAAACTTACTTGTACAATAACTTTATAGAATAGCTCCACACTCTTGACTAACAGATATAGTTGAATGCGGATGTGATGGATGATCATTGTTATGAAACACCATGAAAATCAATGTTATACCATTCTAATGTACTGATTTATCAATTATTGTCTCATAGTACTATTGCTCAGTCTCTTCTATAAAAAGCACTTCATGTTTATTACACTGTAGTCTGAAGTCAAGTCTAAACTGCACCTCTGTTCATGGATTAGATTAGAAAGGAATGCCTTAAGCAGCTATTTAATCAGTGATGGCAAGTGGATCAGAGCTTTTTTTTTTTTTTTTACTTAGTAAAGGTATTAGTAAAGGTATTTGACTGAATATAATGAGCTAGATTGTCCATTCATAGCAAGTATAGGTGTAAATTAAAAGCCAAATGATCTGGAGACTTTCTTCAGACTTCTCAGTGCTATTTTCACAACTCTATATTTAAAAAAAGCTAATAGAGAACTTACCTTTAATGGAGGCTGCTGTTTCACTTTAATGCTCGCTGTCTTTCCCTATTATTTTCTCTAAAGGCCCTAATATGCAAGGTCACTTAATTATAGTGACATGCTACATGTTGCTCTTTGGTTATGGTGTTGTCGATCTTGAGGTGTGACCTGCCTTTTGTATAAGACCCTTCCCACAAGGCTGTACCCAGTGTGTTTAATGTTTACCTGTATACAGAAAACAAGTGACTTTCACCACAGGGATGGTGTGGGTGTGTGCCCCATGTGCCCTGGACAGGCTCTTTTAGAGTGCAGTAGACAGCACTAAAATGTCAAGTTCATCTATGGAGGGTATTCAAAATGGAAGCAAATCGGGGCACAAAAGCTGACGAAGTTTATTCCTTGGCAATTTATACATGCTGAGGTTTTGTACAACAATTTTTTGACTACATTCTTAATTTTTCCTTTTATGCCTTCAATGCATATTTTGTGTGGTGTTGTGTACACCCCCCCCCCCCCCCCCAACATAGAAGTCTCATTAGGTTTTGCTTTAATGAGGAGAAAGCAAATATTTAGTGTCATGCAACCAGAGAATCTCTGCCTTCTTTGGAGAAGTGTTTATGCTCTAATAGCAATGATTTACAAAGGATTATTATTATTTTTATTTTTTTTGACAATTCAGGCAATTGCAATTTATTTATAAAACACAAATTCCAAGACATGGCACAGGACTGTTGGTGCTGGGTAGGTTTTTAAAGCAGCTTATGACTAGTTCTAATGTTTCACTTTTGCAGTAAAATCAAACTGCTCCTTTAATTTCTGCATAGGATACATGTAACTTATGCTACATTAAAGTTTGATTCGCTGCAAGTCCTTGTGCATGGAGGGAGAGCAGAACATTGTGGAAAGTGATTTTCTTAAGATACAAGTTGCCTCCCCTGTGAACATGATTTACTATAAATAAAGTCGAAAGAATTGCCCAGGGAATATTCAGAGTTAATCATTATGCTCCTAATCAATTTCACTTTGATATGTCATGCCAAAGTTCATTTTGCAAAGTTTCTTGAAGCCAAAGGAAAGTCTTTAAACCCACTGCATTCTTCATGAGAAAACCCATTTATATTTGTCCCTAGCAAATCATAGGGTCTTTACAACTATTAAGAGCTTCTGATATCAGAATAGAGCATTTTCATAGAGAATATGCTACCAGTGCATTTGTTGTATAAATGTTGTCAGTGTGGATGATCAATTCATTTAAATCATCATTTAATTCAAACAAGCATTTATTTACCCAAAAGAGTGACCATAATTGCATAATGTCCCCACCCCTGGGGATGCTGCCTGAGGCCTTATATTATTTGAGTAGTGAACATAGACATGTTCACCTCACCCTTTGCAATGTGTTCTTTGTTAATAGTGGATATATACATATAAAATCCCAACATTGTCAATGTGTTCTAGTGTCTTTTTAGTGTTCTACACTTTAAAGAGCGTTGCCATTTTTTATTAAATAACTGCCTTTATCTTGGTCATAAACTACATTGATATGAGCTCATTTAGCAATCAAATGCACTCTTATCCATGCTGCATCAACCTAACAGCAGTGATGCTGCAGAAAAGATTAGGTGTTTATTTAATCAAATCAGTTTAATCACATCCATGGTGCACTATCATTCACCAGAAAGACTGGGCAGTATACAAGCATGGGTCCTCCTGAAGCACTGGTCTAAATTTAAATGTAAGAATTTTTTGTTTGTATCAAATGAATAAATATTCACACATTTAATAGAGACAAATTGCCACTTATCTGTTGATGCTTGGTAAGTTCTTGGAGCAATTTGTATGCATAGTTTTTATTTTTGCATTTTTCTGTTTCTTTAAAACTAAATATGCTATATTTAACATTTACTCTACATTTAACATTTACTTTACCTTTAATATTTGCTCTACCATTGACATTTGCTCTTTGTCATTTGTTGTGCAGCATGATACATGTGTGGGAGGTGGTGGTGGTGATGTTGTGGAAAAGTTACCTTAAGATGTGACCGTAACTGCAGCCTTGCGTGGGAACTAATTTTAGCTGAAATATTTTGGAAATTTTATGGAATGTTTGGAATGCCAAATGAACCCATATAGACCTATTAATATTTTTTTCATATGAAAATCCTTTTTGTCAGTAAAAACAATCCACAGAGTCTTTAGGCAATTGTGAAATGCTTCTGATTGCTAAACAGAGAGAATTGTACAATATTTTCCCATAAATATTTTCCCATAATTAGTTTTATTTCAATAATGAACATACATTTTAAAGCCTTGTCATTGTGTTGGCTTTTCTGATAATGCTCAGCTGCTTCTGTGTATGGAATGGCTCTACCTGGAACAGCTGTAGTGGCTGTGTGTGTGTGTGAAACAACACTCTGTGATTTTGTGACTTGCCTGGCAGCCTGAGTGATGCAATTTGCATATGAACTTGACTAACGCTGTGCTACCTGTGAATGCCCAAACTAATGAGCTGCAAACTAAATTTTCCTCTTGTTTTTCCAAGTCTGTCAGAATGCGAATATATGGCATGAAAGTGAATTTGAAAAACTAACTAACAGTGCAACTAGATTAAAAAAAAAGAAAAAAAAAAAAGATTCAGCTCCTAGTTTAGATAATGATTTTCTGAAGATGTGTGGAACTGTGAAATTGTGACATTATGGGCCTTAAACCTCTGTCCTAGTAAACTTCCAGACCTATCCCCTCCTGACAGATATGTAGTTCAAAGTTCCAATCTAATGCCTTCTGTTCCTTAAATGTTTATCATTATCTAGAATTCCCTGAGTTCTCAGATCATTAATTTGTTATTAATGACCCCAAGGGATACTTAACACCTGTACCTGTTAACAGATCTATAAACAACTTCACATGACTGCAGTGCATCAGACCATAATAACTGGTGGACCGTAAAGAATTTTGACTTTATTAGTGTGTTTTTTAGTACTCTACATCTCATAGGACCCAGATATTTTGATTAGGTATTAGCCTTTATCTAAGCCATAAAACACCTTTTGATATGTATGTTTGCATTTGATATGTGCGTGTACATTTAATATGTAGTTGTACATTTGATGTGTAGGTTTGATGTCTCTACTCTGCATCAATTCCAAAAGCACTGATGCTGTAGAATCACTAAGTAGTTAGTATTTATTTATAAAGCACATTTAAAGCCAAAGTTCTGTATATGTCTGATCTATATACCGTATCACTGAAGAGTCTGGCAGCTACACTTCCGGCCACCAGAGGTCCTCCCCTCCGGAATACTAGCACTCTCTATTCAACACACTGACCTGTGTCCTATCAGTCTCATTAACACACTGTGAAAGGCTTCCAGGAACTCCCAGAACTTGTGAAGAGTTGACAGCACTTTGCAGTCTGCATGCCAAGCTGTTTGTTGTTACTGATTATCTAGATTTGGCCCTCGTGTCTTCTGTTTTTGAGGATTCTTGGTTTTCTGACCCTTGCCTGTCTGGTGTCTGATTTTTACCTCTCTGGCCCCTTCCATATGATTTGCAGTAAAGTTTCCCCTGCACATGGATCCTAACTGTATGAGCCTGCTTCCACGCACAATGACATATCAGTAACACACCTTCACTGCACAAATAACAACCAAAACATAAATACATTTTCAATCTTGTTTTAAAACTGGGACTGGGGGCAGATCTAATTTCTAATGGTAATTTGTTCCTCCGTTTAGCTTCAGCTCTGATGATGGAACAGCCAGGAGCAGATCATTGGAGGGTCTTGGTGATCTGGAAGAGGAGAAGGTAATTCTGTAGTTTGACCACTTCACCTAGGTCCTTAAAACACATAACCAAACCTTGAATAATGTTTGGTATTTAATGAAACAAATTAACTGTGGTGTACTATCATTATCCAGAAAGAACACCTGGGCCCTACTGAACACTACACAGTTGGAGCAATGGAAACTCTGTATATATGTCAAGTAGCGTAACACAAAAAAGCAAGTAGGTAAACCACTGATTAGTGTAGCTATAAGACATTTTTAAGCACCAAACAATGCCCCTAAAGTTAAAAATCTCTACATCCTTAACTGCAAAGTCCTTCATTAAGCAGTATACAACATTTATAAATAATTCATACTGTAGTTTGAAAGACTAAACTTTTTTTTTTTTTTGCATATTGCAAGTTAGTGGTATAGACCATCATGGAGTCCAAAATAAGCTTCTAAAATATGTTTGTTTGTTTTTGTTTATTTACCCATCATAAATTAGTATTAGACTAGAGGTTGCCCCACAAATGACACATGGCTCAAAATGGAAGATGAAACAGACTCAACTCAACTTTACTGCACACAGGTTGTGGGGAATAAATGCTCTGCAATTCTTTCTGTTTATGTCACAACTGTGCAGTTCTGTGAGTCACAATTACATGTAAATAACTTTTGATCCACACTATATTAAAGTGTCTCACTGGGTAATAGGGTACCCAAAAGTGCTTGTTAAACATAATATTCTTAGATCGCTGTGTTATGTGATTGACAGTCAAGTGAAACTATGAAAAACATGACAGAGAAGAGTAAGTTACATTTATCTGGCATAAACTGAAAAATGGAATGTGTAGTCTCTGAGGAGTACTTTTCCAAATCCCGAGCGCAGAACCAACATATTACAGCTTTTCATACTTGTATACAGCTGTCATAGAACAGCTAAACATAATCTATTTAAACAAAATCTAAGCATTGTGTAAAAAAACATATAAAAATCATGCCATTTAATGACACAGTTGGTCAATGTATCTACAGTACAACATATTTTGAAAACATAAACCATAAAAATTAAAAAGCAGAACCAAATCACAATTATCACAGAAAAATAGAATCCAGAAATCATACTTCCCCCAGAAAAGCCAATGTGTCCTGGACAAGAGCCAGACTTGGGCAGTGATAGCAACCAACAGTGATCGTTCATGTACCATATTGGTTAAATGACTGCAAGTGTGCCATATCCCTTTCTCATTCAGACTTCAATGTATTTTAATGTTAAGAGGGAGGAGGTATTATGCCCCCTTTACACAAGTTAGCACAGTTCTCCTGCATCTTAAAGAAACGTCTCTGACATGCTTTGGTCAAAATACCTCGAGGATCAAGCACTACGGCACCCTTTACAACCTGTCGAAACAGTTCTCTTCAGAAGGACCAGTTTGAGCGCCTGTTCATCCCACTCCCCCTCTTCTGCATGAACCCTGGGAGAAATATTGCTGTAGGAGAAAACAGTGGTGAAACAGTTGCTTCCAAAGGGAGGATCAAGCATGATGGATGATCTGACCCTTAAACCCTCAGTGACCAGCCCATCAACCTATAGGCCTAGCTTGGTGTTACCCTAACCCCCATACAGATCTCTTATAAGTGTTGTCACAACAAATGGTTATAAATGTTGTCTAATTTCAACCACGTGGTTTTCTTAAAGCCTCTTTTCATGAATACTAGGTTTAGGGTTGCTTTTAAAGATACAGTTGAAGCATTCATAAAAATAACTTTGTCAGGAAGAATCAGAACCAGAACCATTTTAAACACATGCATTAAATTTCATCTATGAGCACATATTAATTATTAAGTCCTATAACTAAAAGATAAGTCCTCCTGTCGATAATTGGTAGACAGTATGCTTCAAATGAAATCCCACATTATTTCGTCAAATCAGTAGCCAGAAACATTAAAATTTATTCTTAATCATTCTGTTTTACAAGACTAAATGCCTGTGGTGATGGCCTGTTAAAAATGTTTTCATCCTGAAATCAACCATATGGTGCTCTTTGAGTCCCTTTTCTTCAATCCTTCAATCCTCCGTACGGGTTCGGTTCAGAGAAAATGCTAAACCAATCCTATGTGCTAAGTGTTTTGAAAGAGTGTTTTGAATGTGCTTAAGTGTTTTGAAAGAGACGCATTCGATTTCATGTGTGGGCTCATATGCATTTGCAGCTGCCATACTCAAAGGCCTCCCCTGCCTGTTGATGGCATACAGCAAGCTTCAAATGATAAGCCACAAGAATACTGATAGCAGGCTGACTATCTCCATCTCTGCAGCCTCAGAAACACCAGCGGTACTTTCATGTCAGGAGTCCAAGGGAGATGGTCAGTGAAAGCAGAAGGTGCTAAAAGAGCAACCAAAGTATAGCATGGACCCAAATTAGAGGTTTGATGAAAGAGATTTATAAAATCTGATGCCAATGGGCCCATAGTGCTTTGATGCTGAATTGGGCTACTGGTGAAAGTTGAGACAGAAGAATGACCAAATCAGAGTGATGATGCTCAAAGAGCTGGAGGTTCTGAAGCTTGATTAGAACAATGTTGTCTGAACACATTAAATCTCAAATATATGCCACAGCAATATTCATAATATTCTACTCCATGATGTCCAAAAAGGCCATCATCAAGGGTTTAATGAAGAGGACTGGGATAATTTTTATTGGAATATCATTAGTAGGGTTCTTGAAACATCAGTGCAGGTTGTGTAGGCGAGCTATATCTCAGAATTTTGAGGTCTGTAGATGTTCTTGTATATTCAGTGAAATTATTTATCTACATCTATTTTCTGATATTTTTGGTGATATTTCAACTTTTTTCTAGTAAATATTTTTGACCTAACTCTGACATCTTTTGGGTGTTTAGGTTCTCCCTAAAGCCAGAAAAGGGCTATTGAAGGAGGAAAAGCAAGATGTACCTTCTTCTGGACGAGAAAGCCCAAGATACATGGTGTAATCAAAACAGCCCCTGAGTGGTGCAACAGAAAAGTGCTTGCCCTATCATCAGGAGCTCTCTTGTAAAAGAGATCCTTTGTTCTCAATGGGTTACCTGGGTAAAATAAAATAAAAGCTGCTGAGTTAATGGGAGTCCAGGGCAGCAAATTGGTGCTGCTCTCTGGGTGAGAGTGAGGGTGGTACTCTGGCCCCTGTCAATCACTGTGACAGTAGCCAATTATGGACATCTGTGTGTTTGTGTTTGCTGATGAGGGCAGTTAATGCTATACTCTGATGGGCTTGGATTGGGTTGGTAGTTGTCATACGAAAAGGGGAGGTTGGTGGGTGGAAATTGGCATAGTGACTAAATTGGGAGAAAAACATGATAAAAAATGAAAAACTATGAGGGGTCAACACGTCATGATTGTTTGCCACAAGCTTAACAACAACAAGATGATCACTGTTGTGAGTTCTTCCTTTTTAAACTGTTCAAATACCCGTTGGCACACATACCTGTCATGTATAATCTTATTATCAGTTCTGATGGAGTCTTCCTCAAGCACAACCTCATCATCAGTAATGCATTCTTGAGACAGAAAAACAAGTTGAAGACATCCTGGATGCATCAAGCTCCAAGAACTGGCACATAATTTCCAAGGCCAGTGACTGGCTCATTATTAAATCATGTGTAAATTCAATCTCCCAGATGGTCCCCACGTTGGCAGCATATGGCAGTGAGAAATAAACATGGTTATCTCCAAGATCGTACCGGCAGCCAATAAATTCTAAATGTACTGCTTACAGTTCTAGTGGGGCTCAAGGAAAACTTGGACAGTAAACCACTGGGATACACCTCACCCAGTGCTGCTGATCTGGACCCTGTGACTTCTCATGGGCCACTGACCCAGTGCTGATGACTTCTAGTCTTATCAGAAGTAATAGCATAACATAGAAGACTTGTTACAGAATGCAGCAGATTGTTTATCCCTGACTTTTATGAGCTCATTGCCCAGTTAGACAGGTTGTGAAAATCTTGGGTTAGTGGAACTGACTAAACCTATCCCAAGTTAGTGAAGGTCAGTTACAGCAGTTATGCTGATCCTTGTCTACAGAGAAAGTGTCCTCACCTAAACACACATCTTTGTTTACAGAGTTAGAGCCAACATGTTATGTGTTAAATTATATTACTAAGTAATATAAATATAATTTTTTTACTCCTGCCTCTGCTGTTTGTGGTGTACCACCACAAAGAACCATTTCTCATTGCTTTTATGAAATCAAGAAAAATCTCTCTCTGCATTATTGATAGTAATATTTAGGTAATTTATTACTGAACTTCAAGTGTGTATGTTATTACTGTAAAAGCAAGAACAAAACAAAAGTGAAGCTTGGAAACAGTTGGTCATCCTACAACTTAGCCTCTAATATTTGTTAATTTATACTTTATGTTGTAAATTAGCTCATCTCGTAGAATATTCTAGTTTATTGGGAAAAATAGATTTTATTGAGATTGTGGAGATTGTTTGTTTAGCATGAAAATTCCTTTCTTTTCTACTTAATTTACTTAAGAGTGCATCCCAGTCACAAAGAATATATCCAGTCTCCCAACACCTCTTCAAATGATCACCCTTTGTACTGATGATCTGTAAGTTTTACAGAAAATATGCATATAACAGCATTGACATATCAGGTGCACATTGGTTAATGCTGAACTGTTTCTTACTTCTCCTTAGCAATTAAGCCCCAGTTTAGTTACTCTGTTCTGCTTTATTTAGACCAACACCTATCCTTTTTCTACACACTGCTTTTCTTCAAACTCAGACACATACTAATCAAAACATTTTTATCACCTACTAGGGCACTGAGCAAATGTGCATGCACACTCTTGTTTTGTTTTTCACTGCTTTTAGCTTAACCCCACAGCTTCTTTCACCCTACATACTTTGTTACAAACAATGCCCACTAAAAAAAGAATATCAGTGCGTTCAGCTTTCATACTGGCAGCATTTAAAACATGACTAAATGAAATCACGCAAATAACCATTGCCTGTGATGATGAAGAAGGAGAAGAAACAAAAAAATGGTTTACGTTAGTTGTTACCATTTTCCATTTATCATAGGAAGCTCTCGTACGGCACTAACCAGTCTGGGGTCGGTAATTCCTCTGAGATACACAAGTCTTGTAAAATATTTTTTTAAACAGTGTTGTTAAACACAACTGAAGGACAGCACAGAAACTCTAGATCTGTATACTTGAGCTGGTCAGTGCGCAGGATTGGCTGGACCTGCTTCAGACAGAAGAGCTAAGCCATCCTTCCCACGCAGAGAGAAGAGTTGGTTGTGATGTCTTGGGCTCTCAGCCATGGATGGTTAGGGCATGATCATCACTTTTTTCAGTAAATTCTTATGTATTTTCCCAGCATCTCTCTCACAAACTGCGTATTATTTTTGTTTTTCATGTGCCTTGCAGAAGTATTCAACCCTCTTTGAAATCATCATATTCATCTGGATTACAAATTGTTACACACATTGTTCCAGTGAGTATTATTATTGCAAACCAAAGTCAAAATGCATTATTTGTCAGCAGATTTGACAAAGATTGAAATATGCTGCTTGTATAGCTATTCAACCTCATCAGAGTTATGTACAATGTAAATATGGAAAAAAAAAAGCTGTGGCAGCCAGTTACAGCAGTTCCCATCTTTATATCAGCGTTTTCTTTGTTTTGTTTTTGTTGTCTGTAAAAGAAAGAACAGAACACTGGACCTACCATTTGCAGACGCTCAGGACACAGACACTTCATTTGATCGGCCCCAACTTGGAAGATCTGACCACAACCTGATTCTACTGACTCCCACAAACCTGCACTGTTGAGAACAAAGAGGTGGTCACATGAAGCAAAGGAGGCTCTACAGGTGTTATTTGAGTCAGCTGGGGAATACGTTTACATTTACGGAATTTAGCAGACGCTCTTATTCAGAGCGACTTACAAAGTGCTTTGTCATTTACTTTGTCATTATAAAATACATCCCAGCCAGTACAGTAGGTTAGAGTCAATATACCAATGAACTAGAATACTGTTGAAATACAGGGATCAGTGCTGATGCCTACATAGAAGTGCAAAATACACAAGCTCTATCTCAGACAATGATAAGTGCAATAAACAATAAGTACTAGAGTTTGTTAGTCAATATCAGTGTAATAAGCAATACCCTACAATAAGTACTGGTTTCAGTTAGTTAACATAGGAGCAGGGTCCGTGCTCATTTAAATATTCCACAAATAGATGGGTCTTCAGTCTGCACATGAAGACTGCAAGGGACTCTGCCAAGCTGTACTTGAGGTTCGAAGTACTCAAGGTATGGATCGGGCTTTGTATGGAGGGGTTGTTAAGACATGACAGAATGCATCATGGACCATATTAATTTCTGCACTGACACCAATCACCAATCAGTTATGCTATTTTCCCAACAACAATCCCTGGATAATCATATTCCTGATGTAGCTGCTGAACAAGAAGAAATGGTCCTTCAGGGAGAGGGACAGATAACAGCCAATGGGTGGAAGCCTGGACAGAGCTAATTAGCTGAGTGTGTTTGCCAACAGGGTCAGCATGACATCGCCCCCCTTCTTCTGTAGCAACCATACATCCTCCATCAGCTCCTCCCTTCCCTCCCCTACTCCTCCTCCACTGCCCTCCTGCATCTCCATCACTCTTCCCCCACTCCTACACCACATCCTTCACATCTAACCCACTCCTCCTTACTTCCTTTCTTGCACCTCCACCACTGAACTCCCATTGCCTTCCTGCACCTCCTCCACTCATCTCTCACACCTCCCCCATTGATTTCCCATTCCCCTCCTGCACCTCTTTCACTCATTTTTCACACCTCCCCCACGGATCTCCCACTCTCCTCATGCAGCTCCTCCACTCACCTCTCACACCTTTTCTACTCTGCTACACCGCTGAGTGACCAAGACCAAAAAGATAGTGATCAACTTCAGGAAGAAGTGGACTATAACTAGACCAAGAAATGTCATGGGACAGGATGTTGAGCTATAGATGAGCTATAGTTGAGCTATCTATAGATATCTTGGTGTCCACCTCAACAACAGGCTGGACTAGAAGGTCAGCACAGAGACTGTGTACAGGAAGAGGATGATCAGACTCAACTTTCTGAGGACATTTGTGTCCTTTCATGACTACCGCAAGATGTTTTCTCTGTTTCTTGCAAGTTCTTGCAAGTTCTTTGGAAGAGGCAGCATTAAAGCTGGAGAAACAAAGACTGATACAGTCTGACAGTCTGATAAAGAAGGCTCAACAGTCTGATAAAGAAGGCTGACTTGGCCCTGGAATGTGCCATGGACAAGTTTGGCCTCATTGTTGAGGACAATGAACAAACCTTTATCCATCCTAGAAAAAGAACCACTTGTCTTCCACGATCTATTTGTCAAACCGCAGAGAAGACTTAGCAACATGCTTAGTCAGTCCAACAGCAATCAGCCTGTACAACATTTGATTACCATCTGGGACATTACTGTACATTGAATCTATTCAGAGGATAACTCTATTGATCATCAGTTGTACCTTTGCACTTCGATTTATTTCTGTTACTGCAGTACTGTGTCATGCTTAGGAGGCAAAGCAGGATGCGGGGATGAGTCGCGTTAAACAGAAACATACATTTATTATTACATATAACACTGAAGACATAGCTCGAAGGCTATCAGGGTCAAACACCGACAACCATTACACTTAAACACAAGACTTATATATACGCACACTAACGATGCAAAACGAGGAGCAGGTGTGAAACACGGAGGGCGTGGCTACACGGATGAACATACGCACACACAAACACACGGAGAGACATTTGGGAGGAGGGGCCATAGCGTGATGGAGCCCCTTCCCAATGGTGTGACTCCCGTTGCACCAGCCTATCGGGCTATGGTCCTGAAACCAGCACGGAGGACCAAGTGACCCGACACGGGCCAGCGCGAGCAGGACAGAAGGGGGATGGACAGGGACCAGGACAACAACAGACACAGGGACGGACAAACTGACAGGTACAGGCACTGACACAAAGGGGAACAAACTGACTGGTACTGACAGAGTGATGGGGACAGACACAGTGACAGGGTCATGTACAAAACTACATAGAGGGTTGTTAAAGAGTCCGGGGAAGCTGGCAAGAGCCCAAGCCTATCCCCCAGTCATTGGCTGGGCTAAGGTCTAAGTCGCCTGTGGGGGATTGCTCCTTGCCGATTTGGGGGATTTGGTGATTTCTGCGCACCCGTTTCAGGAAGCGCACCAGCTACTTTGCCCGTCTTTGGGGTGGGCACTGGTGTCGCTTCCTTCTTGTCTCTATGAGGCTTAGGTACAGGCACACAAATTCCGGGGCTGTGTGCGCTAGTGGAGAGAGTTTCCTCCTCGAACAAGGTTGCCTCTCTGTGCGCCAGACGGGACGGCTTGCTTGTTCCCGAGCGGCACCTCCGGGTGAAGCGGTATCTTAAGTGCCAGAGGCTCGTCGCTCTTAGAGACCGCACACTTGACATCGCTGACAGTGAGAGGATCCCCACAGAGGACCTCCTACACCCCCACCCCCCATCCCCCATAATCCTCCAGTGGAACTCTCTGCTGTTGCGGGAGTATGGAGTGTTGCCAAGACAACGGAGGGTCTCTCTGCGAGGGTTGTGGAAGGGTGTTTACATCCTTGCTTCCCTTTCCTTCTTTTGCTCGCCTTCCTGGGAATCCTTCGTCGGTGTTTCTGTGAAAGCAGGATGTGGGGACAAGTCGCGTAAAACAGGGACATAACGTTTATCAATACATCTACCACTGAAGATGTAGCTCGCAGGCTACTGTCACACTTAACCACGAGACTTATATACACGCACACTAACGACGCACAATGAGGAGCAAGTGTGGAACACAGGGAGGGCGTGGCCACACAGACGAACACACACACACACACCGTGACATGCTGCTATTAATGAAAATTGCACTGCATGACTTACTATGGACTCTCTGATCATACATGCTTTGCTGCTCAACTTTTGTTTCACACCTGCTGAGGTATGTTTCTACATGGTTTGCACACTGAGTTTATTTGATCTGCTGGCAGATTGTTCAAGTATGTAGAATGATGTTTGAATGATGCTTCAAATAATGCTGAAGATTTTCGATTGGACTGAAATCTTTCATTTGCTCTATGTTCCTCTGCTTTGGCCTTATGCTTGGAATTATTGCTGAAAGGGAAGTTTCTCCCAAGCTTGAGTTTTTTTAGCAGGCTGAAGCATCTCCCTCTATTTTGAACCATCCATCTTTTAATCCCCAGTCCTCTGAGAAGAAACATTCCCACAACATCATGTTGGCATCCCCATACATCCAGCCAATCTTGGGCATTGACCATACTTCCGCATACTGTTGGGATGGTGTTTATTGTTTAAATTAGCAGTTTTAGATGTCATGCCACACATATGTTGGCCAAAAACCTCAATTTCTGTCTCATATGACCACAAATCCATATCCCACTGTTTTATCTGTGTCACTCTTTTTGCCAAATTCCGGATGTGCTTTGATGTCATTTTTCTTCAGTAATGGCTTCTTTCCAGCCACCCTCACATTCAGGCCAGTGGTATGTAGAGCTCTTAATAACGTTGACTGGTGCACCTTAATTCCAGTCTCAGCCACTGACTCCTTAAAAGGGATTCTTGGCCTCTCTGTGACTTCCCTCAAAGTTCTCCCATCAGAGACATATTGTTGTATATCACCTTCTCTGGGATCCTTCATAGAAAAGCTGGGCATGCTTGCTTGTTGGATGTCCTATGCAGCAATCATAGAGCAACTGAAAGGAAGTGGAAGAAACCACATATTGACATTGATCTCCTTTCCTGTCATATTCTTCTAGCAATGTTCTCCTCTGATGTGACTGCTGCTAAGACATCTTTCTACAAGGAAGAACTGGAAGCATCTGCATCTCACTCACACTCACTCCATAATGTCTTTGCCTCTCTTCTAAAACCTCCCCTCCCTTTCTCCTTCACAAACTTTCCCCCTTGCTGATCATTTTGCCACCTTCTTTGATGAGCTTAACAAAATCTGTCAAGCCTGTCAATCCCTTGATTGATTTAACAAATTCAACTCACCCCGGTAGACCTTCTTCCTCTGTGCCATCAGACCCCTGCAGCACATCCAGACTGCAAATGCATAGGTTGTTTTCAACCTCCCATGTACCTCCTTGCTGTGTTCCCTCCACTGGTCCCCTGTAGAAGCTTACTTCAAATGTACAACACTGAAAAACTCAAAACTGGACCAGCTCCCATGTGCCTAAAAGTACTAACCAAGCACCATTCTGCACTTTCAAGCTTCTAGTATGGTTCAATTCAAACTATTATGCCTCAAGACACAAAGAAAGCACATGTCAAGACTCTTCTTTTACCACAGCTGTCTGTACAGCTAAGACACTAGCTGTCTTCAGACACAGACTAAAGAGTTGTCTCTTTAGTGAGTCACTGAGTACATAAATATGCACTTAACCTTTCTGCCTTCTTTCCCATTTTAGCCCAGTAGCTTCAGTATATTCTTGACACTAACCTATGCTTGCATGATGATGTGTTTCAACAAACTACAAAGCACTTCTGTAAATCGTTATAGACAAGGGCATCTGACACATGCTGTAAATGTAAAGGCTCCTTCATGCTCTCACACTGAGTTTTGAGGGACAGCCTTGTCTAGGCAGAGTGGGATGATGCAGCGTCCATTTCATCACAACAGAGGTTTGCCAGTGCTCACTGGGACATCTGAGGCCTTTTGAGAGAGTGAAATACTTTTACAAGGCACTCTATATCTGCATTTGCAAGTTAACAACTATGCTTTAAAGGATCACAGGACAATAAGAATTTGTATGAATGTAAAGAAACTGATCAGTGACATCAGTGAATCAGATTTCAACTAAAGTATAGCTCCCATTACACTCTTATACAGTACCCTCAGGGCACACTGCATTAGATTTATACAGTACCCTCAGGGCATACTGCATTAGACTTATACAGTACCCTCAGGGCACACTGCATTAGACTTATACAGTACCCTCAGGGCATACTGCATTAGACTTATACAGTACCCTCAGGGCATACTGCATTAGACTTATACAGTACCCTCAGGGCATACTGCATTAGACTTATACAGTACCCTCAGGGCACACTGCATTAGATTTATACAGTACCCTCAGGGCATACTGCATTAGACTTATACAGTACCCTCAGGGCATACTGCATTAGACTTATACAGTACCCTCAGGGCACACTGCATTAGACTTATACAGTACCCTCAGGGCATACTGCATTAGACTTATACAGTACCCTCAGGGCATACTGCATTAGACTTATACAGTACCCTCAGGGCACACTGCATTAGACTTATACAGTACCCTCAGGGCATACTGCATTAGACTTATACAGTACCCTCAGGGCACACTGCATTAGACTTATACAGTACCCTCAGGGCACACTGCATAGGTTTATACAGTAGTCTCAGGGCATACTGCATTAGACTTATACAGTACCCTCAGGGCACACTGCATTAGACTTATACAGTACCCTCAGGGCACACGGCATTAGATTTATACAGTAGTCTCAGGGCATACTGCATTAGACTTATACAGTAGTCTCAGGGCATATTGCAGTCAGGCAGTGGATATAATCCTTAATATATTCAGTTTGATTCTGTTTGATTTGATTGTATTATGTAAAATGAATGAAGGAATTCTTTGTGAATAGATTCCGAAAGAGCCAGCAGACAGAGATATCAAAACCTTGCTTCTTACAGGCTTGAATACAATGATATCAATGATGTCTAGATATCTGGAAATAATTCTAAGAAATAGAGATGACCTGCATCAGATGATCTGTGGGTTGATTTCCTAAGAGTATTTTCAGTGAATATTAGCCAGCTACTAATCCAGAAAAGAGTAAAACAGCCTCAAGCCTGCCTGCATTAACAACATGGTGTTAGAATATGGGAACTGCAGATTTATGTGTGCATGTATGTGCATGTGAATATACCCAGAGACTGCAATGCCGTAAATCAGAACTGCATGTAAGAGGTAAGGAGGCAGCATGATGCTGTCCTGCCCTTAACCTTGTTCAGATGTTCTGTCTCATTCTGAAAAGAATTGCTCATCATTTTAATGGCTTTAGTAGAGGGGTGGGTCAGAGCATTTCTTCATACTTCAAGCATCATAGTGGCCTTGCTCTTACACTTTATTGCTCTCTTTCTCATTGTATTCCTCTGTCTCTTTTTCTCTCTCCCTGCCTCTCTCTCTAATTGTGTTCCTCCCTCTCTCACTTTCTTGCAATACCCTCGCTATCTCTCGTGTTCTTCCCTCTTTCTCTTTCTCTCTCTATTTATCTATCTATCTAGTTATCTCTTAGCACTATCTCTTGCTCTCATACTCTCTCTTGCAGTCTTTTGCTTCTCTCTTTCTTTGTCTCTCTCTTCCACACTGTATCTAGTTATCTCTTCTACACTGTATCTAGTTATCTCTTCCACACTGTATCTAGTATCTCTTCTACACTGTATCTAATATCTCTTCCACACTGTGTCTAGTTATCTCATCCACACTGTATCTAGTTATCTCTTCCACACTGTATCTAGTATCTCTTCCACACTGTGTCTAGTTATCTCTTCCACACTGTATCTAGTTATCTCTTCCACACTGTATCTAGTATCTCTTCCACACTGTCTAGTTATCTCTTCCACACTGTATCTAGTATCTCTTCCACACTGTATCTAGTTATCTCTTCCACACTGTATCTAGTATCTCTTCCACACTGTGTCTAGTTATCTCTTCCACACTGTATCTAGTTCTCTTCCACACTGTATCTAGTTATCTCTTCCACACTGTATCTAGTATCTCTTCCACACTGTGTCTAGTTATCTCTTCCACACTGTATCTAGTTATCTCTTCCACACTGTATCTAGTATCTCTTCCACACTGTGTCTAGTTATCTCTTCCACACTGTATCTAGTATCTCTTCCACACTGTATCTAGTTATCTCTTCCACACTGTATCTAGTTTCTCTTCCACACTGTGTCTAGTTATCTCTTCCACACTGTATCTAGTTCTCTTCCACACTGTATCTAGTTATCTCTTCCACACTGTATCTAGTATCTCTTCCACACTGTGTCTAGTTATCTCTTCCACACTGTATCTAGTTATCTCTTCCACACTGTGTCTAGTTATCTCTTCCACACTGTATCTAGTTATCTCATCCACACTGTGTCTAGTTATCTCTTCCACACTGTATCTAGTTATCTCTTCAACACTGTATCTAGTATCTCTTCCACACTGTATCTAGTATCTCTTCTACACTGTATCTAGTATCTCTTACACAGTGTATCTAGTTATCTCTTCCACATTGTATCTAGTATCTCTTCCACACTGTATCTAGTATCTCTTCCACACTGTATCTAGTATCTCTTCCACACTGTATCTAGTTATCTCTTCCACACTGTGTCTAGTTATCTCTTCCACACTGTATCTAGTTATCTCTTCCACACTGTATCTAGTATCTCTTCCACACTGTATCTAGTTATCTCTTCCACACTGTATCTAGTTATCTCTTCCACACTGTGTCTAGTTATCTCTTCCACACTGTATCTAGTTATCTCTTCCACACTATATCTAGTTATCTCTTCCACACTGTGTCTAGTTATCTCTTCCACACTGTATCTAGTTATCTCTTCCACACTGTGTCTAGTATCTCTTCCACACTGTATCTAGTTATCTCTTCCACACTGTGTCTAGTGTCTCTTCCACACTGTATCTAGTTATCTCTTCCACACTGTGTCTAGTATCTCTTCCACACTGTGTCTAGTTATCTCTTCCACACTGTATCTAGTTATCTCTTCCACACTGTATCTAGTTATCTCTTCCACACTGTATCTAGTTATCTCTTCCACACTGTGTCTAGTTATCTCTTCCACACTGTATCTAGTTATCTCTTCCACACTGTGTCTAGTGTCTCTTCCACACTGTATCTAGTTATCTCTTCCACACTGTGTCTAGTTATCTCTTCCACACTGTATCTAGTTATCTCTTCCACACTGTGTCTAGTTATCTCTTCCACACTGTATCTAGTTATCTCTTCCACACTGTGTCTAGTTATCTCTTCCACACTGTATCTAGTTATCTCTTCCACACTGTATCTAGTTATCTCTTCCACACTGTGTCTAGTATCTCTTCCACACTGTATCTAGTTATCTCTTCCACACTGTATCTAGTTATCTCTTCCACACTGTGTCTAGTGTCTCTTCCACACTGTATCTAGTTATCTCTTCCACACTGTATCTAGTTATCTCTTCCACACTGTGTCTAGTATCTCTTCCACACTGTGTCTAGTTATCTCTTCCACACTGTATCTAGTTATCTCTTCCACACTGTATCTAGTTA
Organism: Electrophorus electricus; assembly: GCF_041902795.1. Taxonomy (NCBI): domain Eukaryota; kingdom Metazoa; phylum Chordata; class Actinopteri; order Gymnotiformes; family Gymnotidae; genus Electrophorus; species Electrophorus electricus. The sequence goes on from NC_137502.1 coordinate 22,426,558, forward strand.
TCTCTTCCACACTGTATCTAGTTATCTCTTCCATACTGTGTCTAGTTATCTCTTCCACACTGTATCTAGTTATCTCTTCCACACTGTATCTAGTTATCTCTTCCACACTGTGTCTAGTTATCTCTTCCACACTGTATCTAGTATCTCTTCCACACTGTATCTAGTTATCTCTTCCACACTGTGTCTAGTTATCTCTTCCACACTGTATCTAGTATCTCTTCCACACTGTATCTAGTTATCTCTTCCACACTGTGTCTAGTATCTCTTCCACACTGTGTCTAGTATCTATTTTCCATCCACTTTTTGTATCCCTCCCTTTCTTTCTCACACCCTCAGGTCCATCTCACTGCAGTGCTATAGATGAATTGATGTTTTGCCATCTTTCTCACTCTCCGCTGTATCCCCCCGTTCTTTGCATGACTGCCGGAAGAATCCAACACGGCATGTGGTAAAGTCTGCACACAGAAACACACACACACACGGACACACAAAGGACAAATCCTGAGAGAGGAGAGCTCACACTGAGGCGGGGGCAGGTGGGGGAGGAAGCATATTCTGTATTACAGCCCCCCCCCCCCCCCCAAATACTTACACATTTTCTCACTCACACACATTCTCACACAATCTCTTTAACTCTGTCTCTCTTTCTTCATACCTATCACCTCCCCAAATCCATCTCTCACACTCTCTCATCCCCCAGAAGTGAAAGGTACGGAGAAGGCAGAGCGGTATGTGAACAAAGCCAGTCAGACACCACTGCAGGGTCGCAGACAAAGTAGCAGCTTTGAGATGCCTTCACAAACGGACAGCAGCGAGCACCTCAGCGGCCAACCGGAGGTAAGAACAAGCAGTGGAGAGAGAGAGTGTGAGAGGGTGTATGAGAGATAGAGAGAGAGAGAGAGAGAGACGGACAGAGAGGGAGAGTACGAACAGGCAAGAACATGCTGGCATAACTGTAAGTTGTGTAGTGCGTTACAGTGCATGTGCATGTAAAACTGTTATAGTGCTGCAATCTGCATCTTTGTTTTCGAGTTTTTGAGAGAGAGTCCATGACAGGATGAGAGAAGGAGATTGAAGAGAAGAGTTCCCTCAACCAGTAACCTCCGTCTCACGGAGTACTGGCATGTTCGCACACCCTGACAGAGCCTGAAGGAGCACCTCTGCAGAGGGTTGCTATAATGCATGTGTGCGCGATGTTAACGGAAATTATAACAGCGCTTTCAACTAGGGAGTAAACAAGAGTCTGTGGTGTGTGCATGTGCACGCATTGTGTGTGTGTGTGTGTGTGTGCGTGTGCGTGCGTGCGTACGCATGTGTGTGTGTGTGTGTGTGTGTGTGTGTGCGTGTGTGTGTAAGGACAAGCTGTAGTTCCTTTAGTGCAATGCAGGAGTTTTACCAGGGAACAGCACTAGTATAAAAAGATTTTAAAAAAGCAGTACATGCAGATGTGTGTAAAAAATTAGTAAATACTAAGAGTGAGTGTGTGCGTAATAGCATAGTGTATTGGTGTGTCATTGTAAGTCTCTTAAATGTAACTCCCATTTCTGTACTTGTATCATTGTATAAGCCAGATTTACATTTTTTTATCTGCTTGGGTGCAGACAAATGCTTTCCTGAAAGTGTAGTCATTGATGTTAAGTACTGAACTACTCTAATATCTTTCCAGCACTTGTAATCTGCTTTCTATTTAAAGGACACTTATTGAAGGGTAACATAAAATATTGCCTAATTTTCTGCTTGTCTTTCTGACAAAAGTCTTTCTGCCTGAATGCCAGACTAGAGTTGTCAGTGTGTCAACAAGGAAATGATTCTGATGTTGGCACAATTCTAGATTAGCAGAGAGCAGTGCTAATATCTGCCTTACATAAATGTAAATTAATACAAAGCAATATAAGGGTGCAAGATAAGGCTGTGTTGCACTGGGATGCCGTGATGAAGTCTGTGTTTGAGCATTTGCTTCTTTTCTTTTCTCTAAGAGCAACATGTTTCCTGGTCTTTTCCCTTTGTATAATGACAGAAGAGGCATGTGTCACAAGATGTAGCATGATATGGTGATGTCCATGAAGCTGATTTCTGACATCTGTTGTAACAAGGCCTGCACATATAGAATTGAATTGAATTGAATTGAATTGAATTGAATTGCATTGAATATCTAGTCTATTTCAGGACTGACATAAGATGGTCACAACGTATGTCGGTGGTGTAACTGCCCTTGGAGGTATAACCTTTTGTTAACTGCGTGAATGATTGATTCATTCTGACCATAAGGTCATCTGCTTCTCTTCTGTCTCTCCCAAGATTTCTGTTTGCAGAAAATCCTTACCAGATACTGCATAAATCAGATGCTATGTAATGCTATGTAAATGATAAATTATGGATATTTATTTAGCAGTCAGGCTCTCAGCAGGAAGATTAGAAGCAGAGTTAAGATGAAAGGTTTGTCAGTCACAGTAACTAACATACATTTATTTGGAAGAAAAAAAAACATGCAAATTAGTCTGGAAAAGTCAGAAGAACATCAAACCTCACTTTACATCTGTTTGTGCTTACTTGCCAAGACTGTGTGAGTATGAAGGAAATTGTGCACACATATGACTTGCTTGGTTAAAAAATATTTACTCCTCATTTATTCATTAATGTATTTTGTTGCTGTATATTTGCTGTATCATTTGTGCTGAAGCCTCTTTTTTAGTGAACTCAGCAATAGCTACACCTGTGATGTTAAAGACGTATTTAACAACCAACACACCAACCATTCACATATCTTTACTGAGCAAATAGCCAAAGCAGTGAAAGCAACAAGTGCATAAAGGATGTGACCCATTAGGGTAATTCCTTGGAAAAATAGGATAATTGGAATGTGGTGTTTCAGTCAGTTCTGGTGTGAAAGGGCCCAGTGAAAGGCTCCAGTGAAAGGCTCCAGTGAAAGGCCCGAGAGAAAGGATGCTGTGAAAAGCCCCACTGAAAGGCCCCAGTGAAAAGGCCAGTGAAAAGCTCCAGTTAAAAGCTCCAGTGAAAAGCCCCAGTGCATGTGGCACAGAGGTAACAGCATCTGCACACATGCACTTGATAACTTCTCTTAAACACAACACTGGTACAACAATGTTCTGAGGACAGATAAGGAAAAAATATTTGGTAGTTTTGGGCAAACTTTCAACTAGTATTAAGAAAGTTTATAGCAGAGTGCCAAGACATCTATTTGAAATCTGTAACTCAGGGTTTTAACATGACAGTGAGCTAAAGCAGAGTACCTAACCGAGTGGCTCAAACATAAGAAAACACTGTGTTCTTTATTATTAGGGCCTTCATGAAGATCAGATTGCAATCGTGCCATTCATATCATAAAGCATATGACCATTGAAGTCTCTAGACACACTGGTGTCTAGAGAGAGAGAGAGAATGTCCACCACCAAGAATGGTTGATTGTGGAGTTACTATGCCAGATGTTCACCACCACATCTCAACACACATACACACACTAATATGAACACATACCCTGATGATCCTACTTGAGTGGGTGTTTGTGAACTACTGAATGTTCTTCCACAAACACAAACATACACACACATACACACAAACAGGTACCTGCAAACACACACAAACATCCACAGACACTGTATATGTTCCATTAGTGTAGGTTCATTAGGACAATAGGTTTATTGTGCACACACAGACACACACACACACTCACACACACACACACACGTACCACTAGCTTTGAGAGTTTCTCCGAGTGGGTGTCATTGGGCCAGCTATACACACTTCCTTCAGCAACACTCAAGGGTGTGTGAGAGTTTGAGACTGATTAGAGACGCCTGTCCTGGCGCCAGGGCCCCAGAAGCAGGTTCCGGCTTGGTTTCTTCCCGATGCTGCTATTCCTGTTCCTACAAGGTCAGGGTTGTTTCATTTGCCTGTCGATGAAAGGACACAGAGTCCTCACAAAGAAATAAACCATGGACACACATGCATCCACTTCCCTGTAAACCCTCAAACGCTGAGAGAAAGAGAGCTCACTTGGCCAGAGGCCCAGCAGGCTGTCTTTGACACCAGGAATTTTTAAGTCATTTGCTCAGACCAACCTCAAAGTGTCATAAATGTTAGTGATAAGATATGGACACAGACACCCATACACTACTCTCTCTTTTGGTCTTGTTTATTCACACACATACACACACAAAGTAATAGGGCATTAATACAATGTTTGCTTTATAATGCAAGTGAAATAAGCCATACTCCCTGTAGTTCCGGTGATTGACTTGGTCAAGCATTCTACCTCACTGCTGTAGTATTTTGAGGGGCATTTATTGTAGGTATTTATTTGATTGTGATTTGGTATTTTTTGTATGTATATATTTGATTTATTTATTGTTGCTGTAGTTTTTTGGGGGTAATTGTACTGCTATGGAGTTGAAGTGCTGGGGCATTTGGTTAGATCCACTGGGACTTTTAGTTGGATCCACCGGGAAATGTGATTATATTCACAGGAGGGTGTGGATGGATCTACTGCAGTGTGTAGTTATATTCACTGGGGTGTATTGTTGGATCCACTGGGGCATGCGAGATTCACTGGAGTCTGTGGAGTGTGTGGTTGGATCCTCGGTCATGTGTGGTTGGCTCTTCAGTCGTGTGTGATTGGATCCTCGGTCGTGTGTGATTGGCTCTATGTGTGGTTAAATCCACTGGGGCATGTGAAATCTACCAGATTTAAAAGATTTTTTTACGAAACTGTGACTTGGTCTTTCTGTTCTCTGTGATTACAAGAGATTTTGCACCATGAAGTAAAACCCTGAGAGGATGTTCTATTGTATTTCCCCTTTATAGTTGTCCTGGACACATCTATGTCTCCAAATTCTGGATAGTGTTTTTATTCCTGTCAGTAGTTTTTTTTATTATGGTTGTAAGTTTAGTCATCCACTTTTGATCTTTCAGTCTGATCCACTAATGTGCTCTGCTGTTGTCTGCCAGATTGTTATCTGAATTCATAACAATGTAGCAATCAGCTGACAAAGATTTTTAGTTCATTTATTCTGGTTTTTAGCCTTAATAAGGCATTAATATGTTTTTGATCCTTGCACTAAGGGAATCCAACAACATACTTCAGCTCTCTTGTGCACATTATGTGCACATAATGATATACAGCTCCCCAGTTACTTTAGTCCCCTGCACCGGGGATAATGTGAATAAAAACTGTTCATCCAATTTTAGTAAATAAAATATAACACCCTGCAGCAAGTTGATCATGACAAAAATGATGAGGAATAAGAGAAAATGTGCTCTATTTCTCAGTCCAAATTGTTTAAAAGCTCTTTTAACTTCACATTCAGTGTCCTTCTCTCAGTATCATTATCCCTGCACCTCACTAAATAGGAAACATGCATCTGCTGTTGCAGTGCAGAGCTAGTTGATTAATGGACTGTACTGTAGAGTACAATGCCATATGTCTTTAAGTCATCATACCTGTTATGCCTGTTTCAGATCAACTTGGTAATATATGTTATGTAGAAAATGCTATTGTGTGGAATGTGCTATTGTGCTCTTAAGAGACAGTGATGATTTAGGCAAGGCAAGTTTATGCATATAGCACTTTTCATACACAGCAACAATTCAAGTTACTTCACAAAAAAGAGCTGCTACATAGATAAAAAAGCTATTCATTTATATCAAAAACAATGATTTAAATGGAGCACATTTCAAATAGAGATCTAAATAAACTATTAACTAAAAGAAATGTTACAAACTAAAGTGCTAAAAGAGCTTAAATCAAGCATGTAAAGTGTTGAGTGTGTAAAAGCCGCTGGACTGATGCTGTCCTAAAGCAGCATATGCAAAGGAGTTGCTGGCTTAATTAGAATCATCACAGGCACACACCACAAAATGCTGCTTGTAGGAATAGCACTGCTTTCTCAGAGCAGTACATAGATGCTGACGTCTGCAAAACACAAACTAGCGCGATGCTCAAGCGCGCAAAAATCTGTCTCCACCATCACACTGGCACAAACTCTGACTCACAGGGAAACCCACGAGAAAACAAACGGGCACGAGGCACTCTTACTGCATTCCCACTTCGGAGGAATGTCTGCAAACATAATATCCATTTGCGTGCATTCAAACAACCAGCTACTATTCACAGAGCATCTCAGAGTAGGTGTGCAGAAGATCTTACAAACAGAAGGGTGATCTGACCTGAGCTCAGTATGAACAGCACGCACTGCACACACTGATGGTCCTTGCTGGGCAGACGGAGGAGGTTTGCATCTTATTTACCACACATGCACAAACACACAAATGCACACACAGATACACACACATGCACACATAGACTGGACTGAAATGGGGTCAGAGTTGTAATTCTGAAACCACATATTGCGTGTTGCTCTGGAAACTACCTGATACCTGATTTACTGCCTCCTCAAAGCCATAAGATAGGGAACTCCTAGGTCAGGTCAGAAGGGAACACCTCCATTCTCATTTACACATGATCATTTTCAGTGAGCTTCTATAGTAGCATTCAGCTCATTAGTGATTTTGTGTGCATTGTGCCACCAGCAAACCATGTGTGAATAGAGAGCTTGGGATCCGTATGCTGAGTCATATTTAACAACAATCATTTCTCTCCATAGCCTGTACCAAATGGGGGCCTGTGGAGATTTGGGGGAGGGGGGGGGGGGGTTGACGGTCCATGAGTCGGTCAGAGTTTTTCATTGCTGTGCCCTTTGGCGTCTGACCTGTCAGTCAACTCACTTTCCCTGTGTGGACTGAAAGTCTCAGCTGTGACATGACTGTCAAACATGAACACATGACAGTGCAAATGATGAGACATGATGTCATTGCAGAGTAGTAGAATAAGAGAAACAGAAAATCCTGATGACATACCACCACATCAAATTATTCTTACCTACCTGTAGCTTTTATACAGGGAGTAACAGATGAATTTCTATATATAAAATGTGTATTTATTTTGTGTTAAAAACTTCTATTTTACAACAACCAGAAATCAGTTTATTTCATAATATACGTGAGTTCATTTTCGGACCAGACTCCCTGATCATGATGGCTATGTCTTTAGCTTTACTGTGTGCTCTTGGACAGATCTAAATAAGAACAATATGCCACTACATTAGTGGAAAATTGCACCTGGATTACTGTACAAAATACCTATTGATTTATTTTACAGACTAACTGATATTTCATTTGAAAAACTCTTTTTAGCTAGCAGCAAACATGGAAAAAATGTATTTGCAAAATTTTGTTTCAGGCAGTGTGTGTCTTTCTCCCTCATCACATATTCTCCTGTTGTCTAGCTATCATCATTTTTCACGCTTCATATCAGAAGGTTGCTGGTTCAAGCCCCACCACTGTCAAGTCACCACTGTTGGGCACCTGAGCAAGACCCTTAACCCTGAATTGCTCAAGTTGTACTCTGTCATAATTGTAAGTTGCTTTGGATAAAAGTGTCAGCTAAATGCCATAAATACAAAATAAGTTGATGGGGATCCATGTTTAGTGAATATGGGACTGATGTGTCTAGATATCTAGCAGCTTTGTGAAACTGCAGCAAGACCACTGAGAGAACAGCTGTTTTTTTTTCTCTGTATTTTCTAACAGTTGGAGTTTATGTAACTGCTCGTGATAACTAAAGCTTTGAGACATTACCATGACACAGCACAGATGCAAAAGCGTAGCAGTAAGACCCAGGCTGAATCACGACTATTTCACTGCTGTAACATTAAATGCGAACACCCTGATATTCAGTAATAGCCATTGTAAAAAAAAAGGAAAAAAAAAAGATGGAGTATTCCACTGCAGTAAAGAGTACGAGGGAACATTCCACTGCAGTAAAGAGTATGAAGCAACATTCCATTGCAGTAAAGAGTAAGAGGGAGTGGTTCACTGCAGTAAAGAGTAAGAGGGAACATTCCACTGCAGTAACGTATAAGATAGAGTATTCCACTGCAGTAAAGACTATGAGGGAGCATTCACTGCAGTAAAGAGTATGAGGCAACATTCCACTGCAGTAAAGAGTAAGAGGGAGTGGTTCACTGCAGTAAAGAGTAAGAGGGAACATTCCACTGCAGTAACGTATAAGATAGAGTATTCCACTGCAGTAAAGACTATGAGGGAGCATTCACTGCAGTAAAGAGTATGAGGCAACATTCCACTGCAGTAAAGAGTAAGAGGGAGTGGTTCACTGCAGTAAAGTGTATGAGGCAACATTCCACTGCAGTAAAGTGTATGAGGCAACATTCCACTGCAGTAAAGAGTAAGAGGGAACATTCCACTGCAGTAAAGTGTAAGATGGAGTATTCCACTGCAGTAAAGACTATGAGGGAGCCTTCACTGCACTAAAGAATATGAGGCAACATTCCACTGCAGTAAAGACTAAGAGGGAGTGGTTCACTGCAGTAAAGAGTATGAGGCAACATTCCACTGCAGTAAAGAGTATGAGGGAATGCTACACTGCAGCTGCAGTAAAAAAAAAAAAAGAGTATGAGGGAAATATAAAAAGGAAAAATATAAACCTGCATCCAATCAAATTGTTTTAAATCTATCACATGTGCTCATTAGCAAATAAAATTGAAAAGTTTCATCATGTGGCTATTTTGGTAACCAGAAGAAATTTTGGTATCCAGGAGAAGTGAGATAGTGTCATGCTTTCAGCCACACGCTAGATAGGTTCCATGGTCAGTTAATTTTGAGGTAGATAATGTAATCAGGTCCTTTCCAAAAAAAAATCATAAGATAAATATGTTTACATTAGTAATTTAATCTGTAGTGCATTGAAATTAAACGCTTTTTACTGAAAAATCATGTCATGCACAACTAACAATGTTAGTTAGGGGATACAATGGTTTTAGGATCAAATACAATTTGAATAACTAATTATGTGTTAAGACCTTAAGTCTGGTTAAAACGTAACAAAGAAACATGTACTCTGTTTTTAGTTTTTCAAAGGAGTCTGAAACTGTGAAGCTAAGAAACACATTTAATTGTAAGCAAAAGCCCTGTGCAATTTGATTCTAAGACTTGAGGCTTATTTTGGGACAATGGTAAAGAGAAATTTTATGATTTGTTTTCTCTCTGTGGGTATTTAGGTGGCTACTGCCGTATCTGATGATCATATATTTTATTTCATTATATATATATATATATATATATATATATATATATATATATACACACACACACACACACACACACACACACACACAGTTATTTGCAAAAAATAGCAGTGAGAGAAAAAGGTCAATCCTCATCATAAAACATGAACAAAATATCAATTTTTAAACTGAAAATGAATTAAAAATAATAATGGGCTGTTCAAAAAATAGCAGTGTCTTCATTTTTATTTACAAACTCGAATATTCACAGTATAAGATGAAAGTTGTTTACAGATTTAGCTTTTCTGTTGATTACTGAACTAATATTTAATTGTATAACCTTTATTTCTGATAACTGCTTTACATCTGATAACTAACATCTGACACCTGGGAACAGATATTCTAGCCCAAGCTGACTGGAATACATTCCATAGTTCTGCATTCTTGGGTTTTGCATCAAAAACAGCAATTTTGATGTCACTCCACAAATTCCCAATCGGATTGAGGTCTGGGGATTGGGCAGGCCACTTCATAACATCAATCTTGTTGGTCTGGAACCAGGATGTTGCCCGCTTGCTGGTGTGTTTGGGGTTGTTGTCTTGCTGAAACACCCATTTCAAGGGAATTTCTTCTTCAGCATAAGGCAACATGACCTCTTCCAGTATTTTGATATATTCAAACTGGTCCATGGTGCCTGGTATGCGATAAATGGGTCAGACTCCAAAGTATGTGAAACATCCCCAAACCATTGTGCTTGCACCTCCATGTTTTACAGTATTCACAGTGTACTGTGGCTTGAATTCAGTGTTTATGGGTCATCTCAAAAACAATGTCTGTGGCCTTTAGACCCAATAAGAACAATCTTGCTCTCATTTGTCCATTGAATGTTGCGCCACTTCACTTTAGGCCAGTCAGTGTGTTCTTTGGCAAACTGTAACCTTTTCAACACATCTTTTTTTCTGTAATGGTAATTTACGAAGGTTTCTTGCAAATAGTTTTGCTTCATGTAGGTGTCTTCTGATTGTTGCAGTGCTCACAGGTAACTGAAGATCTTCTTTGATTTCCCTGGAGCTAATCATTGGATGCTTCTTTGTCATTCTTGTTATTCTATGATCTACGCGGATGGTACTATTTCTTTTCCTACCACGTGTTTCGGGTTTTGTTTTCCATTTTAAAGCATTTGAGATCATTTTAGCTGAGCAGCCAATTATTTTCTGCACTTCTTTATATGTTTTCCTCTCTACAATCAACTTCTTGATCAAAGTTCTTTCTTCTTCGGTACAATGTCTGGAACATTTATATTTACATTTACATTTAAATTTACGCATTTAGCAGACGCTCTTATCCAGAGCAACAGTAGGTTAGAATCAAACATACCAATGAAGAATACAGGGATGAATGCTGATACCTAGAAGTACAAAATACATAAGGTCTATCTTAAACAATGATAAGTGCTATAAACAATAAGGAACGACCCATGTTACTCACTGAGCAAGGGCTAAAACCAGCAGGTACAACATTTGCTGCCCTCCTTCTTTAAATAAGGGACATAATTGACACCTGTTTCTTCATAGAATGAATGACCTCACTAATGTGAGTTGTGTACTCACTAATGAGTTCACTAGTGTGAACTCCACACTGCTATTAATTTGAACACACCCCTTTCATTAAATGAGTCAATTACACCCAATTAGCAGTGTGCATGTCATGACTGTTGATTCTGTTGGTTGTCCATTACTCGCCTACACCTAGTCATGAATTTTCCCCTCGCATGTTGTATTATCTTTTCTGCCAAAATCAGTAATTAAATACATTAGTGATGTTAGACTGCTATTACTTTGCACATAACTGTGTATGTATATATATATATATATATATATATATATATATATATATATATATATGTGTGTGTGTGTGTGTGTGTATGTGTGTGTGTGTGTGTTATATATATATATATATATAAATATATATATATATATATATATATATATATATATATATGTGTGTGTGTGTGTGTGTGTGTGTGTGTGTGTGTGTGTGTGTGTGTGTTTTATAACCTTTTGTAGTAGGGATTTCATATCTTTTCCCCCCACAGCTTTAAAAGACCTTTGTGTTATATCCTGTAAGAGATTTAACTTTGATGTCCTACAAGAGGAGTCAAGTCAACTTCATTTATATTAGTGCTTTTTACAACACAAGTTGTCACAAAGCAGCTTAACATATGTGTGTGTCCACACACATCCCTAATGTGCAAGCAAGAGGTGACAGTGCCAAGGGAAAAAAAACCCTGGGCAGAATTAAGGAAGAAACCTTGCGAGGACTCATCCTCCTTAAGCAGCCGAGCTAATAAACAGTCCGTGCTTTATGTTCATGTTTTATTACATTATGTCTAGTCCAAGTACTCACTTCAGTATAGATGGGAGTGGGAGTCTAAGCTACTCTGGTAGGTCTAGGGTGGGTGAGTTGTATCTGCACCCATTGGTGTAGATGGGGTGACTGGATGTATATGGCAGCATCTGTTCATCTACATGCAACACTGGGACATTTTCTGGTATCATCTTAGATGCTTTAGCATTGATAAGCAGGTATAGTTCAGTGTTGGCATCAACTCTGCAGTGAAATGCAAGTTAACCAGAAAGATCTCGTTAGATCTATGAACATGAATAACGCATGAACAGTACATATTCAGTAGATGTGCTAGTGGTCAGTGTGATCAATCTTTCTAGCTTTGGCTGCTACATTCTGTACAAGTTGAAGTTTATTTAATAACCTTTTGGAGCATCTGATTAGAAGACCCTTATAATAATCTAATCTTAATTTAAATAAGCACATGGACTTAATTTCTCAGCATCCTTGATCTGATGAGGAAAGTCTGAATTTATTATGCAATATTATGCAAATTGAAAAGGGCAGTTTTAGTGTCAAATGAGAGATTAGAGTCAATAATAATAAATGAAAATTTTTTACAACAATTTTGGGTGTTACTGAAAAGCCATATCTAGTATAGATCATTTGCTTCTTGCAGCTTTGGGTCCAAGCAGTGCCACCTCTGTCTTAATGGACTTCAGAAGGAGAAAGTTAGTTGCCTCCTTTTTTGCCTCCAATTTTGTTAGTTGTGTAAGTTTCATCAGTATATAACCATCACCCTCGTAACAATGGAAACGAATGCTAAGCGTATATAATTGTGTTATTGAGCATAACAGTATATATAAATAACAGTAAGATATTTATAAGGGGTCCAGTACTGATCTTTGTGGGACACCATATTTTCCTTTAGCTCAGAGCATTCATTTGAAATTGGCCTACAGTCGGAAAGCTTATGGGGATTAGGACTAGGTTTTTTAATTAGGGTTTAATGCTCAGTGAGAGTGTTACAGGCCATGCTCAGTGTCATTGGAGCACTAGAACCTTGCATGAGGCTCTATGTACCTTATCCCGTAACAAAAAGCACAGCTGGCCTGAGTATTTGCTGGAAGTTGTGTATGCCTACATTGTGATCCCTCATGTTACCACGGGGTATACTCCATATTACTCGCTTTTCTGTGAAGATCCGCACCTCCCTGTGGATGCTCTGTTAGAGAAGGAGGAAACTATATATCAGAAACATGATTGGCTGGAAGTACTTTAGAAAAGACAAAGAAATGCACATGCCAGAGTGAACAAAATTGCAGAGAGAAAAACTGAGCAAGTGGCTTTCTCTTACGAAAAGGATATACCTTTTCATAATAAAAGGATATACCTTTTAGAAATAGGCCATTTGGCAGAAAAAAAATTCAAGATGTGTGGAGGCCAGATATTTATCATTATGTTGCCATTCAGGATACTATGTACACAGTTGAACTAGTGGAGGGAGGACCAGTTAGGAGGCTCAACAGAATGGATGTGAGACCTTGCCCTAGTCCACCTATCCCCAGTCCTTGTAAGAGAATTAAAAGCCGAGTCAAGGCATCTGTACTATCTGAGTCATTCGTTTCTGATACTGAGATTTCAGATTATGTCAAGACTGTTCTGAAGTTTCAGAACTGAGCCCTATTACACCAGCAAGGGGTGTACTAGTCATTGGTGGTGAAAGTGTAGTATCGTTGTCTAAGACAGACCTTATGTATTGTGTACTTCTAGGTATCTGTATTGGTCCCTGTATTCTACATTATTCTAGTTCATTGGTATGTTGGACTCTAACCTACTGTACTGTACTAGGATATTCTGTGAGTAAATGACAAAGCACTTTTGTAAGTCGCTCTGGATAAGAGCGTCTGCTAAATGCCATAAATGCAAATGTAAATGTCAATTTCTGAGCTGGGTCCTCCTGTCATGCATGACTTGGCTACAAAGCACAGTCCTGGACAAGAACCGTTAGTCCAAAATCCTGTTCCTGCTCCCCACAAGACAAAGAGAGTAAGTGCAGGACTACATTCTAATTCGTATCATAAATGCAGGTCAGCAGTGGATTCAGTATCTTTGATGACTGCAGCAGTTTCACAGATCCTTGCCAGTTTAGGTACAGTTTTGTTTCGACAGGCAGTAAAAGAGGTTAAAAGCACATATGCATTGAGTGGGGACATTGATTCAAAGGCAGGGGAGCACGTAACTTAGATGAGCTTTACTAGGTCAGAAACACTGTGTGGCCTCTTAAGAGAGTACTAAGTGATGTAATCTGCAAACAATGGATAGTGAAGACTATACCACTTCAAAAGACTGATTTTCTAAGTAGGTATTTAGAAATTATTTAAATGTCACTTTTGTTTATGTAACAGAGACATATGATTTTGCACATTCAGGCTTATTGCTTATTTTGTTTTTTTCTTTGTCTGTTTGTACTTGGCCACTGCCATATTTGACTGCCAAATATTTTTATTTCAATGTAATGAAGTAGAAACAGTTTTTCAGAGAAACACAATGTTTTGGACATAGGGCTTCTGAATTTCTAGGATGAGGAATCAGTTTATATTAGAAAATGTAGATGTTTAAATCATAGCATTCATTCCATGTGATTGTAAAGTTCAGCGAGTGTAGATCAGTTATTTTTCTTTGAGATTACTAATTTCATTGCTGCCATAGCAACAACTGGCAATGCAAACAGATATATTATTAATGCAGTGTCCATTAACATTAAAAAGCCTGGCCACTGGAAATGATATGGCCTTAATTCTGATGGCCTGAAAGTGTTCAACAAAATGATCAGCAAGCTTCTCTTGGTTTCTCCAGTGTAAAGCTGATTGCATGTCTTGCCAGTAATACAGTAGAGAACTCAAACAGTAATGCATGAAGTGGAATGGGTGACAACAGTTGATCCTTTTGTGCTAGTTATTTTAATAGCTGTGTTAATAAATTTACATGTAGCACATTGAGAGTGGTTGCAGGACCTTTGTCTGAAATGTCCTGTTGTTCTGAAAACCTTGTGTAGTTCATTACAATTACATTACATTAGAATAGACCTGCAGTTGCAGGATGTCCTGCAATTTTCCCTTTTAAATTTTTTTATGCATATTTAAGAGTTCTCTGCTGTATAACTGGCAAGACATGCTATTCTGTTCTATTGCTAAACCAAACATCATTGATCTTGATTTTCTTCTATTCGAGGTTTGCAGTCAGACCTGAGGATGGCAGGTGACTCTTGTGTCCAGATGGACCATGACATGGAGATTGGCGTAACCCCCAAAGAGGTCAGCCATCACTCCTCATTTACAGTTCAGCATACCTACACCACAGCCTGAGGCTGCACATTTATTATCATATTGTTTTCCTAAAAACATTTCTTATTAAATGTTTTTGGACAAATATCTTTTTTTTTTTCTAATTTATTATGTCTGGATATTGTTCATATACTCCACACTGCATGGCTCTCTTTTTTCATATTTCAACAAATAATTTTCAGATTTGTATGTGTATTCTTTGTTTTTCCACATGATCTGAATGCAGCAAACAAACGAGTCTATCAAAGCCAGTCATGCACACTCAGTTTGTGACACTTCAGTTTGCACTGAAAGCCAGGGCCAGAGCAGGATCAACTTTTTACAAATAATAATTCTAATAATTATTATTAGAAAATCTCCTTTAAAGAGTGCAGCTATAAATGATGGAATATTGCACTGAACTTAGAAAAAGTAAACAGATCATACTTTATTTCAGTTAAGGTGCACAGAGTCCTGAACTTAGATGCCTACCTCATGATTTTGTTGGAGACAACTGGATTTCTTAATTAGCCAAGTGTGAGGAAGGCACACACACAGGGATAGGATTCAACTGCTAAAGGTTTTATTGGGTTTACGGGGCAGGTAGGAACCATAGGGAGAGGTAGTAGGGTTTGGAGCTATTCAAGTCAGGTGAGAGGAGTTAGGCAGGTAATCATGGTCAGGTTGGTCCAAAGTCGAAAATGTGAGGCAGTGTCCAGAAGGCATCCATGGGTCAGGCAGGAGACGAGGTCTGTAACACCGGCAGGATTTGGAAACCAGGAAGACAAACATGTACATGGAAGGCTCGTTATGCAACATGAGAATGGCAATACGTCACAAAAAGACTGCACGAGGGAAGGAAGCTTAAATAGGAGGGAAGTAATGGAGGGAATAGTCATCAGATGTGTAATTAGTACTCTGCCGAACCAGATCGGAGATGTCGGTGGGAAAAGGTAGGCGTGGCAGTGCTGGGATGAGCATGGTTCCTGAAATTCATTACACCAAGTGGTATAATTAATTAGTGAAATAAACCAGGAGATTCAAAAAACTCCCAACCAAAAGTATTGACCTGCAGGATCCTCTGTGGAATTCAAAGCCATCTGGAACTTCATCTGCAAGGTCGTGAGTAGCCCTACCCTTCTCCAAAATCGTAGCAGGATTAATGTTTATTTCCCCTGGACATATACACCTACAAGTCTTAGTCTTGCCTACATTTACATGAACAAAATTTAAAAAATGAACAAAAATAACAAATGTGAACTAGGAATAATGACAACAGAAATTGAGGGAATTACATTGACATTATAGTCTCTAATTCTGAAGATTACTGTCTACTGCAGTGCCAGCTCAGGAAGGTCAATGGTTTCCTTCGTCAGGCATGCAGAAGCAAACAACCTGGTGGTGGAGATTGGTCCAGGGACACGTGGGCAGGAAGAAATATGACCTTCTGGTGGTAGAGTCTGGTCCAGGGACACATGTGCAGGAAGGAAGATGACCTCAAGGTAGTAGAGACAGGTCCAGGGACAGATCAGGGAGGCTCAGTCTTGTTTGGATTCCACCTAAAGGATCAGGGATAACTGACTGAAAGAGAGAAAAGAGAGATAGGTAGGAAGATGAAGGACGTATATTAGTAGACATGCAAACAAATACATACGTAGGCATAGTACATATCATTGAATGTTGTCTAGAAGATTACGCCACATGGTTATGATCTGGCTCAGTTTAAGGTTTGAAGGGGTATAAAGGTTTAATTCTGAGGCAAGGTGCAAAATCCCAAATTGGGATGTTGAGGCAGGAACAGCTTGGAAAATAGATAGAGGCAGAGAATAAGATTGGATAATGGAGAAAAGAGACAATGCGAAGTGAGAGCAGTAAATAGTCACTTACTATATTGATGAATGAGGCAACTTAATACCTAAATGTTGTGTACGGGTCAGAATGACTTGACAGTATTATAGCATAATGTTAGCACAAGACTTACAAAGTCTTGTGCAAACATGTAAGTTTTCAGCCGAGTCTTAAATAGTGAGAATGTGTCTGAAACCTGCACTGAGGTAGGATGTGCATTCCATAGTTGGGGTGCCTTATAGAAGAACACTCTACCTGCTGTGATTTATTCAAGGAACAGTCTGCAAGCCAGCACCATGTGATCAAAGGGTACATGCAACGTTATAGGGTTCAATATGTTCTATTATATTTAGCTGACACTTTTATCCAAAGCAACTTACAATTATGACTGAGTATAGTTTGAGCAATTGAGGGTTAAGGGCCTTGATCAGGGGCCCCAACAGTGGCAACTTGGCAGTGGTGGTGTTTGAACCAGCAACCATCCAATTACAAGTTAAGTATCTTAACTGCTCATCACTTCATCAGTGATGAAGGCATGGTTAAGCATCTTAGCATCTAATAATATTTTTCACAGTCTGGAAATATTACATAGGTGGAAAAAAGGTGTTCTGACTACATTACATACGTGTGCATCAAATCAGAGTCAAAGATGACAACTAGGTTTTATACATTTTTGGATGAATTAACTAACAGCCATCCAGATTAAGAGATCTTATTTTTCCCAGCCTTAGGTCCAAGTAACAAGTTCTCTGTCTTGTTTTAATTAAGTAGAAGGAAGTTGTTTGCCATCTAACATTTACCTTTTTTGACACTCTTCTATTTTGTTAAGATTGTAGGGGTGATTTGGTTTAGCTGATACATAAAGCTGTGTGTCATCATCATAGGAATGTAAGCTAATGCTAATGAAATGCATATTATGGCACTGAGTGATAGTAATGAGGGGAAAGAGCAGAGGGCACTGACCCTTGTGGGACACCATACTTAATCTTAGGTGGACTGGGTGATTCTTTATTCAGATAGACAAATTGAGAGCGGTTGGTTAAATAATAATTCTCACTAGATTTTCAAGGCTGTCACTGAGGATCATCTGTCAATCAGTGATCTGTGGTATCACATGCAGCACTGAGATCAATAAGCCAAGGCATTGTTGTATAGCCTCTGTCTACTGACAGCAGTAAATCATTGACAATTCTCATTAGTGCTGTTTCAGTACTGTGGCAGGGTTTCAATCTTGACTGGAAGGTTTCAAATAAAATATTTGCAAGTAAGAGCATAGTTGTATTGAGAATATGTATTGAAATGTAGTAATGTAGTTTGTTAGATATCTGGCTTCAGACTAATGTTATTGGTCATTTATATAAGGTTGAGAAGAGGAGCCTAGGATTGTATTTGTTTTTCTCTATTAGGGACAATAGATACCCTGATCTGACAGTGCTGAAAGCATGTTTATATTGCACTAGGCTATTCTTCCAATTAACACGGAACCATTCAAGTTTTAGTTTGCACTATCTATGCTCCCATCTTCGAGCATGTTTTGTTAGTGATCATGCATGGCTGATGAACCTTTTTTTAAAAATCCCTAACAATTTTCATGTTAATTGGTGCAACACTGTCTAGTGACGTGCAAAGTATCGATTATAAACTTTTTAAGATATCTTCAAGATCATCATGGCTAGATTAGGAGGCCAATAGTCTTCAGTCTACATTTGAAGACAGCAAATTACTCTGGAATCTGGACAGCCAGTGGAAATTGGTTCCATCCTCTAGGAGCCAACACAGAGAATAGTCTCGATGCTTGTCTTCCATGAGACTTGAAGCATGATGTTTCAAGCTGAGCCATACTTGAGGTTTGAAGTACCCGAGGTATGGATTGGGCTTTGAACATCGTCAGCATGTATGGATGGGCCGGACCATTTTTGGCTTTGTAGGTGAGCATCAGGGTTTAAAATCTGACGCAGGCTGCTACTGGAAGCCAGTGAAGGGAGCACAGCAGTGACATGTGAGTGTGTGAAAGACTAGTCTTATTTGCCTATTTTCCTACTTTTCATTTGAGAAATATGTCAAACCTGTGTGAGGAAAAGGGATGCCGGTATGAAGATCCAGAGGGTCCAAGGGTCCATTAGTGTCCAATTAACATTTGCCTGAGCACTATCCCTGAACATCTGCATCATCTTTTCATGACATCGCCTTTCCAATAATACCCAAACACGATCATCTTCGGATGGAGACACGGGGGTCCAATGTGCCCTGGTCTATTGTGGAGGTCATTGGTATTTGTGCATAGGGAGAGAACTATTCCTAGCTGTGCTCGATAATGTTACATAGAGTGGGAAAGTAAGAAGAGAGTAGCATGGCTACTGTCCTATTAAGCAGCCATGAAACTCAGGTCCAGGGCCTCACTTTAATCAAGAGTGCAGGTTTATCCGAGAGAGAGTGAGCGAAGGAGACAGACAGAGAGGGACAGAGAAAGAGAGATGGGTAAATTGAGAGAGACACAGAGAGAGAGACCTAAATGCCTTTATGTTCCTCAAGTGTGCCTGTGCTGTGTCAGTGCAGCTCTGCCACTATCTGAGCACTAGAATCTCTCCAGCAGCATATCGGCACATTCCTCTGCACCTCAGGGGCATCAGTGAGAGCTGTGGATGTCTGGCACAAACTAGGCAGCTAGGGTTAAAGAGCGAATGGAAACACTGTTGACATTTTCCTTGGAAAACATCCAAGCAGGACTCGATGTGACAGGACTGCAGTAGGAACAAAATTTGTAGCAGAGCATGTTCACAAATGAGCATGCTCACAAATGAGCATGCTCACAAATGTAAATTATTGTACCACTTCATAGACCAGTTGAAAAGACCAATAGAAAAAAATATGAAACAAATATCTGATTTTAGTAGCACAAAATATTCCAGGCACACAGACTGTGAGTGGAATTCATAATCTCAAATGTTGTATTATCTAACCAGTATATCTATCTGGTGCTTGAAGCAGACAGAAGCTGGTGTCAATATAACAACATCTAATTGCTAATTCAATTTTTTTTTTTCCGAGAATAATTACCTTGATCCTTTTTCCATTAGACTTGAGAGCACATAACTCGACATTGCCATCAAACTAACATGGGTGTAACAAGACCAATGCATTAATCCCTAACCCCTTATCACTAACCCAAATTAAACTTTTTTATTGTATATTGTTGAATACTGTGTGAAAGGAGACAAAACACATCTTCTGCTGTGAGTGTGAGTTAATGTTAACTATGTGAGTTAATGTTAACTACTGAAACATTGCATGCTGCTGAGTTAATATTAACTGCTGCAACCTAGCATACCATTGGCATTTTAACTTAGTGTGCCCAGCTAGAAAGCTTTCACATACCTCCACTGTCCTTGCCTATACATCTGCTTTTTATAAAAATCCTTAAAATCTTATTATTATTCTCAATATATTTATATTATTTTTAGATTTATTTATATCAAAGAGTATCTTGCACTTGAATAGTACAGAGTTTTGTATATAATATTGAACCAAAACTTGAATTAATAAACCTAAATTCAGTTTGCTTTTCTTTTTTTTAATACTTACATTCAGATTACTACTCATCTTACTAACTTCTCTCTTTCTCTCTCCAGCAGCAAGTAAAAAAGCTTCCCAAACACCTTCGGGAGGCACAGATCTCCACAGATCGCACTCATCTGATTGCAGACACTGCGAAGAAGCCCCGGCAACGCTACGTCCAGAAGGATGGCAAGTGCAACGTGCACCATGGCAACGTTCAGGAAACGTACCGCTACCTCAGTGACCTCTTCACCACGCTGGTGGATCTGCGCTGGCGTCTCAGTTTCTTCATCTTCACCTTGGTCTATGTGCTCAATTGGCTATTCTTTGGGTTCCTCTGGTGGCTCATTGCACTCGTTCGAGGGGATCTTCTGCATGCAGATGAAGAGGGCTGGACGCCCTGTGTGGAGAACCTGAACAGTTTTGTCTCCGCCTTCCTCTTCTCCATTGAAACGGAGACCACCATCGGCTATGGCTACCGGGTCATTACAGAAAAATGTCCAGAGGGAATCATCCTTCTCCTGGTGCAAGCCATCCTGGGCTCCATTGTAAATGCCATGATGGTGGGCTGTATGTTTGTCAAGATTTCGCAGCCCAAGAATCGAGCTGAAACACTCATGTTCTCCCACAAGGCTGTGATCTCAGTACGAGACAACAAGCTCTGCCTGATGTTCCGCGTGGGAGATCTTCGGAGCTCTCATATTGTGGAAGCATCGATCCGAGCCAAGCTGATCCGCTCGGAACAGACCAAGGAGGGCGAGTTCATCCCACTCAACCAGACGGACATCAACATCGGCTTTGATACAGGTGACGATCGCCTCTTCCTGGTGTCGCCCCTCATCATATCACACGAGATCAATGAGAAGAGCCCGTTCTGGGAAATGTCACAGGCACAGATGGAGAAGGAGGAATTTGAGATTGTGGTCATTCTGGAAGGCATGGTAGAGGCCACAGGTATGGTGCTAATGGGCGGAGGGGAGGTTTTGTACTTGAAAAAGTTATAAAAGGTACAAATGTGCAACATTTGTATTCTAATTTACATACCTGTATCTTTCCTTACAATTTATACACCATAACATTCCTGATACATGTATCTTACCTTACAGTTTACAAAACTTTACATACGCAATACATGCATGTTACCTTAAATATTACATACCTTTACATGAAACCTGATTCAGGATCATTTTTTTTTAGTTTTTGTATATTTTGCATACATGGATGATTTTTACATTGCACTAGATGTCAGACTTTATTAGAAGTTACTGATGTTGACTCATAAAGGTAAATATGAATCCATCTCCTCATTTCCATCAGGAAATCCATCAATCATAATGTTATTACAACCTCAACTGGTCATGTGAACTGTTAACAAGCAATAGAGCAGAATGAGAGAGAACTCATCTCTCAAATTACCAAAAGATAAAAGATAAAAGACCAGGCAGTGTATCTGAGGTCAGCGATGCCTGCAAGAACTGCATCAAGCCACTGCTATACTCAGCAAATTATGCAGGGTTCTCTATGTCCTTATTACCCCTCCCAGGTCATTATCTTCCAATTTCACATCAAAGGAAATGATCATCCCTCTTTACCAAATGGGAGATCCTACTTGAATTTTATTTTAGCTTATTCAAAACTTTGTCTAGTCTGAGAAATAATTTCAGGCATTTGTCAGGGCGTGATTCAGCTGAATCACTGATGCACTGGCCACTTACTGTCAGAAAAAACTAGCAAGTGACAGAATGGAAGAGTATTTGGTGCTTTTCTAGAGTGATCTGTGACTGAATAACAGCTCATGCCGTCCTCTCATTGTGATGCCACAAAGGTCAGACATTGACCTAAAGACCTTTGTCATCCACAGACATAAATCATGAATATTGTATTCTGTCTCAGAGATAAATGTAAATGTATGCACCAGTGACACTCAAATAATATTACTTCAACTACTTATGCATCTTAATTTATTAGAATTATTTAAACAATCCAATTCCTCAACCCTCTGAGTAAAGTGAATCACTAAAATTAAGTCAATGGATCTATAAGAAGAAAGACGCACATATTATTTCATGGATGGTTTTTCCTGCAGCTACTGACGGCCCAGAATACTGATTACATAACATCCCCTTTTCCTTTGGCATTCCAGTGAACCTGCACAAACAGTCGGCTGTCACTCAGTGCACAATCATCTGAAAGATTAGACAAACGTAAATATTAAACTATAGGTACAAATAAGCAGTTAGCAGAGATATAACACAGAAAAGGTCCCTTTGCTCTTTACTTAATTAACAGATCTATTTCAACCACTATTCTGTGTTATGCTCTCTGTGGATAAACACAAACTGAAGATCTCATGAAATTGCTGCCCTCTATATATGCACACATTATTTCCTTATGTCCACTGCTTTTTTAAGGCTGTGGTTTTAAGGAAGATTTTCACCTAAAATGAAGCTTATGGTTAGTGGTTAGCACGTGGAGAGGTGCTATGCATTGTTAAGTATATTAGCCTCAATGTAAACAGGCGTTTAAAGCATGACTGAAATCAAATTGAAACAGGACCCAGAACTTAACAAAATAACTTGCACTAACTTCACAAAAGAAAAGCATAGCATCAACATAACCCAGTCTCATGGGCCATACAAAATGGCTCTAAATATACACTGACATTCTTCTGCATTGATTTTGTGATGTAATGACAAACAGGTTCTCAGAAGAGGTAGAAAAAAGTTGGGAAAAAATATCCAAAACATTTGCTGTTTCAGTAAACAGGATTCATAGAAAGCTTCATGCAGTGCATTGCACGAAGGATCCACTTATGACCTCAAGGAAGAATAAGCCTTAGGCCACCATGAGTCTGTGTACACCTAACGCGATCCCTGACCTTAGCCTTGGCAGGTTGTAACAAACCTTCTGTAGCCCATGTTTCATTTTCTCCTATTCCTTATGACCATCATGGTTAGTTATGTTTCACTATCAATATTCTACAGTGCGGTGATATTTTGGGAAGACATCACATTAGCCTGTTTCTGAGAAGAAGGTTCTTCATGACATAATGGGGATAACCTTTACTATGGAACAGCACATTTTGTTTGTTTGTTTTTGGATGGATGTTTATTTTCCTTGTTGGCTTGTTGTTTATCATGTGAGCTCTTTGACACCCCTTTCACTTCAAACCCTGTTATTCTTAATACAATCAAAAACAATACAAATTAACTTACTATCTTCATTACGGTATTAATAATTTACACCTGTTCTGTTTGATAGCTCTATTATTAATAGCTGAGCTACCGTCGGAAGCTCTCGTCTGGCTTTATCAGCCTCCTTCAGTCACTCAGTAGAACGGTAACGAATCAGTGCTGCCAAGATCAGAGGGCTAATCCCTAAAGAAACACGTTCAATCATGCTATCAAAAACATGAGTCACTCTGCAAAGTGACTCTGCCAAATGCTGTAAGCAATTACACTGACCTGCCGAATTTCACAGACGTTCATCATGTTTGAGAAAGTTGCTGGAATAACTGTAATGAAAGTCTTTTGGGATCTTTCTCCTGCCAATAGAAATCACTAGCTGCACTAAAGTGCACAGAGGAAAAGCACTGATTGCTTAGGCTTTGTTCCTGAAACCTTCACGACTGCTCAGCTAAACAGGTTGCTAAGTGAAAGTTTTTTCCCCCTCGATAGCTAATTAATGCTAAGCAATGCTAAGCCTATATTCTTTCTAGAACCACTCAGTATAAAAATTCCCCTTTGGAGAAGGTTGATCAGCTTGTGTTTTCCAAATGACTTGCACAAACACCCTTATTTAGTACAGTTATTCTTACTGGTTGCTTACAAACTAACAAACAGATTCTAATTTTGCACAGTGAAAGTGGGTTCTTATACAGCTGTTATATTTGTCTAAATTATTTAAACATTATGAAAAAATAAAATTATTTCTTTACTTATTTATCTATCTACAGTTTTTATTCATTTAGTGGATCATATGGCAGGATCATACAGTTCATCAAATTGCAGCTTGATGATTGGCCATTTTTCTCCCATGACAACCCTGTTCTACACTATAAATAAATGTGTTCAAGCACATGATGTGGGCTTGTGAATGCAGGCAGTAGTAATGCAGTAACCCACGGCACAGCAGGGCATGTGTACCTCCGTATATGCATGCATAATTTCCTTATGCCCACTGCCTTTTTCAGGCTGTGGTTTTAAGGCAAATTTTGACCTAAAATGAAGCAGTCATCTAATGATATAAACACACCCCACAATAATGACTACACATAACAGAGTTCCAGATCAAATTTGCAATTGCCTGAAAATGTATCAATATACAATATAACACATACTCAGAGAGTGTGGCTTTACAATGCAATGCATGATTTTTGAAAGATTATTCATGATGTAACTCCCTGTTTTCTACTGGATAAATGAGTCATCATTCCTACTCATCCCCTCAGGCCAGGGGCTGAGTGGAGGAGGCCTGTTATTGAAGAAAGAGCAAATTTAAACCATCATTTAAAAAAACCTAAAGCATCTGAAAGATTTGCTGTCTATTTACTGATACTTGGCAAGTCGACAGAGCTGAAAAAAATTGGCTTATCTCCTCTTGGCTAATTCATTAAAAAGGTTCCTAATATTTTATATGTGCTTATTTTTGGCATGCATAATTGTTTCATTGTATGTATACTGAATCCACAGTATTTGTTGAACATCATAAAATTATTTAGCTAGTTCTCCTTCAAAGTTGTTTTCAAACTGAGAATTGCAATCTACAATTACGAAAAGGGCACTTTTACCAATTTGTATCATAATTATGAAATTACTTTTACTACTATATACTATATGTCCCAGTTCCTCCACTCAAGCCTGGTGACAGTCCAGTTCCTCCAGTCAAACTCCTCCTGTAACCCCACCCTCTGCTGCCTGTAACCCCACCCTCTGCTGCCTATAACTCCACCCTCTGCTGCCTGTAACCCCACCCTCTGCTGCCTGTATTCCCACCCTCTGCTGCCTGTAACCCCACCCTCTGCTGCCTGTAACCCCACCCTCTGCTGCCTATAACTCCACCCTCTGCTGCCTGTCTTTACCCATTCTTGGTTATCATTCTTGGTAATCCAAAACAATGCACTGATTTCCAGCTGTCTGTGTACAATGCCCAAGCATGCACTCTGTGAGAAAAAGCATGTAGTGTTCAAACAACTTCTTGCCTTGTTCACCCCTTTTACTGGAGTGTTTCTGATTTGCCAAAAGACAGTTCTAAGAGTTTGTCCTCCAGAGAGTCAAAATCTTTCATCGTCACTGCCGCTCTTTGCAAACCGCCCCAAGAACTCTGACCTAAAGGCACCGCGTTCTTATTTATAAATCTGAGCAGCACTTTCACACATGCTCCCTCTCTCCCATGCAAAAACACACAGAGTTTTCTGTTAATATCTCTGTGGTGTATTTCCATGGACTGCTAAAGCTCATTAATGCTCTGTCTACACTTAACTTCACCCTGATCTTAGCCTTGAATCAACCCCTAACCTTAGCCTCGTACTTGACCCCTGACCTTAGCTTTCGCAGGTGGTAACTTGCCTTCAGGGACTCTTGACTAATCCTCTTCCATGTTCTGCATAATGATTGGTCATATTTTACTGTCAGTATTTTACAGTGCACCATTGTGAAAGACACCCACATTCAGTTCTTGGAAAAAGATTCTTCGTGACAGAATGGGACAAACTTAGGCCATGGAACAACACTTGACACTCTTTGTTTATTTAGACGGCTTACTGCTTGTTTACCATGTTTAGAACCCTCGTACTGGCAAAATTCTTTTATACTTACCATATGTCTGCTGCATTAGTGTAAACCCATAGGAATCTGCAAAAAGTCAGGCAAATCAGGCAAAAATCCTGTCGTGGCACATCCCAAATAATGATGACTGAATGTGACAAGTATAAGAAATAAAATATAAATAGCAATACTTATCCTTCTGGAAAAGACACAAGCCACTCAAATGGAAAGGCTAATACAAGCTGATCATACATACCTCACAACCTGCTCATACATGCCTCACAACCTGTTCATACCTGTCTCATTACCTGATCATACATGCATCTATGTAGTTTTTGACAGTCTCTCACTGTAAACACAGAGCATACAGTGCACACTAAAATACACAAAACTTTTTTTAGTAAAAAAATTAGGGCAGTCTTCAACTGATTGTGATCAATTAAAAAAACAATGAGCCACTGGGCCATTTTTCCATTTGTGTGTGTGTGTGTGTGTGTGTGTGTGTGTGTATGTATATATATATATATATATATATATATATATATATATAAATATATATAATTAATAATAAAGTAAAAACATACATATTTTGGGTTACAGAGGATCCATGTCATGTTTGTTCATTGGTTTTACATCTTTTTATTCTAGTGATATGTGTTTGTTATATACTTCTAATAACAAAATAATTAATAGAAGAATATACCATGGCTATTATAGGATTTTACCACTCTAAATACATCATAACATATTCAGTCTGCAAGAAATCTGCAGAATTTTTTCTCAGTGACTTAATGTTTATTCTCTAACTTTCACTCTACTGATACTGATACTCTACTGATACTGAAACCTTATTAGTGAACATTTTTTTCTCTCTTGTATTTTCAACTCCTGTATACATGTGTGCGCTCATCCATGTATGTGCGCGTGTGTGCGCATGCATGTGTGTGTGTCTGTGCATGTTGGCTTGTGTGTGTGTATGTGTTCATATGTGTGCGCATGTGTGTGTAGGAATGACCTGTCAGGCACGCAGCTCCTATCTGGACTCGGAGGTTCTGTGGGGCTATCGCTTCACTCCTGTGCTCTCACTGGAGAAGGGTTTCTATGAGGTGGATTACAACAACTTTCATGACATCTACGAGACCAACACACCTTCCTGTAGTGCAAAGGAGCTGGCCGCCAGCCCAAGGGAGGGCCCACTGCTCCCCCAGCTCTGTGTACTGAGTCCTGAACCCAAGACGCAGGTCCAGGGGCACCTCGCCAGGAGCGGGCAGGGGAAAGGAGAGACCAATAATGGCTCAGCCGACCTGCCGGAGGAGAACCGCTCACCCTGAGAGATAACACTAACTTTGTTCCCACTGTGCTTTGTTCCCATTATCCCTAGTGTTTCGATATGGTGCAGAGATTGAGGCCCGATGTAAAGCCATTAAAATATTTATACCCTAAGTATCAGTATATACAGACTCATGTCAGGCATTTAAATTCATTCATTTTGTATCCCAGTCAATCATAAATTTTCATATTACTAATCAATATACCGTGCACTGGGAATCTAATAAGTAGCCATACACAGTACAATATCATATATTGTGCTTCTGCGTTGAATATGAATGATCAAAATAACTTTTTAGTATTTGACAAATTGCTTTGATGTAACACTGCACTAATCATAGTTTTGGGGTTCTCAAGAACTCCCATGAACTGAGAAGAAAATGCAATATTTAAGATAAGCTGTTCACACTCTTTGTTCAGTCACAGAGGAGGTCATAACTTTGAGCTACTTTCCACTGCAGACTTATTACTGCTCATGACTTCACTTAATCATATGATTACATATGAAAAGTACATGGGAAAAATCTCTGGATCCCATAGGAGAGAAGCATCCTCCGCACTCTGGACCTTAACACAGAGTGGAAGATTAATGCCTGTTTCAGTGGGATCAGGAAAGAAAGCAATCCTTTAAAGATGCACCTGGTGGATTTTCATCATCAGATTTAAGGTATATTATATTCCCTTCACACGTCGAATCAAAGACTCTGCTTACTATGTGTATACTAACTCAAAATGTTGGATTAACCTGCTTTTTAATCAAAACACAAGCACAACCTCAGCAGAGACAGACACACGGTTATCTGCTCTCAACTCAAAATAAGGCAGTAGTGACTGGGTCACATCATGCAGTGCTGGCTTATCCAACATCATGCAGTGCTGGTTTAGGAAGTGTCTCTTATCCAACATTTGTATGATACAAATCTACAAAGTTTTGTTTTGTTTTTGTTTTGCCTTCCCTGACAACCTCTGTTGCAAAGATTGAGATTGTTTTATATTTTATATTGATTTCCATTCAGTCTGAGGAATTGAGTGAATCACAACTCACAGGCAATGAGTTGGTCAACTGGTAAAATTAGTCAGTTTTAAAATTGGTAAAATTGGTCAATTTTAGATTGCAATACAGGGTATTTTCTAAGGCATGTGAAATTTATCAGACACCCCAATACATACTGAACATAAACAAAGTAGGTTCAAAAATTCGTAGAAAGGTTTAGTCACATAAGCAGTTATTTGCATTTTAGAAGGTTATCAACCAAGACATTCAAAGTCACTCTGCCTAATCTTTTAAAATGTATATTCCAGTTATTCTTTAGATTACACCATTTTCCTTAATTGGTATGTCATGATTTCTCTGGGTATGTGGGAATAAACTCTGAACTGGCCACATTACCAGAGCTCAAGAATCTCAATGTTTTCAGTGTATTTTTCTGTGTTTGTTTATTTGTGTGTGTGTGTGTGTGTGTGTGTGTGTGTGTGTGTGTGTGTGTGTGTGTGTGTGTGTGTGTGTGTGTGTGTGTGTGTGTGTTTCCCTGACACTAAAACACAAAGGAAGCAAGACATTATGACAAAGTCCAAATCAAATTTATTTATAAATCACTTTTTTTTTTTTTTTTTTACAACAGCTGTTCTCACAAAGCAGTTTTACACACATCTGAGTCCAAGCCCCCAGGGAGCAAGCCAAAGGTGGCAAGGAGAGATTTCCTAGTATTAGTCTTAGTCTATTCCTAGTACTAGTCTTAGTCTACTCTCCAATACGGCATATTCAGGCACAAAGCAAAAGGGAAGTGTACATTAGCTGAATGCAACATAGGTTTAGATGAGACATTGACTGAACAATATCGAGATAAAATGTTGCCTTTGTTATTTTGGCTTCTATACTTATATCATTTATGAAGGGTCTTAGTTGTTACGAACTAATTACTCCCGAACGACAAAAGAATCACAAATGATCAATTTTATATTTTTGCTCTTCAAACTTTACAGCTATAAGGTTTTCAATATGGCCTGATTTGTGTTATTAGTTTATTCCACATTAGCCTAGACAGCTACATAACCTGGGAGGAGATGCCAAAACAGAGCTAGGACTACAGACGTTTGCTTACTGAACACAAGCTTTCCATCCGACTGGTTTTCTGCCACACCTGCTACAGCTGTAGAGTTGGAGCATAGGCACAAGGCGGGGACAAGTTCGCGCTAAGCAGTGGCGCTACTTAATTGTTAGGTAAGCTGTATTTACAGAATCTATTCGTTTTACCAGTAATATTAATGGACATATAATGACATTACCGTACTGGTTTCATATTTGCTGTGTTGGATTTGATTTTTTTTTAAAGACAGTAATAATACCATTATTTAAATCCACAGGAAGAATTTTGTGTGATGCATCAGGTCTAGTCAAACTATATAGGACTTTACCTCCCAAAAAGGAAATTTAGAATCTGCACAAGTCATGCAGAAATTGTCAACTTGAACTACTTAAACCTTGTTCAATATTAAATAAAAATTAAATGAGGTCCATGTAACTATGTGCATTTTTATAATCATCATGATTTAATGAAGCAAGATGCTTAATACATTGAACAAGGCGCGCTCACAAGGACAATCCATGTTGGGAGCGCCATTAATGCTAGCTAGCATCGACACGAAAGACGAATGGATCTGTAGTAACACTGAACTAAACTATACTGGGAATTGCTCTTATTACGTGGAAACGAATTACTCACCTGCACCAAGCATAACAAATAAGCGAATGACACAGTTGAGGTCATGCTATATCGTAAGACTGAGACTTTGTAAAAATGCGATCAATTTCTTTCACAGAAGGTTTGTCAGCTAACAACATTGCGAAGTCGGAAGTAATTGGGATATAGTTTTTTCTGAGCCATTGCGGAACGAACAGCAATCAAATTTGAATACAGGTTAGTTTAAAACGTACCTAGCTGTCTATGTCGGTTCTGTTTGGATAAAACGTCAAATTTAAAATATAGCATCAAAATTGACATGTAATTGTTTCATTTAATTGTATTTATTTATATATATTCTTTAATTTTATGACTTGAATTGGGGTGGCAAGGCTTTCTTGTAGGGTGGCATCTGCCACCCTGTGCCACCCACGTGATCACCCCATATATGAGCCCCAAGTATTCTCTCTCAGAGCAAGTAGAAAGAGAAGTCAAAGTGAGTCAGAAACAGAGAGACTGTCAGAGAGAAGGAAAGGAGAAAGAGACAGAAGCTAAATGTATATCAGCTATGTGACAAGCAACCTGCTTTCTCATGTGATTTTCCTTCAGACTTCAGGTTAGTAACACTCTGACTCTAGAGACAGACTCAAGAAAGTCTACTGAGGACATTGATGCAAGAAGAAATGTGCTGTAGTCCAAAAAAAGTAGATGAATGCATGCTCTTGGTGCTTTGATGTAAATGTCTATGCATTTGCTTCCTGTGGAATTAAACAGTGTGAACTGAATTAACTACTCCATTTTAATTATCTTCATTTAAAATTACAGATTAAATAAAATCTAGAGTAGATTAAGACTAGAGGAAAAATCTAGGTGTAGAGAAGGGACTGATTAAGAAAGCAAGATTAATAATACCACAGCATCAAAATTATTCAATGTTATAATTTCATAACACCTTGTTGATACCTTGTGTTGGCTTGAAAAGTGCAAAAGTCAAGGAATATTTTAATTATGCTTATATCCCATGAATCTGAGAGGCTTCTCGAAATCCTCACTAATGCAGCACTCTCCTGAACTCTGTGGGATGTACACTAGCAAATATGTTAGCACTCAGGTGGAATATTTTTGTTCCCTGGTTAGTGTACAGCCACTCTTCACTGACCTGGGCTTAACTGCAGAGATCTGCATAACAATTCATCACATAGAAGACTACCCCAGCCTAACCAGCCACACACACACACACACACACACACACACACACACACACACACACACACACACACACACACACACACACACACACACACACAGCAGTTTAATATGTATACATACTCTAAAGATATACCTAGATACACCTACTCTATAGATTTACTTACAATTTAATAGGTACACCTACTTTACAGATATTCCTACAGTTTAATAGATATATCTAATCTATAAATATACTACAGTTAAAGGCACATTTACTCTATAGGTATACCTACATATATCTGTTCAAAATATGTGCATATATACCAGTTTATGCTTAATTCACAAGTGTAATAAACACATCCAGCTAACAGAGGCCTTAGGCCTTTCTGCCTCCACAATCTCCAGCAGTGCTTTCATAAGCCACACTGGTGAATGTCAGAGTAGATGACAGTTGAGGAAAGCATGTGTCATTGTGGAGGTAGCCCCTCTGGTAGTTTGCTCTGTGCTGGTATGTAATGCTAGCACTGATCTGTTCAGCTCAACTGCTGTACTTGGTGCTTAGAAGTCTCCCTGGTCAGGACCAGGCTGCAGAGAATTGGTGATGATAGTGCTACACATTTGGGAGTCATGTTCATTTTATCTGAAAGTGATATGTACTTTATTATTATAGAAATTATCCATTAACATAATAGTAACTTTTTTTTTTTTTACAATTGTCTACAATTGTAATAAAGTTGCGTTATTGCAATCATTTCTCAAAGCACTGAACAAATCTTCATTTCTTAAGAGGAGTTTAACATTCAGTAGCACTAACTCAGTGGGCTAGGCAGGAGAGAGCACTGACACAGAGATAAGTAGGAAATAGTGGGTGGAAAACTGGCCATGAGCTAGTAACCAGCAAAACCCATGAAGCTCTCTGAACAAGATAACCAAGATTCGATAGAATGGAGAATGGAATAGAATGGAGAATGGAATAGACTGAAGCATGTAACGGATTGGAGCCTGGAATGGAGCATAGAATGGAATGGCTCTAATAATAAGAACATGCACTTACTGGCATCCAGAACATTACTACTGATAATGATGCAATAAAGGCAGGGAGCACTAGTGCGCTACTGATAATGATGTCATAAAGGCATGGTACACCAGTGCATGACTGATAATGATGTCATAAAGGCATAGAGCACCAGTGCATGACTGATAATGATGTCATAAAGGCATAGAGCACCAGTGCATGACTGAGAATGATGCCATAAAGGCATAGAACACCAGTGCGGTACTGATAATGATGTCAAAGGCAAGGAACACCATTGCGGTACCGATAATGATGTCATAAAGGCATGGAATACCAGTGTGCATTACTGATAATGATGTTATAAAGGCATACAGTAGCTTCTCAGCAGCATGTAAAGTTAGTATATATCTTTATTTAGCAATAGATTTAATTTAACCAATTTGTACATAAAATGAGATCATGTTTACGTGTATATTCAGTGAGAGATGAGAGAAGTTAACAGTGATAGTTTTAAATTTGTGTCCCAACTTAACATATTCATTCTTATTATTAAAAAAAAAGAGAGCTGTGCCACATACACGAACATGCATGCACACACGCACACAGAAATACATAAAAGCACATGCACACACAGACACAACTACATACACACAGACACACATACACAGTCACATACACACATGCATAAATCTAATCAAAATTTCAGAGCCATGCTTCTGGAGCTGAAAGTTATTCAGGGCTACCAGGGTTCACTGCTGCAACCCAAAGAGACCAGAATGTCAACATAGGCCACTGCAGCAGTATTAAACATACATTAAAGGAGCAGAAAGTTAATAGCAGTTCACTGGCATCGAGGAAGCTACTGATAGAGATAGTCTTGGATATTTCTCTTTCTCTTTCTTTTGTACAAAAAGATGGACACACAAACAATATATTCACTTTATGAAAGCTTTTTGTACGACTGCACTCTGACTGGAGACTCCATGACTCTAATTTCAACTGGCCCATAACATCACACTCTCTCTCTTTTTAAACCTCTTACCATGGAAAGATGGTAAGGGAGATAGAGAGAGAAGGAGAGATCTGAGGCTCTTTCTATCTTTCTATTCAGTATCTTTCTAAGAAGGCTGAGAACATTATCAACAGGGACTAGAGAAATTTGAGAATAATTAACAAACTAATATTTCACTTTTCTAAATAAAAGTATGAAATAGAAAGCTTGTATTCTTCTACAGATGCTCAAAACCAAAACCATACAGGCAGTACCAAAGGCATTTCTGTCCTAAAATGTTTTACAAGCTCCAAACTATACTTTTCATCTGACATTTTAAATTCAGATGTAAACTTTGTCTTCTAATTTCATATAATTGGCACTATTATTTCAAAGTTAAGTTATATTTATTTATTTTCCAAATCTTCTGAAGTTGTTCTTTTGACCATCGTCTTCTAGAGTCAGTCTGACACTCCCACCTTGAGCTACCTTCCTCAGGCAAGTGTAGTTGGGACTGGTTTGTTTTTTTTTTGTTAGTTGGATGTGTTGGGTTTTTTTGTTTTTTTTGCTGTTTTGACAATTTGACAAATTAATGTGTTTTTCTGAGTTTTGGGACTGTTCTGAAGAATCCTGCTTGCTAAGATGAACTGCTGGGGCCGCCTCTGGCAATGCAGCTGCAGGAGTGACCGTCATTACTGTAAGAAGTCCCTGTTCAGAAACCAGGACCATTCTTCCAGGATGTACCCCTCCCAAGTCAAAAATACTAGAGCTGCCTGCTCTGAGGATGATATCCAGACAAGAGACTCACATAGACCTGCAGCTTGTCATAAAAAGCCTTCCAGACATGTGAGGTAAACTGTTTTATTTCCCAATGGACACGGCCTGCAATGCACTCAGAAAAAAAGATGATTTCCAGTCTGCTTTTTTCTGAAGGAAGTTCAAACTGTCACAGGAGGGCAACAAGACCTGTAACTCAATGAGTTCAATGAACTCAAGGATCAGGAGAACAGAGCTGCTCACCTGGGATTTGCCTGGTCATAATTGAGGGTAATCACAGCGGAGGTGGTTTTGTCGCCACAGTACAGGAAAAGCCTTTTGACATCATAATTCTCTCTTTTCTTTTGAGAGTCAGTCATGTACAATTTCCATGGGAGCAGGTTCAAGGGCTGAAGGGTGTGCTGTACTGGGATCAAGTCAAATGACCTGGAAGAGGGTTAACTGCACTTTCTAACATGCAACATTCTAATGGAATGGCAAGACTCTGCAAAGAATCAGGGCATACCATGTCTTAAATGCATGTAAAAGTGGGAAGATAAAACTAAGGTGAGACATATAAAGCATAATCAGGTGGGAAACGACACTCGTATTCGGGAGCTGCCACTCTCTGGTGGTCAGCAGGGGTACTGCTGGGAGTCAGTGTGACAGAGCAGGAGACCATTCTCATCTTCTGAAGGTCTGTCACCAGCACAATGATGATCTGATGGAATGTGGTTTCAGAATGTGTGTGCTGAAGAGAGGTAAATTGGTTCCTTTAGTGCCCTTTGCCTGATGGATTTATGATCTTTGCATAATGGGAGCCTCCTACCCCATTCTAACATCATGATCAATAACCTCTCTGTCCAGTTATAACCAAACCATCATAACCAAACCACAGTCTCCACACCTTTCCCCTAGCTTGGTCCAGAAAGACTGATACTGCTGTGATTCTCTACTGTCTCTGTTGATGTAAAAGTTTATCTGAAAAATAAATATTGTCCTTCTTTGGTTTGTGTAAATATAGTGTAATAAACCATATAAAAGTAAAAAAGTGGCTGTGTGTAGAAAACTGGTTCTAGTTGTCATTCCCCCCCCCCCAGCTAATTGCTCTCTCTTTCTAACAAACACATAAACCCAAGGTTATGTTTTGGATTTCTTAAGCTGTTGATGTCACCACTACTTCTGTGTTGTTCTAAATGTTTATTATTTAATTGTGGAAACTGGAAATTTCCAGAATTGCACAACACCACATTGTTTTTCCAAAGCAAATTCAGGAAAACCTGACCTCATTAAACCATCAACACTGAAACTAACACAGTGTCTTCAGTGGGGACTCCAGTCTATAGCACTCAGTCAAAGGTAGTCAAAGGGTTATTTAGTCATTATTTTGACAACAGTTAAGCAGGACTATTGCTGCCAAGAGAACACCATCCAATGAGTGGGAACAACATCCACTTTACCAAGAGTAAGGTGTTGGTAACAACAACAACAACAACAATAATGATAATCATAATAATAAAAACCATAATATTAATACTAAAAATAATGATAATAGTTGTTATTATTATTGAGCTACTTCTACTGCTCACACCCCAGTCATCTCTCTGCGTGTTTAAAGCTGTTACCATGGAAAGATGGCGAGGGAAAGAAAAAGAACATGACCCAGTTTACATCAGTGTACAGATGCTGAAAACCTAAACCATACAGGCAGTAACAAAGGCAATTCAGTGCCGTCCTAAAATGTTGTTCTACAACCTCCAAATTGTACTTTTCATCTGAGTGTTATTTTAAATTCAGTTGTAAACTTTGTCTTATTTTTTTTATTATTATTATTTTTTTTTAATATTATATTTATTTATTTTCTTATGAAATTGTTATTTTGCCCATGGTTTTCCAGAGTCAAGCTGACACTCCTCCTTGAGCTACCTTCCTCAGGCAAGTGTAGCTGGGACTCATTTTCTTTTGTTAGTCGGATGTGTTGTTTTTATTTGTTTGTTTGCTGTTTTGACGATTTGACAAATTAATGTGTTTTTCTGAGTTTTGGGGCTGTCCTATAACACCTAGAGGGTAATTGGGAGGTAACAGGACTAGTATTCTGGAAGCACCACTCTCTGGTGGTCAGCAGGGGTACTGCAGGGAGCCAGTGTGACGGAACCCCCATACCATAAACGGGTGGCTCCTGATGCCCTAATGGGTTGGTGCTGGGGTTTCCTTCTGGGAAAGGGTGCTAGATGCTTCGGATGTTCGAGATCAGTGATTGAGGAGGAGGTGAGAATGTCCCTGTCCAGAAACCAGGATCATTCTTCCAGGATTTACCCCTCCAAATACAAAATGTACTAGAGCTGCCTGCTCTGAGGATGATATCCGGACAAGAGTCACATAGACCTGCAGCTTGTCACAAAAAGCCTTCCAGACAGTTAAACTGTTTTATTTCCCACTGGACACGGCCTGCAATGCACTCAGAAAAAAGATGATTTCCAGTCTGCTTTTTTCTGAAGGAAGTTCAAACTCACAGGAGGGCAACAAGACCTGTAACTCAATGAGTTCAATGAACTCAATGATCAGGAGAACAGAGCTGCTCACCCGGGATTTGCCTGGTCATAACTGAGGGTAATCACAGCGGAGGTGGTTAAGGTTGAAACAGTACAGGAAAAGCCTTTTGATATCATAATTCTCACCTTTTCTTTTGAGAGTTTCAAGTTTCAAGTTTCAAGTTTGGTTTATTTGTCACACATAGTCATACACAGTATAACTCGCAGTGAAATGGTTTGCGAGTGCTCTGTCCAAACTGAGGAGAAAAAAAACAATCAGTCATGTACAAATTCCATGGCAGCAGGTTCAAGCGCTGAAGGATGTGCTGTACTGGGACCAAGTCGAATGACCTGGAAGAGGGTTAACTGCACTTTCCAACATGCAAGTTCAGTTTGAAAAGCATTACAGACTTATGCGGTAAGATACTAGAACATCTGCAGCTAGAACATCAAATCTCCTGGCATAATTAGCACAAAGGTCATACCCTTGTTTATTGCTAAAAGTGTTCCCTCCCTGAAACAGGATGGTCAAATACCTCTGAAAAATGTAGCTCAACGCAGCATATGTCTGGTTGAGGGCTGTTGTTTGATGATTATGCTATAGATGAGTGAGGAGTAATAAAATCACTGATACCCTGCATGCAACAGTCAAGTCGAGAACTGAATAGCAAACCCAGGC
Organism: Electrophorus electricus; assembly: GCF_041902795.1. Lineage (NCBI taxonomy): Eukaryota > Metazoa > Chordata > Actinopteri > Gymnotiformes > Gymnotidae > Electrophorus > Electrophorus electricus. The sequence goes on from NC_137502.1 coordinate 22,463,666, forward strand.
ATCGTACATGTCCAGAGGTGCAAGGTAAGGCTGGGGGCTGGATTCTGTGGTTTATGAGAAAACACAAAAACAAAGGTCAAAACGCAGGGTAACTCAGAAATGCACAAACTCATGGAATGGCAAGACTCTGCAAAGAGTCAGGGCATACCATGTCTTAAATGCATGTAAAATTGGGTAGATAAAACTAAGGTGAGACATATAAAGCGTAATAGGTGGGAAACGACACTCGTATTCAGGAGCTGCCACTCTGGTGGTCAGCAGGGGTACTGCTGGGAGTCAGTGTGACAGAGCAGGAGACCATTCTCATCTTCTGAAGGTCTGTCACCAGCACAATGATGATTTGATGGGATGTGGTTTCAGAATATATGTGCTGAAGAGAGTTAAATTAGTTCCTTTAGTGCCCTTTGCCTGATGGATTTATGATCTTTACATGATGGGAGCCTCCTACCACATTCTAACATCATGATCAATAACCTCTCTGTCCAGTTATAACCAAACCATCATAACCAAACCACAGTCTCCACACCTTTCCCCTAGCTTGGTCCAGAAAGACTGATACTGCTGTGATGCTCTACTGTCTCTGTTGATGTAAAACTGTATTTGAAAAATGAATACTATCCAGCTTGTGTTTGTGTGAATATAGTGTAATAAACCATGTAAAAGTAGAAAAGTTGTCTGTAGAATACTGCTTCTAGCTGTCATGAGTGAAGCTGCATGAAACTGCTGAGAACCCCCCCCCCCGGCTAATTTCTCTCTAACACCCACATAAACCCAACGCTATGTTTCTTAAGCTGTTTATCAAATAAAATCAAAATTTCTTTATATAGCGCTTTTTACAAAATATGTTGTCACAAAGCAGCTTTACAAATGTCCAAGTCCAAGCCCCCAGTGAGCAGCCAAGGGTGACAGTGGCAAGGAAAAACTCCCTAGAACATGAGGAAGAAACCTTGAGAGGAACCAAGACTCAAAGGAGTGACCATCCTCCTCTGGCTGCTAGTGGTCACCACAATAATAACAATTTTAAGAGAAAAATAAATGTAAAAAATAATAATAAGCAAGTAATGTCTATTGCCACAGTACAGGAAAAGCCTTTTGATATCATAATTCTCTCTTTTCTTTTGAGAGTCAGTCATGTACAATTTCCATGGGAGCAGGTTCAAGGGCTGAAGGGTGTGCTGTACTGGGATCAAGTCGAATGACCTGGAAGAGGGTTAACTGCACTTTCTAACATGCAACATTCTAATGGAATGGCAAGACTGCAAAGAGTCCGGGCATACCATGGCTTGGTGTAGAAAACTGGTTCTAGTTGTCATGAGTGAAGCTGCATGAAACTGCTGTGAACCTCGCCCTCCCCCCAGCTAATTTCCTTCTCTTTATCCAGGGTTATGTTTTGGTTTTCTTAAGATGTTTATGTCACCACTCCTTCTGTGTTGTTCTAAATGTTTAATTGTGGAAACTGTACATTTCCAGAATTGCACAAAAACACATTGTTTTTCCACATCAAATTCAGAAAAACCTGACCTCATTAAGACATCAACACTAAAACTAACACAGTGTCTTCAGTGGGGACTCCAGTCTATAGCACTCAGTCAAACATAGTCAAAGGGTTATTTAGTCATTAATTTGCCAACAAAAAGTTAAGCAGGACTATTGCTGCCAAGAGAACACCACCCAAAGAGTGGGAACAACATCCACTTTACCAAGAGTAAAGTGGTGGTAACAACAACAACAACAGCAACAACATTGTTATTATTACTATTATTATTGTTGTTGTTGTTATTATTATTATTGTTATTATTATTATTATTATTATTATTATTATTATAACAATAATAATAATAATAGTTGTTATTATTATTGAGCGATGACTTCTGCCATCTGTCATGCCCCAGTCAGCACCCAGCCAGGAATGCACACAGATGCACAGATGCACACCCACATACCCGCACCAATAACCTTCCGGAACCACTCCATCATTCTCAGTAACCTACTTATTGATGATCATGTTCACCTGTTGCTAATTACTTCTCTTCTTACTTAAACTGCTGTGAGTCCAGAGCGTGCGGCCCCTGGATGTCTCGATCTGCTAAGGTTCCTCCAACTCGGCCTGCTTGATCTGACATTTAATGTTATAATCATTAATCATCTGAAAATTAGCAGACCAACTAGATACCTATGGGCTATTATTATTTCCCTAATTTACTGTACATTTTGGTTTGCGTTTTTATGAACATTATATGAGTATCACCTAAAGGAGGATGAGGTTCCTTTTTTAGCCTGCCCCTCCCAAGGATTCTTCCATACACCAAGGGAGGTTTTTCTTGCCTCCGTTGCCTTTGGCTTGCTCAGTTAGTATATCTCTTTATTTAGCAAGAGATTTAATTTTGCCACTTTGTACATAAAATGAGATCATGTAATTGTTTATGTGTATATTTAATGAAAGATCAGTCCTAAAGAAAATTAACAGTGATAGTTTTACATTTGTGCCCCAACTTAACATATTAAACCTTTTTAATAAAAATATTTTATTCATGAGAAACTCACCTGCCCCCTCTCATCTCTCTCTCTCCCACATGCACAAACGCATGTGCACACATACAAGACATGCATGCACACATGCACACAGAAATGCATGCAAGCACATGCTCACACAGACACAATCACACACACACACACACACACACACACACACACGCACGCACGCATGCATAAATCTAATCAAAATTTCAGAGCCATGCTTCTGGAGCTGAAAGTTATTCAGGGCTACCAGGGTCCAATGCTGCAACCCAAAGAGACCAGAATGTCAACATAGGCTACTGCAGCAGTATTAAACATACATTAAAGGAGCAGAAAGTTAATAGCAGTTCACTGGCATCGAGGAAGCTACTGATAGAGATAGTCTTGGATATTTCTCTCTGTTTTTCTCTCTTGCTCCTTCCTTCACAATGACAGTTACAAACACACAAAGATGGACACACAAGCAATATAAGCACTTTACGAAAGCTTTTTGTACAACTCCACTCTGAGACTGGAGACTCTATAACTCTGATTTCGACTGGCCCATAACATCACACTGATCTCTCTGTGTTTATGAAGCTGTTACCGTGGAAAGATGGACAGGGAATGATGAAGTGGGAGAGATCTGAAGCTTTCTATCTTTCTATTCAGCATCTTTCTATCTTTTTATTCCATATATTTCTAAGAAGATGGAGAACATTGTCAACAGGGACTAGAAAAATCTGAGAATAATTAACAGCCTAACATTTTGCTTTTCTAAATAAAAGTATGAAATAGAAAATTTGTATTGTTCTTACTGCTTTCAGTCTTTTGTACATCAGTGTACAGATGCTGAAAACCTAAACCATACAGGCAGTACCAAAGGCATTTCAGTGCCATCCTAATATGTTGTTTTAAAACCTCCAAATTGTACTTTTCATCTGAGTGTCATCCCAATTTTTAAATTCAGTTGTAAACTTTGTCTTCTAATTTCATATAATTGGCCCTATTATTTCAAGAGTTTTCTCCAGATTTTGACTGGAATAGTTATTTATTTTCCAAATCTTATGAAACTGTTCTTTTGACTATGGTATTCCACCTTGAGCTACCTTCCTCAGGCAAGTGTAGCTGGAACTCATTTTCTTTTGTTAGTCGGATGTGTTGTTTTTATTTGTTTGTTTGCTGTTTTGACGATTTGACAAATTAATGTGTTTTTCTGAGTTTTGGGGCTGTTCTGGAGAATCATGCTTACTAAGATGAACTGGTAGGCCCCCTCTGGCAATGCAGCTGCAGGAGTAACAGTCTTTCCTGTAAACTTTGTTCTGTGGGTGACATTAGAACTCCTATAACACCTAGAGGGTAATTGGGAGGTAACAGAACTAGTATTCTGGAAGCACCACTCTCTGGTGGTCAGCAGGGGTACTGCAGGGAGCCAGTGTGACAGCAGGAGACCATTCTCATCTTCTGAAGGTCTGTCACCAGCACAATGATGATCTGATGGAATGTGGTTTCAGAATGTGTGTGCTGAAGAGAGTTAAATTAGTTCCTTTAGTGCCCTTTGCCTGATGGATTTATGATCTTTGCATAATGGGAGCCTCCTACCCCATTCTAACATCATGATCAATAACCTCTCTGTCCAGTTATAACCAAACCATCATAACCAAACCACAGTCTCCACACCTTTCCCCTAGCTTGGTCCAGAAAGACTGATACTGCTGTGATGGTCTACTGTCTCTGTTGATGTAAAAGTGTATCTAAAAAATATTTTTTTATATTGTCCTTTGGTTTGTGTGAATATAGTGTAATAAGCCATATAAAAGTAGAAAAGTGGCTTGGTGTAGAAAACTGGTTCTAGTTGTCATGAGTGAAGCTGCATGAAACTGCTGTGAACCTCGCCCTCCCCCCAGCTAATTTCCTTCTCTTTATCCAGGGTTATGTTTTGGTTTTCTTAAGATGTTTATGTCACCACTCCTTCTGTGTTGTTCTAAATGTTTAATTGTGGAAACTGTACATTTCCAGAATTGCACAAAAACACATTGTTTTTCCACATCAAATTCAGAAAAACCTGACCTCATTAAGACATCAACACTAAAACTAACACAGTGTCTTCAGTGGGGACTCCAGTCTATAGCACTCAGTCAAACATAGTCAAAGGGTTATTTAGTCATTAATTTGCCAACAAAAAGTTAAGCAGGACTATTGCTGCCAAGAGAACACCACCCAAAGAGTGGGAACAACATCCACTTTACCAAGAGTAAAGTGGTGGTAACAACAACAACAACAGCAACAACAACAACATTGTTATTATTACTATTATTGTTGTTGTTGTTGTTGTTGTTGTTGTTATAACAATAATAATAATAATAATAGTTGTTATTATTATTGAGCGATGACTTCTGCCATCTGTCATGCCCCAGTCAGCACCCAGCCAGGAATGCACACAGATACACAGATGCACACCCACATACCCGCACCAATAACCTTCCGCAACCACTCCATCATTCTCAGTAACCTACTTATTGATGATCATGTTCACCTGTTACTTAACTTCCCTTCCTATTTAAACTGCTGTGAGTCCAGAGCGTGTGGCCCCTGGATGTCTCGATCTGCTAAGGTTCCTCCAACTCGGCCTGCTTGATCTGACATTTAATGTTATAATCATTAATCATCTGAAAATTAGCAGACCAACTGGGTACCCATGGGATATTATTTCCTTAATTTACTGTACATCTGAATCCTGGATCCTCATATAGTTTAAACAATCACCTCAAGATCACATTACACAAATACTCCAAAGTACAGGGAGGGTCCACACGGAGTGAGGGCATGAACTCTGATCCACAGTACCTCAGACCTACGTTAACTCAAGTTTTCAGGGGGCTGCTTAAACCAAACTGTGTTCTATCTAACCATTAAAATCATGACTCTGATTCACAGCTTCAAAACCTGCTTCTAAATCTCAGAACTCTCAGCAGGTGTCAAATGTAGATTTTTAAAATTTGCTAAATCACAAAATACACTCTTCTGTGGTACCAACTGTCCAGAAATGTAAAAAAATAAATTAATTTAAAAAATATATGAAAATTTTTTTTTTTTAAATGATATCACCCCAACTTCCTGCTGCCTAATTTTAGTTATATTTCTGGTCTATGAAGTTTTTTCATAAGACAACCATTTAACCAAGAAAAAGGAAAACCATAAAGTAATTTGTCATTTAATACACCTATAAAATGATGAACTGGAGCTGACTTACAAGCTCCTACTGATTTGTTTTACAATAAATATCTGAATTGCTGCAGGGTATAGGCTAAAGCTTTACCTGTATTTATATTAGGAGTTGTTGCAAGCTGAGAGAAATATGATGTAAAAAAAAAAAAAGCATATGAGACAAATTACTGAACTCATTTTTTGGATTGAAAGCCAATGTATTTTAAAAGGTATGTCCACATTTATTAGGGAGCATGTCCAAAGGCGTGGACCTCAGTGCTGGTTTTCATGTGAAACGCCCAATACTCTTTGATTACATAATCTCAATTTGCATAACAGAAGTGACAAGTAAACCAATGAGCTGCTCCACACTGCATCTGCATGGGCAAAGAAACATTGTTTCTTTTTTCAGAAGCAGAAATCCACTCCACTATGAGCCTAGTCAGTACTCAACACCCTCACACCAGGCACATGGGCTTAGGTTCATAATAAAATATGGAACTCCAGCCAATCAGTTCAAAGAGGACTTGCCATAGGGGATGGAAACACATGACTAGATGGGGAGTAGTGTGTGTAAGCAGACTGCTAACCCTAACCTGACCCCACGGTGAGAGAACAGGAGTTCAAGAGTCCTCCCTCATGACAGACATAAGTCATGTAATAACAGATAGCAATTAATGTTAGAATAACATGTTTATAATATAAGATTTTATATTTAGTCTTGTAGCATCAGTCCTTCATTATCCTTTAACAGAATAACATAACTTCATAGCCATGCATTGTAATCAGATCTGATCTGATGAGCTGTATGGATAAATTAAACCTAGTAATATTCTGTATAAAAATACATACCCAGCGGTTGTGCTCCTGCAAAACCATCACTCATATGTGGGCATATGGGTCTAGGAATCTGCCTGGCCTGCAGGCAGTGGTGCTGAGCAGATGTGGCCCCTGCTTCTGTTTCTGTGGCCCGCTCACAGCAAAGCTGCACTAGAGCTCCACTAAGCTTCGGACTGTTTGGGACCAAATGTAAACGTCCAACCCTTGCTGCATGGAAAAGATATCACTGGCTGCACTGCTAGCAGAACCGCAGTCATTTCAAGCGTCCGCATCTGCTCTGTATGGTGCAATAGACTGAGAGACTGTCTTTCCTCACGAATTTGGTTTCCACTTCTGAACATCCTACATAATAAGGCATCCCCAGACAAAAGCTGCTCTTTGCCCTTTATTTTCACTTAACCAAATGACTAAGTATTTAAGTATACTTTAAGTTAAGTATTTTCCTTTTTAGTCAGCTTCATGGCACTAAGCATGTCAAATGTACAGTTTTGAGTTTTCAGCAAATCATCTAGTTGAACTGGCCAGCTACACTGGTCACGGGAACTTTGCCTTAATTCCTTTTCCAGAAGCTGTTTTTTTTTTTTTTTCCCCTTTAATGCTTTTAGTTGTTTTACACCTGTCATTGCCCTCTTGTGGATAAATATTGCTGATATTCTCATCACATGCTCCACGTAAAGTTTTCAATTACACCATGGCCTTGTGTTGGCACCACCGGTTGCAAAATACACAACACTCAATGAATTTAAATTCATAGAATATCATTTTATACCATTTCAAAGAAATGCCTCATAGAAAAATAAATAAAAACTAAAATTAAAATGCCAAAGAGCAGATAACAATTGCGGACAATGACATGAGATGCATAATGTCCTGGGTAGCAAAGAGTTTCAGCATCAGTCACAGATGAGAGACAAAAATAAGAGACATTTATAGGTTTGGAATTTGGCATTTTATGTCTGAAAGTAATCACCAGTCATAAACAGTATACTGTGCATGTGTGTGTCAGGAATGTTGATGAAGGTTCCGAATGGCCTCCATGTCTTCCAGTCTCTTGAGGATTTGTGCCTCTCTACTGAGATCATGATGAGAGTCCTTCAAAACAAACAGTGTGCAGTCAAAAGAACAGCTTCCATCAAAAAAGCCCAACCCTCCGCATCAGTACAAAAAGTCAGATTAATAATATACATTATTATAATTAGAATTTCCTAATGGTAAGAGATCTTGTCTTAACATTAGCTAGTTTCCATGAGCTGCTTGTAACTATGAGTGAATGAAAAGAGGGTCATACAAAACCAACCTTAATGGACATGGACTTCATAGCTTGATTGCCATAATAGTGGATGAGATGTTTTTGGTTTTGAGATGCCGGATATCCAAACCCAGCCACGCTCACCACATCGCAATAGTTTAGAGCCAAGAATATAGCCAGTATACCTGTACTAGGATGGACAGGATTCTGGAGAGGGGACAGGCAGATTAAACATGGTGTAATGGTGTAATTGCATCTACTCTCCTCCAGAGGGCAGTGGAGTTAATAAATACTCCCAAACATTCACATAAAGAACATTGACTTTTCTCTACAGATGTCAAAATTAGTCACCTAACATGCATTCCCACACTCTTAGCAAATGAACTATTTGTTAATGTACTCACCCAGTTAATAATTGTCTTAAATGTCTAGGGTTAGGTTTAGCTGCTGGAACTTTCCATATGGTTACTTTTTTAAGAAATAAAAGCATCTTTTCCAGTCCAGTCTGCAAACTGCAGACCACAGACAGTTAAGGTTTGTCCATGTTAATCATTAAAGTGCCTTGCTCATAATAAAAAAAAGAAATAAAAACCTTTGTGGTCAATGAACTGCAGCACTGTTACAAACAGAGATTACAGGCATTTATATGAATACAAATGCCCTCATTGTCATTGTACACGAATAAGATTATTTGTGTAGTACCAAGCTACAGAGAAAATTGTAAATATAAAAAAATAAATATAGCAGCAATTCTGGGTCCAAGCACAGTCTCTCAAGTCTGAAGTACCGTGGCTGCAGAACCTACCCACCATGGGCACATGACATTCTGACTGTTCACCATTTTCTGAAGATGCCATGGTGGCTAAGGTTAGGTGAAATAAATAAAGTGAAATAAAGTGTTCTGATTAACTGGAAATTTAAATGCGGTACTTGCAAAGAGGAGTGTATAAACACAGATGTATAGAGACATATAAATTGGTCAATGTGTTGCAGCCACATAAAAAAAGTCAACTTTTTTTGATAATTAATTAGTTTCAGACTCTAAAGATTATTACAAGACCTGATTTGGTGTAATTGAATGAAAAGCCTAGGACTAGTTTGAAAAGTACAAATTTTATACAATTAATGAATGCGACAAACCTTGTTCTGTCTCTGCTGTCTGTTACTTCCCAGGGCCCAGTTTTTGCATTACTCTATTCTGGGAGGAGGTTGATGACCCTTTGGTCTAACTAGTTTGTTTGTTTGTTACAGGAACTTGATGAGGTTTTGCCTATGGAAATGGGACACACCAGCACACAGGTGTCTTCTTCTGGTTTACTGTATCTTGAGCTCACTATGATTTCTACATCTCTCTCTGCCTCTCTCTCTCTAACTCTCTCCTAGGGTATTAGATGGACCTTCAAATGCTGACTAGGATCCACCCAAAGGGGCTTTCAAAGCTGTTTTTAACGAATCAGTTTTGAAAAAAAAAATGTAATAAAACATTAGCTACAATTAGGGCTTGCTGACTCCTTTCTTGTCTAGTTTTGCTAAATGCTGTAACACACTGGCAGTTTCCAAACTTTACCCTCCCTATCTTGATGTCATATTTGTCAATGGCATGCAAGATATTGAAGCTAGTCTGTTCAACTCAAAATTGATTTGTGTAGCCCTTTTTATGGCTAGTGTTGTCCCAAGTACAAGCTTTGTCAGCTACGAAACTGTACTGTAAATGTGGGGTATTCATTTTTTCCCAGGGTGACAAAGCTGAAAATATTTATTAAAAATTAAAATTAACAATGTGTTAGAAAGCAAGTCTAACCAGGGGGACTATTCAGTTTCCCCCAAATACCCCCACCTCCAACTCTGCTACTACAGGCTCTCTGTGTACGTATGTGCGTGTGGTCGGAAGAGGAAATGAAGAGTTTTATGAGTAGAGACGAGAAGGACCAACAGAGAACGAGGCAGATAATGTCAGAGACAATGAACAGAATGGACAGGAAAGATATAAACCAAGTAGCAGAGAGAGAAAGATTAAGAGGGTGGAGAGAGTGAGAATAAGATAAAGTCACTGTCCATTTTGCATGGCTTGGGAGAGATAAAAAGGCATAAAGTTGGAGTATAAATATGCTTAACACTCATCTTCGCAAAGCAAACATCTGAAAGGGGAGAGCTTCATTCTGTGCCCTCATGAACGCACGTGCCTTTTTAAAGGTATGGGATAAACAAATGTTGAGACTATGGGCTACCGAATGCAGTCCACAGGGGTTGGAGAACTTACCTGCTGATTCTTTGGTTCCAAGGGGATCTGCAGCAGTTTGCTTGCAGTCAGGTGGAGGAAGCAGGGGTGAAGGATCCGGAGCTGACTGATCCGGCCAAGCCACACCTGGGGCGGAGGCTTCCAGAAACCCGTCGTCATCTGGAAACAATTCAGTCATGAAATTATTTTCATCAGAAAAATAAATTAATGTGATGTTTATTTAGATTATGCATGGCAATCCTTTCAAGAGTTGGTATAGGAAGCACAATGTGTTGTACTTCTGGCCTCCTCATTCATAAAAAACTGCCAGACACTGGGTGCATTCAGTTTGGCCCTCCAAATGAAACTATAGCATATGTGAAAGTGTCTGCTAAGGTTTTAGACCACAGCATAACTTTAATAGTTTATAAATTATCTTGTCTGCTTTGTTTTACAGGGATCTAGATCTTATCTAGTCTGTTTTACAGTGATCTTGATAAGAACATCACTGTAAAATAGACTAGATAAGATCTAGATCCCTTATCTAGTGTGGTGTGCAGTGAAAAAGCATAGTGCTCAGGTTACACGTGTGGAGAATGCTCAATATTCGGTGTCATTGTAGCCGGTCCATCATGCTGGGTGCAGGCCAGACTCAGGATAGCCCTCTCACATGCTTAGGCCAGATCAGATGGTCTTCATGACTAGCCGCCTTTGCACCTGTCTGAGACACTTTCAGCAAAGGAGCCCTATGGTATCTAGTTTAGCACAGGGCAGGTTTAGCTAGGTAGCACAATTTCATCAAGAAGGGCAAGAAATACATTTCTGGCTTGGACACCAACTTTTCCATCTTGCAACAAGTCTAAGACTTTGTTTCTTATTCTGATTTTGGGCTGTTGAGCATGAGATCACAGGATGGGCTATCCTTTTTTTCGCTCATACCCTCTTTTCGTTGAACAGGATCTGTCTCAGCCAGTCCAGGTCCAGCTGTTTGAAGGGCACTAGGACCTGGAGGGTGTCTGGGTCATTTTGGAGGTCTGGGTTAAAGGAGGCAGACTCTGGGTAGAACAGCCGCATGGTGGTCTTATTTCCCACATCTTGTTCATAGCCTCGCACTGGAGCATCGTTCATCCTACACAGAATATGGACACTTCACTTTTTATAGAAATATAAAATGTTGTGTGTCTTGTTTTGCATTTTGTTTTCTTTTCTTACAGAAATGATACAGAGTAGTTTAGCACGTAATGTGTAAATTATTTTAAAAGGGACATGATCCAGGCAAAAGCATCGTTTAACGTTACCACAGATATGTGTACTTTGGCTTCTGAATATGACACTGAAGGAACAACGATTTTTCACTGGTGCTTGATGTGTTGTGACCCCTGTAAGAGGGAACTTTAACACCAAGTGTTGCAATAATCTGTGTTTATAGCAACGTTTCTAGAGAAGGGAACGGTAAAGGAAGCTGCTACTGCAGAAGATTAGTGAGGGCTATAGCACTGATGTTAGCTGCTGCACTAATGAGGACTTGGAACCATGACACCAAATGTCAATGAACAATAAGATGGGATTCATTTCTGAGAAAGCATATGCATGCACGCACGCACGCACGAGAAGAGTAGTGGAAAAATATACTCAGACCAAGTTCTTTGCAAGAAGCTAATAGAAAAATAAACCAGCATGTGTTTGCTCCAGCACACCAAATCATACTGAGCAACATCTAGAACAACATATCTACCTACATATCTACCTTATGTTCTTTTCTTGTTCCTTTTCACAGTTCAGTAAAAGCCCTTTTTTTAAATGGAATTGCTAACACAATGGTGTAGTAATTACATGGGACATTGTGTGCAGGACGGTATTCAGAAGACATTCTACTAATCTTGGAAGAAATCAGAAGGGAATCTAACAGAGGACACAGGCAGGCCACATGCACTTTCTAACCGAAAGGTCTGAGAAGAGATGAAAATCTTAATTAAGGGGAAATTACAAAAGAATAAAATTAAGACAGGAATTAAGTCTGAGCAATCAGAGCTCAAAACAATAATATTCAAACTTTAACATAGATACACTTTGAAAAAAAAAATCCTCCACATTGGCTAATGTTGACCTTCCCCTCTTCTTTAATATGATTATTTCCCCTTCATAGTCTTTAATATTAGGAAACCTAGCATTTCAAAACCAGTGTATTCCATAAATACTGAAATATGATAAATCAGGACTACCTACTTTGATGGAGAGATCCCTCACTTACCTGATTACTATGTCATGTCTGTTAATTGCTGTCCCAAGGGAACTGTTTTTGAGTGCAAAGCCATTTCCTATGACTACACAAGTCCTGCAGTCTAGACTGTAAACAGAGACTCACAGAATTACATTCCAAAATAGTTTGAGTTTCAGCAATTTAACACATTTATGTCAGAGAGCAGCACTTGCAATTAAGAGCTATGTATAAAACAATCAATCAATCATTCATCCATTTTATAATCTACTTAATCCAGTTCAGGGTCACAGGGGGCAATCCAGCAGTATGGGGCACATGGCAGACACAGGCAGATACAGGCAAACACAGGCAGACACAGGCAGAGCATGCCATCTCCACACAGGCCAGGCCAGGCCAGGAACCTGTGTGTGGTAGCAGTGCTAACCTCTGTGTATGCGCAGCTATTTTGAATTGAATTGAATTGAATTGATGTGAAGTGTAGAAAGATAAAAATCAATATTTAAGTCCGTAAAATGTCGTTTTAAATCTTACCTCTCTATGCTTGTGGGCATACTGTAATTGGCAACTCTATAGTTGGCCAAAATCTTCAAAAGCACTGACTCTGCAAAAGCCCAACATAAAGCATTTTCTCACCACTTCTAAATACACAAGCAAACGTTGAGTAAAAAGCACAAAACCCGTGACACTCGTGAACCCACAACTCGCACAAATGAGCACAACAAGGGGACACAACAGTTGCACCAAGAAATATGCAAATAAGAGAGTCTTGTTATGTACATGTTCAAGATTTCTGAAAAACAGTAAAAACAAGTCAGAAACATACCACTTCCTTTAAGTCCATAGGGCAGGGGCAGCAGTGACAAATGCTTTTTCCAGAAAAAGTCTTTCAGCTTCAGAAAGAGTCTTGCATTTCTGTTAATGCTTTTTTGACACAGCAAAAAAAAAAAAAGTGTCAGTATCATTACCAGTCTGTGACCACACTAATAACACAAAATAAAGTACAACTTTTCTTTGCGTGTGTATTCCATGTATAGTAAATTGTCTTTTAAACACAAAATGTGAGGAATAGTTTAATTTGTATAGCACCGCAATTTTGGTATGCAACATCTCACAAGCATAGTGAGACTGTGTATAGAGACAGCAAGCTATACACCGAATAAAAGAAGTTATAATGGTCAAGTTATGCTGCATTGTGAAATCTAAAGTCCAAGCAGAGCCATTTCAAAGTGCAGATTACTTCCAGAATAATCAATGGAAATACATCAACAGCAAAACCAATCCCAGTTTTCTCTCTCTCTCTCCTATGCTTGTGAGATGTTACACACCAAAAAACGTCTACAGTAGGAAAAAAAGATTTGTTTTTGTTTTTTTTTGCTTTTTTTTATAGTTACAAAAGGAAACAAATAATGTTGGCAAGCAACAGGTGAAAGTTCACACAGCAGGTAAAGGTTACCCAAATCTGATTTTCTGAACAAATTTGATTTTTTTTATTTATATTTTTTGTTAGGCTGCTCACAAAATGTATTTAATGTGACCAACATTATCTTGAACAGATCAGGCTCCTGAGCAAAGGAGCAATGCTTCACATGGCACACTCTTTAAGGCGTAAACAATCAAAATGGAGTCAACAGTAACAGCCACTAGCCTAAAGATAGTGCTGGTAATCTGCAGTGGAGGCCAGAAGCAAATTCAGAAACAAATGATCATGAGAGCGAGGGCTCTCATTAGGACCTAAACCGTCATTTTAATGATGGGACATTATATTGAACCTATTCCTCAAGTGTGAGGTTGTCCATGTTGTGGAACTCCATGTTCTCACAGTGGCTGTCATTTCACGATTTATTCAGATTTCTTTACAAATAAACCAGATCCTAAGATGGAGACATCTGAATTAGAATTTCTAGTATTTAAATAATTTTGGGGGACATTTTTATAGAATTTGTTTATTTAGTTAAAGCATTTGTGCTATATAAAAAGCACATTTAATTTGGAATGTGGTTAAAAAGTTCAGTTTCATTCCTGATAGTGAACTTTGTAACGGGAAGTTAGTTAAAGTATGACACAAACATGTAGCTGGACATGACTTATTTGGAATTTTAACCAAATCTTGGCAAGGAGCCATTACCCCAGTAGACAAACCCAAGAACCTAGATAAACGCTGGACAATGATATGCGAACAAGGAAGCCAAGAAACATTACCATCAAAACACTCCTAAAGGCATAAAATAGTGAACATGTACAAAAACACCTGACAAAAACTGCAGGGAAACAAGGCAGGTTTAAAAACTGTGACTAATTAGGGAGAAAGAAGACACAAAACACAATACAATGAATGGCAGGGAATACTAAGCAGAACACAGTGCAGAGGAGTCCAGATCAAAACAAAACTACACCACCAAAGGAGGCTAACCCTGTCAAACTCCACTGAGACCTAATTTCTAAAATATTTTTAGATAAGAGAAACTTTTACACCAAAAATATTCCAGAAAATTCTCACCAATAGTATCATTCAAACCCATGCTCTTAATAAACCAGATTATTATATAGATTAAGGTCATTGGGTCTCTTTTTGGTTATGTCAGGAGTCGAGGCCATGACATTTTTTTCTATAAGCATCTGGAATTTAAGAACTAAATTCACTAGTGATGTGTCTTTCTGTTTCCTGCCTGCTATTAGAGCTCCAGATAAACTCCCATGTTACAGTAGGGTTGGATGACCTTTGTTTTTTTAGTATTATCGTTCAATCTTAAATATGACACATGACAAATTTATTGGATCGTTCAAATCTACTGAGACTACGCCACACTGATCAAATAGGTTACTGCACATGTTGATTCCATTACAACCTTAAAACTAAACACAAACACTGAAACCTGCGTGAATTTCCCACATCCAACCCTGAGCTTGGCTTGTTGAACCCATAAACAAGCGACCTGGAGCACAGGGCCACCAGATGGCTGAGATGTGAGGGGCCCCCACCCCAGATCAGGGCTCAAGGAGGACATGCCGTAAGCAGCAGTAAACCATAACGCCAAAGCTGAAAGGGTGAGAGAAACATGGGAAACATTCAGTCTTTTTAATGAAAGGAGACATACACAAGTCATATCAAAGCAGAAAGTTTTTGGGGAGACATCTCTCCATACCACTGATAACTGGATGTCCACACCTTCTTTCACCTGTACCATACTGTAGAATACACCCTTATAGTATATTTTACTCACAAGCATAACATGAACTTAAACCACATACGTGTAATCACAAGCTCATGAACATATGTGCATGCGTTCACACACAAACAATCCCAACACACACAGAGACATACATATGCATGCAAACATGCACTCTCACACACACACACACACACACACACACACACACACACACAAGTGCACACTTACTTTAAGTTGAGGCTCTCCCACTTCTTCTGTGCAATTATTTTATTACACTGGTACTTGGTGAATGAAGGAGTCTTACTGCAATGTAACCTACAACTTATAAAACTGATACAGAATATACTGGATAAGAAAATTATGCAGCAGAAGTATAGACATACTATTTATAACTGAACAATGATAAAACTATTTTGGTATATAACAGGACAGAGAATTCTTACTTCTGAAGATAAAACTTGGAGAAGTAGTAGCAGATAAAAAACAGCATAACAGGAACCAGTCTGATGCACCATGCTGAGACCAACACCCAGACAGAAGAGAAGACAAGAGTGAATTATATTATTAGTAGAGTGAATTTTAAAAATCAATTTTAATATTTATTTAGAGTTCTTGAAACAATTTAACAATCTCCACGCACCTGAATTTTTTTTTAAATCAAATTGTTAGAAGTCAAATGTTAGAAATCACATATTCATTATTTTGTAAAGTCCATCTTTTAGAAATTGGTACATTTCACAGTATTTTGATTCCAGTGATAAAATGTAGAAAATATTTAACTTTTCTCCTACATTAAAATGCAGCTCAAAGTGCTTTACAGTATGTTAAAAACAGGGAAAGAAAACGGTAAAATATTTAAACATGTAGCAGTGACAGATTTCAAAATAATAATAATTATTATAATTATTATTATTATAATATAAATAATAAAAACCTTCATTTAAAAACTGCATTTTGTGTTTACTTGTATTCTTTGTCTAATATTTAAATTTGTTTGATGATCTGAAACATTTCAGTGTGACAAACATTAAAAAAAAAAAAAAAAAAAAAAGATATCAGGAAGGGGGCAAACACTTTTTCACACCACTGTAGGTAGGTAGGTAGATACCATTAAAATACCAGTAAAAGTAAAATATTAGTAACTTAATAAAATGCTAACATGGAAAGATTTAAGTGTTTTCTAAAGAAGGAGCCTAACAAATTATGTTTTTCAGATCTCTGGGGCATAAAAACCAATGGCTGCTTCCACACTAAAGTATCCTACGTGAAATATGAAGAAGGCGCTAGCTAGATGAGCTTAAGACAATATTTGGAATAGAGTTAATCATAAATCATATAGGACATGTATAAGAGTGCTACAGCATGAAGTGCTGTAAAAACTAGTAATAAAATGTTATAGCTAGTTCTACAGCAAAAAGTCAACCAGTGGAGTAACGCTACAACTGGGCTAACAATCTCACTTCTAGATGTCAGCTATTTAAACAAAAAGAGAGTTGAATGCAGTAAAGATATACAGTTTAACGGGGCAATCCACAGAGAAGTCAAATACTAGCAATGGTTGATAAAAGTAGAGGCACAGAGCAAACAGATTCAAAGGGAATAGGAAAAATAATATCTGAAAATAGGCAGGTAATCCAATAATCCAAAACAGCAATCGAGATAACGAACTATTCAGAAACATAAGGCTGGCAAACGAGACCTTGCAATTACATATAGAGACAATAGGGTATATAGAGTGAACACATTAAGATGAACGAGACAAGGTGAGGTTCGAACTCTGGTGATTAGGAACGTACAGGAGGTTTATGGGATGTGCAGTCCACAGTAGACCGAGTTGCAGCAGAGGGTGTGACACTAGTGTTAGTGTTTTGTACTAGTGCTGCAGAGATCGGAGGGGCTAAAGGACCTGCAACATATGGCTTTAAACAGAGAAATGTGAAAAGACAGGGAAATGCTGCAAGAAGTGGGCAGTTGCAGACCCCATGAAGGGGCGTGAAGGGTCGCTGGTAACCTAGCATATAATGAAAAGGAGTGAGTCCTGTAGCTGAATGCCTATTGTGTTTTAAGCCATTTCTGCCCAAATGACGTATTTAAACCATTCTTGTTACTGGTTGTGATAATATAATCTCAAGAACTTCCCTAGTTCTTGATTAACCCTCTCCACCTGTCCGTTGCTCTGAGGATATTATCCTGATGTGATGTTAACATTGATTCCCAGCTTCTCCAGGAAAGTACACCAAACTTGCAATGCGAACTGCAGTCCCCTGTCAGTCACTACATCCTCTTGTATCCTGTAGGTCCGAAACACCTCTCGGAACATGATTTCTGCAGTTTCAAATGCGGTGGGAAGAGAAGGTAATGGCACAAACTTCACAGATTTTGAGAATCAATCCAGTAATGGATCCTTGTGCAAGGTGTCCCACCAAAACCTCCTTGCGAACATCTGTTTAGCTTTCACTTCTCCGAGACATAAAACACAAGTGCCGAGTGAACCCAGGTAAGCAATCGGTCCCTGAATTCAGGTAGCACATAGAGCTTCCCTTCCGAAGACAATTGTGGAACCAAAGCTTCTCTCAACTAATGCCCAAGGTCCTCATGAAAATCCTACTGCACCATGCCTATAACACACTCGTTAGGGGGGATAGGTAATGGGTCAGGTACATGTTCTGCATCACTCATTTCGTGTATTCGGGAAAGTGCATCAGCCTTGGCATTCCTAGATTCTGGGTGGAAAGTACATTTAAAAATTGAACCTGTTAAAGAACAGAGACCAGCGAGCTTGGCGAGGTGTGAGACACTACGCCTTTTTTATGTACTCAAGGTTGTTAAGGTCAGTGAAGACTGTGAATGAGAATGTGAATTAGAATGAGAGAAATTTGAATAATCAGCATCCAATCCACGCAAGCTCTTCATCATCTTTTCTTCTCTCCTTAATCCTCCCCCTCTCCCTCATCTCTTACTTTGGAGGATTTTATCACCTTCTTTGAGGAGAAGGTTGCAGCAATCTTTTTCTCTGTTCCCACTCCTCCAACCAATGTGCATTCCCCAACATCCAACTCTCTGGCTTCTTTTTGTCCTCTCTCCTCAGATGAAATTCAACTCCTGACTTCCAGCAATCCAGCTACATGTCCGCTGGATCCAATTCCTTCCGCTCTGTTCCAGACAATTGCAAGAGATCTGTTTCTTTTCATCTCTGTCATAATCAATAACTCCTAATCCTCTGGATACGTGCCTATTGCATTCAAAACCGCCAGGGTGGTACCAATCCTCAAGAAGGCCACACTTGACAGCTCCAGTGTTACCAACTACAGACCGGTATCACTTCTCTCTTTCCTCTCCTCTCAAAAGCCCTCGAACCAGCAGTTTATATTCAATTGTCTCTTTTTCTCACCCAGAACCAGCTGCATGATCTCAATCAGTCTGGCTACAAACTGGCACATTCTACAGAAACGGCCCTCATTGCAGTGACTGAAAAACTTCATGCTGCTAAAGATGCCAATCTGTTTTGATTCTTCTAGACCTTTCAGCAGCCTTTGACACAGTGAACCACAACATTCTTCTCTCTGTTCTCTCCAGGCTTTGTGTGACTCTGCTTGGAGATGGTTTCAGTCCTATCTGGAGGGATGGTCCTATCAGGTGACATGGAGAGGATCCACATCCAAACCATGTAGACTTTCAACTGGTGTTCCACAAGGTTCAGTATTAGGCCCCCTTCTCTTCTCTTTGTATACTCGTTCTCTTGGTGATATAATATCTTCTCATGGTTTCTCCTACCCCTGCTATGCTGATGACACGCAGGTCTCCAGATGTATCTCAGCATGCTTGACTGATATCGTGGATGACAACCCACCACTTGAAGCTCAATCCCAGTAAAACCAAGCTTCCGTTCATCCCAGGTACTCCCAACCCTTACCATGACCTCACTGTTTCCTTTGAGCACTCCCTGGTATCACCATCCAAAGCTGCCCGTAGCCTGGGTGTAACTTTGGACAACCAGTTGTCGTTCTCAACTCATGTTTCTAATCTAACCCGGTCTTGCAGATTGCTCCTTTGTAACATATGAAGGATTTGACCCTTTATCTCGTAGGAAGCTACCCAGGTGCTTGTGCAGTCACTTGTGATCTCAAAGCTAGACTACTGCAACTTGCCACTTGCTGGTCTTCCTCCAAGAGCCATCAAACCTCTACAACTTGTCCAGAATGCAGCAGCACGATTAGTCGTCAATCTTCCGAAGTTCACACATTACTCCACTGCTGTGCTCCCTTCATTGGCTCCCTGTAGCTGCACACATCAGATTTAAAACCTTGATGCTTGTCTACAAAGCCAAAAACGGACCAGCCCCTTCATACATGAAGTCAATGGTCAAAGCCCGATCCGTACCTCGAGAACTTCGAAACTCAACTACAGCTCGGCTTGAAATACCTCGCTTCCGGTCTCATGGATGACAAGCATCGATACTATTTTCTGTCCTGGCTCCAAGATGGTGGAATGAACTCCCACTTGCTGTCCGGACAGCAGAGTCCCTTGCAGTCTTAAAACGCAGACTGTAGACCCATCTATTTGCAGAACATTTAAAGGACAACTGACACTGCTCCTATATTGACTGACTAAATTAGTTCTTATTGTAGGGTATTGTTCACATTATTTAGCAAACTCTAGCACTTATTGTTTATAGCACTTATTGTTTAAGATAGACTTTATGTATTTTGTATTTCTAGATATCAGCATTCATCCCTGTATTCTACAGTATTCTAGTTCATTGGTATGTCTGATTCTAACCTAATGTACTGTACTAGGATATATTCTATGAGTAAACGACAAAGCACTTTTGTAAGTCACTCTGGATAAGAGCGTCTGCTAAATGCCATAAATGTAAATGAATGGGTGCTTAGCTCCCTCAAGCCAATGATGCCACTCCTCCAGGGTTTATTTGACTGCCAAAGCTCCCAATTTGCCAACATCATAGTTTCTTTCTGCTGAAGATAGCTTACGTGAAGAAAAAAAAAAGCAATTGGGATGTAGCTTAGGAGGTTTACAGATTCTCTGGGACAGTACAGCTCCGACCAACTCTGACCACTAAGGCATTGACTTCCAGTTCAGCTGGAACCAGATGGTTCAAAACTGGAGCCTCAGTAAATGCCCTCTTTAAAGCTCAAAAGGTCCAGAGTAGCCGCAGAAGTTTTCCCTTCAGCGATGATGAGAGGTGATGCTATTGCCCTAGAGTTGGGGATAAATCTTTGGTAGAAATTGGTGAATCCTAGTTTCTTCAGGGTTTGAGGCACTGGCAGTTTACCACAGCTTCTTCCTTCTTATCCTCCATGATAACTCCCATGTCGCTGCTGACATATCCCAGAAAAGTCATTTTCTGTAGATAAAATTCACATTTCTCACCTTTAACGTATAGGTTATTCTCCAGTAGTCTTTGGAGTACTCTCCTGAAGTGAGAGACATGCTCCAGGAATGTTGAGGACTAGAGAGAATGTTACCAATATATGCCACTACAAATCTTCCAATCACGCCCCTCAGTAAATCATTTATGAAGGATTGAAATACAGATAGACATAACCAAATATTCATAATGACCAGAACCGGTAATAAATACCGTTTTCCACTTGTCTCCTTCCCTTATTCTGACCAAATTGTACGCACTCCTTCGATCCTAATTGGTGAAGATCCTCACCTCTCAGGCAAGGTCAATTGTTCAGTAGACCAAAAAATGATGTCAGGGTCCACCCAAGAAATCACCAGATTGTGCAAGTACAACCCAAAACCAAGGAATAATTTGCCTTAGACATGATCAGGAATGACAATTCCTCCTGGTGGAAGCAGTGATAGCTCAGTGGTTAAGGTAATTGGACTTGTAATTAGAAGGTTGCCAGTTCATGTCCCACAACTGCCAAGCTGCCACTTCTGGGCTCCTGAGCAAGACCCTTAACCCGCAATTGCTCAGGTTATGTTCAGTTTGAATTGTAAGTCACTTTGGATAAAAGCGTCAGCTAAATGCCACTAATGTTAAATAAATGGATGGCACTGCAACAATGCATGATTGGTGATGGGTTATATTTCCTGACCCGATGGGACTCCCATCCAGAGAGCTCACATTCAGGACTGAATGTGTTCAGACGCACTGTTTCAATCTACAAACTCCATTCCATCTGCTCTGAAGTGAAATTTCCAGCAGCTCCTGAGTCAATCAGAGCTGGGACAACAGCGATAAAGTCCTTTAGGAACAATTCATTTTCCAACGGTTTTATGTTCCTAATAAAAGGGCGCAACCAGCCAGATCTCTGTTGTACTTATCCAGTAGGGTGAGATGGAAAGGTGTGCTGTGATGGGTTAACTCCATGATGGCAGGCAAAAGCACGGTGATTTGTTGTGTTTGTGGAGTGAGTTCTTCCAAAATATTGCCCAGAGACTTAAGACACTGATGATGCTTGCTCAGCAATTGGCATTCTGCAATCATGGCGTCAGGTAGCTGGCTTGTTTCTGCTGACTCCGTAATAGGCATAGTCTTCTGTCAGTCGATTTCAGTAAAGATATACAGTTCAATAGGGGCAATCCTAAGAGTAGTCAAATACTGGCAATGGTCGATAAAAGTAGAGGCACAGAGCAAAGAGATCCAAAGCAGTAGACTGAGTTGCATCAGAGGGTGTGACTAGGGTTAGTGTTTTGTACTAGTTTTAGGTTCTTTGTTGCAGGAAGTGTTTTATCACTGTTGTAGTGAAGCTTTACAGTGATAAAAAAAAACAAAAGCATGGATCAGTCTCTTAGCATCTTAGCATCAGTCTCTTAGCATCTTGCAACAGTAGGTAGGGTCTCATTCATGCTAAGTCATGGACAATGCAATGCACTTTTACTAATGCAATTCATAGGTGGTTTGGATATTAAATCAGAATACAAAATTATACCAAGATAACTCACTTCAGCTCTTGACTGGAGAGTCAGATTTATGTTATACAGATAGTATCAAACTTGCTCAGTAGTAATAAGGATAACACATAAATAAAACTCAACCTGGATGCAGCCTAAACATTATTTATCGAAATGCACTCCACTGCATTGTGTGTTTTAAGCATGTTGGTGTGTAGTTGGCATTGCTGGCGTTTAGTTGATATGGTATTGCAAGTTTCATCATTTAGAAACAGAAACAGCGAAGCACTTTAAAAGTAGCATGCAAGTTCAGAATGTTTCCCGTTTCATCGCCTTGATTTGTGGTTTAAGGCGTGCTTACAAAACCTATGTACAATATCATAGGTCACCATCATTTTATATATGCTGGTTATTATAAAACACTATAAGACAATTTAAATGATCATCAATACATTCCTATACAGTAACATTTTTCATACCTGTTCCATGCATATGTTAAGGGCTATATACTTTTAGTATGAAATATATATACCAGTTCAAGACTGCATAATTAAGTATTGCATGTGGCATATTTAAGGGTTATTACAATCCATTTGCATATGTGAGTGTTTGAAAATGTGTGTTCACATGTGCAAAAGAGGATGTGTATGCTCACCTTTGGCAGTCTTTATGGACATCTTCAGACCATCGTTAGGTTTCACACTGCTCAAGTGTGCGTTATCTTGAAATGAGAGCAGAAGAACATAATGGGATCTTCACTAAATGCAGCACTCTTATTTAGGCCAGGACTTGAGTAGAAATGAACACTCAACGTTTCACGATTCAGATTAATTTTAAATTTGTTTCCTCTCTCAAACATTTTTTTGCCCTTGTCATTGCTTTCAGTATGCCAGAAAAGCAATACCAAAATTGAGTGCAAGAGAAAAAGAGCAAGACAAAAGAGCGCACATATGATTGAGATGAGAGAAGGATTAGCAATGACCTAGATCTGTGTGAAGCCAAACATCTTTGTGCTATATTTCTCTAAATGGATGAGAAACAAGTGCTTGACGAGATCATTTTCAGTTATTGTTCTGTTCAGCCTGTTGCCTCTCCAAGTTCAGTAATAGGATGTGGGTGTGGAGCATTGCTCATATCCTGTGTTTATTGCATGGTGGGGGGGGGGGGGGGGGGAAGAGTAAGGAAAGGTTTAGGAGAAATATTAGTAGTATTCATGGACACTTGTGTGTTAGTCATTGAAGTGTTTGGCTTCTTTGCTGTGCTATGACGACTGATATGCAATCTGCTCCTGCGGATCCGGAATTAGATCTGATTACACCCTCAAATGTCATTTATCAAACTACAGAACAGAGCAGGAAGCACTGCAAGAGAGAGACAGCGAGTAGGTGGTGAGGGAGTGCCTCTCTCAACTATGAAAAAATGGTCTCTGCATCAACAGAAGCATATCATTTGTGTTGTAAGAAAAACCCTTCATATCTCATGTCTCAGACAACTGAAACATTTAAAGTAAAAGAAAGAACATCTGTAATTCTGTAGCTCGAGACCTTTGATATTTGTCCAATCATCATGAAATGTTTCCATAAAGGGCAGCTAGTGTTTTTAAATGGTGTAAAAAATAAAAATGTTGAGTTCAGAGCTGTTACGCAGACCACCACCAGAGAACTACAAGTTTCAACTCAATTTCCCAGAATGCCCAGAGAATCAAGGAAACAGTCCCCCCCAAACGATCAGCATATCAGGAAATAATCAGATGATCATCTTCTCCAGAATACAAATTGAACTCACCTGTTTACCATTCACCACTGGATTTGTTTGCTTGATATTCTTTTTGCACTTTGGACTGTATTCTGGCTCGGAGACCCTGCTGCCTGATTATGACCGTTTTGTATGCAGACTACTCTTATGGATCCATTTTTTCATATTAAAGCATTTGCTACCTTTCCACAAGCGTCTGCTTGTTTCTGATCCGCTACAAAAGGTTATGACAGCACAAATGCTAACCTCATGGGCCTACTACACACCAGCATACACATGGGCCTAGTACACATTAACACACATTCACTAGGTGATTTTTGTAATGCTGCGTTATTATTCCCCTGCTCGCTTTATCTGCCCATGTGATAACATAACTGAAACCCTTTTTCTCCTGCAGTAGATCTAAGTGTTATTGGTGATAGCAGTGCACAGTGGACCCCTCTGTGTCCAACACAGTCATGCTCAGAACTTAACCTGTCCTTCTATGTGTACTGTGCATGCAAAAACTAATGGACTGGCAGGTAGAACTGATTGGTCAATACAGCTGGACCAAGATGAAATGTTTAGATGCTGATTGGTCAGCACAGCTGGACTGGGTTGAAATGTTAATTGCTAATTGCAGATCCCAGGACAATTGTAGGGATCTACTTTATTTACAATCTACTTTATTGAATTAATGTGAAGACAGTTTAACCAAAAGTCTTTTTTTAAAAATTCTTACAGCAACTTTAAACAAACTTTAAAACAAACTCTGAAAATATTTCTTCCATTTTAGTAAGGCAGTGCTAAAAGTGGGTGTAAGTGGGTATGAATCACTATCCATACAAGCAGCCCTATTAATTTTCCTTTGTACACTAGTAAAACAAGTCGCCTTCCCTAAAAATGTCCTAAAGCCAATTCTACAATGGCTATTCCAATAGAAACCTGAACTCCCAATTCTGCCCTTATTCACAGGTTCTGCTAAGTTCAGCAGGAGAGGCCTGCCACCTCTGCCTGCCCAGTCCTGCTTCCACCACTCTCAGCAGTCATAACCCAAAATCATCTCCAAGGCCATTAGCAGAAATACAAGGCTCTGAATTGCTCATTTGATTTAAAAAGCCATAACCTGCCTGTGGAAACCCAGACTAGGGCAAACCACTTTGTCCTTTCTCTTCTTGGCCAGATTATGATGTAGATTCATTAGTTCTTTAAAACACTGCAGACAGTGGAGAAAAGGAAGCATTAAGATTAACACAGAGTCTTACACAACATTGTTGCTTGAATAAACTGCACAATCAGAGGCTCACAGGGTCTCACTCATTGTGACATGCACTGCTTGACATTCACATTTAGACATCTACTGCTTTACGCCAGGTCCTATGTGAATAAAGTCAGTAAAAACCACCAGATAATTTGTCTCTAACAAATTAACCTTTTAAACTCCATGTGTCATTGCACTTGCAACCACTTTAGACTTTTCTGACAGCCTGTTCTACACACCCATGCTCTGAAAGTATACACTTATAAAATGCATCTGTAATAAATAGTAAGTGCAGGAACAAGAAACTTATTCCAAAAAAGTAAATAGTGAGTTTAAAGAAAGTCATCATGCGCTTCAGTTCCAGGAACTGGTTGTTGCAAACCTTTTAGTTTAACTATGGAAAGTATTGTTATTTTGTTTTGTTTTTTTTGGTTAGCAGATTATTATGGTAGTCCTGTGATCTAGCACTTTCACACCCTGCCTCTGAGTTGTGGTTCCTCTCAAAGTTTCTTCCTCAAGCTCTAGGGGGGTTTTTTTCTTGCCACTGTCACCCTTGGCTTGCTCACTGGGGACTTGGACTTGGACATTTGTAAAGCTGCTTTGTGGCAACATCTGTTGTAAAAAGCGCTGTATAAAAAGACTTCTGTTTTTGGTATTTGCTGTTTATGTTAAAAAAGTAAGATCAGATTAATAACAATTAAATTATCTATCTATTATCTATTTAAAATTAAAATATAGAATTGAAATAAAAAAAAAACAATGCACCAAAAGCTATCAGGGTCTTAATAATTTTGCAGATTTTGGCTTTTTTCTTGATTATTTTTATTAGTTATAATTCTGATGACAGCACTAAATCTTTACCCTTTCAATTATTTTTAAAAAAATCAATACTTTAGCTCTATACTTGCACTAATGTAAGAATCCACTAATTAACCTGTACAACTGTATTAGCGTGCAAAACCATTCTTCCAGGCAGTTTCCATGATGTGCCGGATGACAGAGATCCATTCAGGTGTTGCCTTCCAGGTCCGTGTTCTGGTATGGTGAGTTAGGCAGCGGAGTGACTAATCCAGCCCAGACGAGTACAGTGGCTGTCTGTGCAGCAGGTGGAGAAGGGGCACTGAGTGTAGGGTCAAGGACAACTCACCTAGTGGATAGACAGAGAGCCAAGTGTACTGTTCTGCTCTCAGCTCCCTGCCTTAGCTCCACCCCCACCACTCCCCATGTCTCAAAATAGACAAAACACTTGTGCTTATATTACCACGTTGAACTCGTACCGCAATATAAATTTGTATATAAGGGGTACAATGAAAAACCTGACACATCAAGAAAAATCTAAAAAGGAAAGGTTTATACAGTTTATTGAAATTGAAAGCCATGTCGTTGGTACTCCCCTCGTTCTCCTGAAGGCTATATTTGTCAAATCTACCAGAGAACAGAAAAAGCAGTGAGAATAGTAGTAAAAGCTAAAGAATTTTTTCCCCTCTGATCAGGCTATAGTTGACAAATTATTCGCCGTCGTCCAGAGCAAAATAATTCGATACATACATGAGCTACGAGGGCCTCTATTTTGCGGGTTTAATACCATTAGAAATTTTACCAATATGACGTTTTTTGTTGGTGGTGATGCAGGTGACTTTAGCGAAAACGAACTCAAAGTGAGCATGAGTGCTGTTTCGAAGGACATATATAGGTCACTTGCAATTATTAATGTGATCCATCAAGATCCATCCATTTGATTAAAAAAATCAGAACTGAAAGATGTGGCTTGTAATGTGAACACAGACAATGTCAAATCAATCTGTGTAGTGTATAATTAAAGCCCTGGAGAATTAATATTTTGAACATAAAATATTGAAAATTAAACATTGCACTTCCGGCTGCATTACAGAGTGACACAATGCCAAAATACGCACTGCTCACGGACATGTTCTGCGCTGCCCTTCAGCAGTATGCCACAGGCACTCTGTGGGCTGGGAACGAGAAGTCTGCCATCACACATCATGTCTGGTCATCGCCCTCCAGTGACATGCAGTCTCTGCCACAGGCCACTGGCTACTCTTCATCCAGCCTCAGTATCTCACCTCTAATGCGCGCGCCCCCCCCCCCCCCATGCTGAGTTTTTCAGAAAAGGGAAGATCTGGTGTGCATGAGGATTAAACTGCTTTTATGTTCATTGCTGCTAGCCCACTTTGGCTGCTACCACGACAACAGCACTATCCACATCCTTCATCTCCTCAGGAAGCTCAAAGTACAGCATGCTCAGTTAACACAGCCCATACTGTCTAATCTACAGTGTGCACTTAATGTTATTTGTGTGGTCTCTGCTACTGTACCAATAACATTCACTGGAAGCTCATGGTGCCTGTAGATTATCATATTCCCATTCTCACTGGAAATTTAAACCACATTGTACATGACCCTACTCCTACAGTTGTTCCTCAGCAGCATCCAACTGATCTGGGGCCAAAGAACAGGATTATAAAGATAGCTCTCCTCAACATTAGAACCCTCATAAACAAATCAATTCTAATTAATAATCTTATTACTTCACATATTGTTGCACTCGTGTAGTGTTGCACCATGGTCCTGGAGGAACATTGTTTCATTTTTGCTGTGTACTTGTATATAGCTGAAATGACATTAAAGCAATTTTGAACCTTTGAATAAATTAGAATTCATGTTCTTGAATGAAACCTGGTTAGAAACTAACTCATTTTATCTATGGAAAAATGTGGTGAAATCGATACTCTTTGAAAACACATTTTATTGCAAATAGCACTTGGTGACTGCCTCTTCTTTAACATTGAGATGCCTTGTTTTGTTTTGCCTGTTAGTACATAAGGTTTCCAAGGAAACCAGACATTTTGTAGTTTAGTCCACTACATTGCCATACTCAACAATTAGCCTAACCTTCAAATCTTTCAAGAAAAAAAACAAACACAAATTTGTACAATTTCCAGAGAGCTCATTTCATCGGCAACTGGAGAGGTTTTAATCCTTTTGAGAAGTGGTACATGTCATGATTTGGAGGTCAAGATTATCAGTGGTGCATCACTGAAAGTAAGCAAGAATATCTGAAACAATTCAGCCTTACGTAAAATGTCCCTACTAAGTGATGCACCACTGGGAACAAACTGTAGTTCAGTGGATCCAGTCTAACCTAGAAAGGTGACATCAGCTGAACTCATAAGTGGGAAACCTTCATCTCTATAAGACGATTATAAGAAACAGTCCCTAAGGCCCAGATAACACCCAGGGCACTCTCTGTTTCAGTCACTGCTGCCAAGAAAGTGCTTCTGAACGTACACACAACTTAAAAATAGTTTCTGTTCCAAAGCCCTCAAACTACTGAACAGTCAGAAAACCACAAGAAACACCTTAATACCTAACCCAAAGACACCAACAGCCATGTTTAAGATTGGGCTGCAGATACATTATGAGTACAACTGCATAAACACCTTTTTTGATCGTTACTTTTCATGGTTCAAGTAAAGGTCTAAGAGATGTCACAACGATTTGTGTGTGTGTGCCTTGTGTGTGCTTCCAACCAATGTTATTAATAACCATTACCAGCATTCTGTATTTGAACCCTGTATTTGCCTCATGAATCACACTGAGATTGAGACCCTAGGTCTGCCAAAGTCCCACGGGTTATGACACCACAACCGCTTGAACCGTTAAACTATTCTCGTCACACAAAAGTCACACAAAACAGAAGATGAAAGGCTAGTAACAGGAACAGCTTAGTTAGTTGTCTGTTGTTTATACAGGCGACATCCAGTTCCAGCGACACTAGACTATAAACGCATTTTCAAATAAATATGTCTAAAGCGCTGAGACTTCAATGCTGTACCTTAAACGTTGCTCTGATCTGATCAAAAGATCGTGCAAATCTAATTTGAGCACAAAATATATTTATTACTCATTATGACTTTAACTGAGCTGAAATTATCATTATGTTGCAATCTGTAAACCAGTTTTTTATCGAAAGTCCATCCGTTTTTCCTGCTCATGGGGGTTTTACCATCTATGAAACTGCATCTTTAAAAAAAAGTAAAAAAAAGTAACCAACGGATGTAATCCAGCTGGCAACAAAGCCCAGCTGGCTAACAGTTAGCCATGCTTGTCTATTTTAAACTTTATACAACTCAAGATACGTATAAAACATGTCCACAAACAGTGAGTGATCTGCAGTTTTCACGTGAATTGAAAATCATTAACTATAGAGTGAGACGGGGTAAGGTTTTTTCGTGGTGCCATTCCCTAATAACAAATAATTAAATGTGACAGATAATGCGAACGATAAACATGACGCAAAGGCAAAAACTCGCCTTATCTTCACTTTCAGTATGAATACACACCATAAAATGCCATGAAGACTTGTAACTTGGATTAGTGAGACAAACAGACCGCATTTGGGATACTCACCCGATAAAACGAGCATCTGAATTCACAAAGTGGGAGGCTCTCGTATGTTTCTTCTCGTGTTAGCGTTCTCAAAAGAGCTTAGATCGTCTCAAAGGAAAAGAAAACAATCGGAAAAAAAAGCCTCGTTTTGAAGCCGCTGCTGCTGAATAAAGCATTTGCTGCACTACTGCAGATGTTTGATCGTAGCTAGCAATCACAGTTTTAACTAGCGCATGCGTATTCTGAAAGTCAGTCTCTCTCTCTCTCTCTCTCTCTCTCTCTCTCTCTCTCTCTCTCACACGCACACGCACACACACACATTACTATATTATTCTTATAATAATTCTAAAAAGGTCATATGATCTTAACGTGACCCATTCCTCTAAACCATTTGTTCCGTCTGTAACTTCTGCAATACTTTTACTACCTATCTCTCGAACTCAGAAAGTTACAATGCAGTTTGTATTTGCTTTTTTATTCCTTTTTGTAAATTAATTATAATTTTTGATATTTTTTATTTTCATTTTTTGTTATTTTTCATTTGGCATATTTTCCCAACAATAAGATGTGAGATGGATCTCGGAAAACTATATGTGATTTTTGATATGCATGTGTCACAGTAGAAATTAATAACTTTTAAAAATTCATTAAAATCCAAAGCATATCTTTTCAACCTAAAGGTTATTGTATGTTTGTGGGATGTGTCTCAGAACACTACAAGTGATTTTATATCTGTACATCATATAAATGTCTCACAGTAGCAATTTATTTATAGAACAATATTCACTAAAATTCAACCAAGGCATATTTTACCAACTGCAAATTGTAGTGTGTTTATCAAATGTGTCTCTGTACACTACAAATTTAAGATTTGTATATATATTATATTTGTATATTTGTATGATATTTGTATATCATACAAGCGATCCACCATCGTCCCCATCCCAAAGAAACCTCGACCCTCCGACCTCAATGACTACCGCCCTGTTGCCCTCACATCAGTCGTGATGAAGTGCTTTGAAAAGCTAGTCAAGAGACTTCATCACATCTTCACTGCCAGCCCCCCTGGACCCACTGCAGTTTGCATACCGCCACAATCGCTCCACTGATGATGCAATTGCACATCTGCTCCACACCACACTGACCCACCTGGACAAAGGGAGGGCTAATTATGTTAAAATGCTGTTTGTCCACTACAGTTCAGCATTTAACACTATCATCCCCTCCAGACTCACTACTAAGTTGGAGGATCTAGGACTGCATACATCCCTGTGCGACTGGATCACCAACTTCCTAACAGACACACCACAATCAGTACAGGTGGGCAACTCTGTCTCATCCATTCTCACCCT
This sequence comes from Electrophorus electricus, assembly GCF_041902795.1. Lineage (NCBI taxonomy): Eukaryota > Metazoa > Chordata > Actinopteri > Gymnotiformes > Gymnotidae > Electrophorus > Electrophorus electricus. The sequence continues at coordinate 22,494,694 of NC_137502.1, forward strand.
CAGCACTGGTGCTCCTTAGGGTTGTGTCCTAAGCCCTTTGCTCTACTCACTGTACACCTACGACTGCACAGCCACTTCCAGCTCCACCATCATTGTCAAGTTTGCTGACGACACCGTTGTCATGGGCCTGATCTCGGACAACGATGAGAGGGCCTACCTGCAGGAGATTAAGCACCTGGAAAACTGGTGCCAGGAAAATAATCTCCTCCTGAACGTCAGTAAGACAAAGGAGCTGATCGTGGATTGCAGCAAGAAGCAGGGACGGCACTACCAACCTGTGAGGATCAGTGGAACCATGGTGGAGAGAGTAGATAGTTTCAGGTACCTTGGTGTTCACAACTCGCAGGACCTGTCCTGGTCCCGCCATACCAACTCCCTGGCAAAGAAGGCTCGTCAGCGTCTTTACCACCTCAGACGACTTCAGACTGCCCTCCAAGGTACTGCGGAACTTCTACACCTGCACTATCGAGAGCATCCTCACGGGGAACATCACAGTCTGGTTTGGGAATAGCACCAAGCAGGACAGACAAGCACTCCAAAGGGTAGTGTGTTCAGCAGAGTGCATCACTCACACGGAACTTCCTGACCTGCAGACCATCTACTACAAGCGGTGCCAGACCAAGGCCAGGAGGATTGTGAAGGGCCCCACCCATCCCAACAATAGGCTCTTCTCTCTGTTAAGGTCAGGGAAGCGCTTTCGTTCCCTGAAGACCAAGACAGAGAGACTGAAGAGGAACTTCTTCCCACAGGCCATTCTGTCCCTGAATCAGGGAAACTGATAAACTGTGGGGACCACCACCACCATGTAACATAACTGTATATATATTCAATAACTGTATATATATTCAATTACCCATGTAACAAAAAAACTGTAAATATGTCTTTTTACAAAATGGATCTGTACATTCTGTACATTGTGTACATACATATATACACAACCATATACATTGTACATTGTGTATATAAACATAATATACATATATTGTACATACATTGCTAATATATTTTTGTACATATATAGAATATATATTCCTCTATGCACCCATGTTTTTCTTTTTCCTCAGTTTGGACAGAGCACTCTCAAGCATTCACTATGAGTTATACTGTGTATGACAAAGTTATACTGTGTGTGGCAAATAAACCAAACTTGAACTTGAACTTGAACATACTGATCTGTCACAGATCAATAGTGCATGTGCAGCTGATGTCGTTGGAAGAAAGGTAAATGGCTTTGATCAGATGTTAGTGCTTCAATCATAATCTCAGTAAATGTCAATACTGATTAACTAGTTGAAAGCTCTTCTTTCACATGTACAAAATGTAGAATAACAAGTATCACTATTATATTAATGTAGAGTACGATTTATATTAGTCTTGTGAGTGTAGCCTACACCAAGAGTGCATACAAACTAACAGGTCTATCTTTGGCCAGTGGTTAAATTGACATTCTGTCTGACTGCCTCAAGTGTTTCTGCAGATGCCAAATACAGTTATGTATGCAAGGACATAACTGTATTTTGCATCTGCAGAAACACTTGTGGCAGTCTGACCTGTCCTTGATATTGTTAACTGGATCCAAAAAAGACAGTAGATGTAAGGTATAGATGTAAGGTTAGGCAGACTCAATTTGTTACTTTAAATATTTCGTTAAAATTCAACCGAGGCATATTTACCTAATGGATGTCCGGTATGTCTGTCAGCCATGTCTTTGTACATTATAAGTGATTTTAGATCTATACATCATATGGATGTGTATATACATGCATATACATGCATGTTTAGAATGTTTAAAGTCCTAAAAATACCCATATGTTAATACTGAGGAAGTTGTTAAGATTAATCATTGATTTTCACCTCATCTTTGTTCTTCAGTAGGTTCCACATCTTTAAAACTAAGATAACAATTCACCTAACTTTACCAAGCAGGGGTGGATATTTGAACAATATCATAATCCATGTGTACTAAGGGCTGTGTAATTGTATTAGTTCAATGGTATGACTACTGTCTTAAACCCATATTTAATTTACAGAGTTAACATGAACAAAAGGAGATGAGCTATATGGCACTTGCAAGAAAAATTAGGACAGATGATAATACACCCCATATGTTCTGTGGTTGTCATGCAAGCAGGATACAGGAAGAGGATAGTATAGGTGATGGTGAGTTTTACATGTATGTACTTTTGTATTAAGGAAGCAGATGGCGGTCAGAATGACGATCAGCAGGCAGGAAGTTAGAAAGACAGAAAAGGCAGGACCTACACAAAATAGTTGAGTTTGCAAGCAAATTGCACTTAAATATGTATGCCATTATTCCTGATATTAAGACAAATAGCACATGTAGAAACAAATGCAATGCACAACAATAATACCCTACTATTCTCAACTAATATGCTAGGACTTTTAATAAAGTGTTGGCTACTGATAAAAAAGAAAACATTACACCATGACAGTTGTCTTATTCCTGTGTTGTGTGGTATGTGCCCCATGAGCTGATGTAATATCTTTATCATCAACATCTTCATCTACAGACTGTCACTCCAAAAATTACATTAAACAGGCAAGATACTATAAGGATTGTGAGACTTTAGTTCACTGAAGCATGCACCTGTACTGTACTGGGTTCCTGTTATTCCCTGGAGAATCAGTTGACACCAGGATATCGGGGGTGCCAGCTGTCACTGTGTAATTCGCACTCTATATAGGAATAACATTTATATAGTGTAAGAGCTCCCAGTACTGGGAATGGTATCCACCACCTAAATGTTTCTTTTCAAATCATTCCTTTGTACTTAGTACCACATTTATATCAATAAAAGGCAGCTGTGCAAAGACTGCACCAGTTATGCACCACCAGCTGATAATCAGGGGCTATGGACAGCGGGTAATGGTGGATCTGACTACTCGGGACCCTCCTTGGAGAGTGGGGCCTCTGATAGCTGCCTCAGAAATAAATTGATTTTGGTTTTTATTTTTTATTATAGAGAAAATAATACCAGATTGTGACTTCCATTCTGTTTATCTGCATGTTCTTTCCTCTAACTAACCCCCCCACCACAAAAGCAAGAATGGTCCTCCTACATGCTGATCTATTGTGTACTTTCTAGCCATGTTGTTAACTGGACAGCAGCAATTCAGACTTGTGTAAAATGAAAACATTTTCAGAAAGGAAAGGAGCCAAAAGAAAGAAGGATAAAGAAGTGCATGAATTTCATCCAGTAAAGTGAGTAATCACTTCTTATTTAAATAGTAAATATAACAGCCAGTAAAACCCACAATGTTTTTACAAGAAAAAGCAGACACTTCTTCCTTTTTTGCTGTTTAAACCTTAAATGTATGCCAACCAACCTCATATATTACATATTACACATTTCTGTTTTTTTTTTTCTTGAGTGGAGGGATGATGGGTAGGAGAACAAATATCCTAGACAAATCACTGCAGCCCAAGAATTGCTGTTACACCCTTGCTGATGGTTTTGTTATGTTTAAATTAGGTATTACTGGCTGTTGGTTTATGGATTGATCCTGTTTTAAACACATATTTGAAAATTAATAAAACCTGTTTGGCTTGACCGGCAGAGAATACCTGAGAAAAGGAAAAGTGTACAGTTCCACCTTATGACAATAGTTGTAATCAATGTCGCAATCCCAAACTCTCTTGGTGGTATGTCCACCTGTGTGTGTCTGTCTTCCCTGTGTTCCAGGTTTTGCCTCTGACTCTCCAGTGTTCCCCATCCTAATCCATACCAGGTTTTCCAGTGAGCAGAGGACCAAAAGGAAGAAAAGAGAAGATGGTCATTAGAGAAGAGATTGCTGTTGCTAGTGTTTTGACTTGTTTCTATGTTTTTGCTATTGTGATTGTTTGGATTTGTGTGTATGACTTTGGATTCTTCCCTTGATTTGCGGTTCGCTTTGTCCCTTATTGGTTTGGTTAGCACTGCAGTATTTTGAAGTCTATATCAGGGACAGTTCAACGTTTCCGACGTTGGCTTTGAAACTGAAGGATGTGGAGCTGGAAATCAAATGGCAGAAACGTGAAATGGAGCTATAGAGGGTGTGGGCCTTGCAGCTTGTGGTTGAAAAGGCAGATAAGGAGGCAGTGTTCCGGAGGCAGAGCAAGTGTCCGGAGGGTCCTATGCCTCGGACCCGGAGGTTCTCCTGTGCCAGATGGCTTGGCTAACGGCAGTACCCTGGTGCTAAAACCACACCTGCCCGGATCGCCCACTACTCCTCTATACGCTACACCGGTGGCACCTGGTTCTGCTGTCGGCCAGTAGATAACTTTTGTACCAGCATTTCAGGATGATGAGGTAGATGCTTATTTTTCTTTGTTTAAACGTATTGCCACAGCATTAAATTGGCCTAAGGATCTTTGGGCACTCATGTTTCAGTGCAAGTTAGTGGGGAAAGCGCAAGAGGTTTGCTCATCGTTAACTTACGATGTTATGAAAGCTGCAATACTGCTTTCTTATGAGTTGGTGCCAGAAGCCTATAGAAAGAATTTTTGCCGTTTGAGAAGATCCCCCAACCAGACACGTAGAGTTTGCAAGGGAGAAAACTCGTTTGAGAAGTGGTGTAGTACGAGTAATGTGAACATTTGACCATCTTAAAGACTTGATTTTACTTGAAGAGTTTAAAAATTGTCTCCCAGAAACGGTTGTAGTTTACCTGAATGAGCAGAAAGCGAGCACCTTGACTTCTTCTGCTACTTTAGCGGATGGATTTGTTCTAATTCAAAAAAAGAAGTTTGCAGCGCGTGACTACGAATCCGCCAATTACTAGTCCCTGCAAAACCCTGAAACACCACAAAACAAGGGTGTGTTCTGCACAAGAGGTATTGGGCACATTTGGTGTTTGTGTTTTGACCCGTGCTCAGGCACAGAAATTCTGAGATGCCAGATCTCATGTTGCGAAATGAGTTGGCTGTGTCTCAAAGAGCCGACAGCACCCTTTTACATTGCTTCACCCTCGCAGATTTAAAAAAGGAGAAAAGGCTGCAGGCTATAATACTGAGTATTACGTTGAAAATGAAGTTTTAATGCGGAAGTGGTCATCAACTGACCCTACTGAAGAGTGGAACACAGTGACGCATGGTGGCACCAGCTTAATACTGTGCCCAGATTTTATTTTTAACACATGATCACCCATTGTCAGGTCACCCGCACCGCGGGTTTTGAACATTTTTCTTTCGGCCATCAATTTGAAAAGACATAGTTAACTACGGTCGATCTTGCCACACATGCCGAATGATTGGGAAACCAAACCAGGTTATTCCCCCTGCACCTTTGGTTCCAATTCCTGTCGTAGGTGAGCCCTTTGAACGAGATCTCTTAGATTGTGTAGACCCCCTGCAAAAGACGCAGGCAGGACATCGTTATTTGCTGACTTTAAATTTGTACCACCACTAGATATCCCAAAACAAACACCCTTCATTCATTTAAATCTAAAGCATTGGTTAAGTTCTGTACTACCTTTGGCCTACCTTAATGTATCCCATCCAACACAGGGACTAATTTCCCCTCAAACCTATTCTCCCATGTAACACGAGTTAAATACCCCTTCTACAGTGCACATCACCCTGAGTCTCAAGGTGCATTGGAAAGGTTCCATCAGACTTTTCAAAAATATGCTTAAGTCTTACTGTGCTGAATATGATAAAGAATGGGATGTTCCTCTGCTCCTTTTTGCTATCCGTGACACGGCTCAATAGTCTTTGGGGTTCAACCCTAATGCATTGCTTTTTGGACGCACAGTGCGCACGGTCCACTGAAAGTTTTATATGACCAGTGGTTGTCACCCAGTCCAAGACTAGTCTTCCCCTTTGTGAGTTCGCTGCTAAATTACATAATCGATTGCACTTTGTTCCTAAACCTGATGGAACCTTTTGATTTTTGCATGGAGTATCGTAAAGTGAATGATCTTACAGTGCAGTATTCATTCCCCATGCTTCAGATGGAGGATTGCATTGAAGGGGTATATAGAGAAAATAATACCAGATTGTGACTTCCATTCTGTTTATCTGCATGTTCTTTCCTCTAACTAACCCCCCCACCACAAAAGCAAGAATGGTCCTCCTACATGCTGATCTATTGTGTACTTTCTAGCCATGTTGTTAACTGGACAGCAGCAATTCAGACTTGTGTAAAATGAAAACATTTTCAGAAAGGAAAGGAGCCAAAAGAAAGAAGGATAAAGAAGTGCATGAATTTCATCCAGTAAAGTGAGTAATCACTTCTTATTTAAATAGTAAATATAACAGCCAGTAAAACCCACAATGTTTTTACAAGAAAAAGCAGACACTTCTTCCTTTTTTGCTGTTTAAACCTTAAATGTATGCCAACCAACCTCATATATTACATATTACACATTTCTGTTTTTTTTTTTCTTGAGTGGAGGGATGATGGGTAGGAGAACAAATATCCTAGACAAATCACTGCAGCCCAAGAATTGCTGTTACACCCTTGCTGATGGTTTTGTTATGTTTAAATTAGGTATTACTGGCTGTTGGTTTATGGATTGATCCTGTTTTAAACACATATTTGAAAATTAATAAAACCTGTTTGGCTTGACCGGCAGAGAATACCTGAGAAAAGGAAAAGTGTACAGTTCCACCTTATGACAATAGTTGTAATCAATGTCGCAATCCCAAACTCTCTTGGTGGTATGTCCACCTGTGTGTGTCTGTCTTCCCTGTGTTCCAGGTTTTGCCTCTGACTCTCCAGTGTTCCCCATCCTAATCCATACCAGGTTTTCCAGTGAGCAGAGGACCAAAAGGAAGAAAAGAGAAGATGGTCATTAGAGAAGAGATTGCTGTTGCTAGTGTTTTGACTTGTTTCTATGTTTTTGCTATTGTGATTGTTTGGATTTGTGTGTATGACTTTGGATTCTTCCCTTGATTTGCGGTTCGCTTTGTCCCTTATTGGTTTGGTTAGCACTGCAGTATTTTGAAGTCTATATCAGGGACAGTTCAACGTTTCCGACGTTGGCTTTGAAACTGAAGGATGTGGAGCTGGAAATCAAATGGCAGAAACGTGAAATGGAGCTATAGAGGGTGTGGGCCTTGCAGCTTGTGGTTGAAAAGGCAGATAAGGAGGCAGTGTTCCGGAGGCAGAGCAAGTGTCCGGAGGGTCCTATGCCTCGGACCCGGAGGTTCTCCTGTGCCAGATGGCTTGGCTAACGGCAGTACCCTGGTGCTAAAACCACACCTGCCCGGATCGCCCACTACTCCTCTATACGCTACACCGGTGGCACCTGGTTCTGCTGTCGGCCAGTAGATAACTTTTGTACCAGCATTTCAGGATGATGAGGTAGATGCTTATTTTTCTTTGTTTAAACGTATTGCCACAGCATTAAATTGGCCTAAGGATCTTTGGGCACTCATGTTTCAGTGCAAGTTAGTGGGGAAAGCGCAAGAGGTTTGCTCATCGTTAACTTACGATGTTATGAAAGCTGCAATACTGCTTTCTTATGAGTTGGTGCCAGAAGCCTATAGAAAGAATTTTTGCCGTTTGAGAAGATCCCCCAACCAGACACGTAGAGTTTGCAAGGGAGAAAACTCGTTTGAGAAGTGGTGTAGTACGAGTAATGTGAACATTTGACCATCTTAAAGACTTGATTTTACTTGAAGAGTTTAAAAATTGTCTCCCAGAAACGGTTGTAGTTTACCTGAATGAGCAGAAAGCGAGCACCTTGACTTCTTCTGCTACTTTAGCGGATGGATTTGTTCTAATTCAAAAAAAGAAGTTTGCAGCGCGTGACTACGAATCCGCCAATTACTAGTCCCTGCAAAACCCTGAAACACCACAAAACAAGGGTGTGTTCTGCACAAGAGGTATTGGGCACATTTGGTGTTTGTGTTTTGACCCGTGCTCAGGCACAGAAATTCTGAGATGCCAGATCTCATGTTGCGAAATGAGTTGGCTGTGTCTCAAAGGTCTTCCCTGTGTTCCAGGTTTTGCCTCTGACTCTCCAGTGTTCCCCATCCTAATCCATACCAGGTTTTCCAGTGAGCAGAGGACCAAAAGGAAGAAAAGAGAAGATGGTCATTAGAGAAGAGATTGCTGTTGCTAGTGTTTTAACTTGTTTCTGTGTTTTTGCTATTGTGATTGTTTGGATTTGTGTGTATGACTTTGGATTCTCCCCTTGATTTGCGGTTCGCTTTGTCCCTTATTGGTTTGGTTGCTGGTTAGTATATGTCTCTTATATATTGTATATATTGACCTGTATATAGTAATTACACAATGGTGGGAGGAGTGCCTGCCATTTTGTTTGCGTGTGGATTCATCTCTTTTTATGCCAGTATAGGCAATGTGGTCATTGTATGTTTCTTTTTGTTTCTAGTGTGGTCTTTATTGTGTTGCCCTTGGCCACTCCTGACATTATTGCACCAGTTTCTTTTATCTGAACACCAAAACTTGTAAATACACTTGACTTTTGCCGTCAAATACAAAGTTAAAACTCCACTTATCAGCATGAAGTCCTAATCTAATTACTAGGATTCAGCTTCAGGACCTGGTCATCTGAAAGCAGGTGTCCTCCAGAGTTACGGCTAGCCGCTGTAGATGAAAACTGATATTGCAATATTTTCTATCTAAAATACAAACATTTGTTATGCCATGATTTGTTATATAATAAAAGCTCAGCATCAAATAGTGTCATTTTTATCAAATTTCCACACATTTTGGTACATTTTCTCATAATATTATCAAAGTAAATTTTATTTTAACATTTAATAAATCACTTATTTATTTATGCTATTCAGAGTAGCATTAAAGCTCTCTGTGAACACGGATGCAGACACCCTGTTTTCTCTCCGTCAGCTTCCATCCCACTCTCGGCTTTGTTGCTCTCAATCACAAACACTCTTAAGTCCATGTGCTCAGTGCCACAATATTAGCTTTTCCATATTGATTTTTAGAAAACCGATAGAAAAAACTCGATATACCGTCACAGCCTAAAAAAAAAAAAAAAAAAAAGCTACTGGGCTGCGTATCCCTTCATATCTTTTATATATCAAACAGTCAGACATATAGCGGAAGAATGGAGGTCTTATGATTTTCCATCACATGTATTAAGGCCAGTAAAGGATGTGAAAAGTGGTAAAGGATGTGAAAGGCTTTAAACACATCAGCAATGCAAATTTTCCATTGCTTTTATTTATCCACAATTGGTAGGTTTAGAAAATTATTTTCCTACACAGGGGAAGCACATGGATGTCAATTCTCAAACTGAGCTTGAGTTACTAAGAAATTAGACACCTAATACTGTGGCAGGGATGAGCATGCACCTACAAATCTGGCTACATTTAATGTAGTAGAAATGAAAAATGTTTATCATTATTCTCCACATCAGTAACATCCATCATTGACTGTTAAGTGATAGAAACTACTTCAGATGTATACATTCATCTGTTCAAATGTTCTCAGATAATGGCACTATGGAATTTTATTAAACACTTATACATTATTATAAGTTATTAAATTCAAGCAGCAACAAACAGCATTAAAAATAACACTAGAAAAATTATTATCTTAGCACACTGTCAGTGCAGACTGCTGTTTTTTGCAGTTTCTGAATAGTGCACTTTGCTGTTTGTGTTCATGTTACCTTCTGTATGGCTGCATGAGGGAGGCATGTGAAACTCTTCCTTTCTACACATCTCCTTCAGGTCTGCAATACAGAGCAATAATATTAGCAACCATGAAAAACTACTCAAGATTTCTTTACTTCACTCCAGCTCAGGACTGCATGAACAGATATATCCTTTGGAACTGTCAGTGATAACAGTATGCCTGTTTGTGTGCACTGATGCTTTATTCATTTCACATGAACCTCTACACACTGTGTTTGAACAAGCATCAGGTCAATATTTGTCACACTAATTAAAAATGCTCTACTCACACTGGAGAACTGTCTTGTACACTTGAGTGTAGCCAGCTTCTCGGTTCCTGTTCAAGTCCACGGAGAAGAAGCAGCCCAGTTCACGTGGCATCTCTGAGATTTTGTAAGTCCGGTACTGTTGGGAAAATCCGCTGGGACATTGGCCCCTCACATATGGCCTGCTGCATTTGATACAAGCACCAATCATCCTTTAAGAAATTTGGAGTGATTAGCAGCACCCAGCAGTGGCTGTTCTGCACCGCCCTGCAGAGCTCTATGGGCACAGCTCCACTTAGTGGACAGTCACATGGCTGCAAATAACAACACAGCCCTCTGGAAGGAGACCCCAAGAATGAGACCAAAGCAAGTGCCTGTGAAAATTTTTTGTCACTGTAGCACACGCACACGTCATACTTGCAGGTGAAGCAGAATGACGTCCTGAGTGAAGGAAGCAGTGACTGTGAGGAGAGAGATTCTGATGAAGTCAGAGAACATCCTGGGCAGTGGGAGCAGGAAGGGAGCACTGTGGAGCAGGCAGCACTCATGCAGCCTGTGCGTGTGGAAGAGCCAGTGAGGAGGATTCAGACTGGAGAAAGACACTGCATCCATGGAGCATCCACCGGAGTTCACAATGCAACTACTGCTCTGGTAGCGCTGACAAATCCAGCCTAAATGTGAGAATGCTAACAGTCAGCAAAGAAGTACACTATATACAAATCAATACAATACAGCATTGTACAATACCGCTGAATTTAATAATTATGTCGCTTATATAATAATATAACACTATCCAATATATTAATATCAGTTCTTATATTAAAATAACTTTTAAAATCTTTCTGAGGAACATGGTAAATAGATAAGGAACACATATTTTTACATTATGTTTATTCACATTAATCACATTATGTTTATTATGTCCATTATTGGTCAAACTTACCAATAATACCATTGTTTTCCCGCATTCTCACCCATCTGTTCCTTGAAAGAAAATGTAGAGGAGAGTTAGAGGGAACTTCAGACATACTTCACTTCCACACTTCTGTTCAGTTTACCTGAGAACAAGTTCTTGAGACACACCGATTCATTAGTTTGATTAGCCTTGCAGTTTTTTTCTACACTGGGTAGTTCTTGCACAACTTTGAATTGTATTTTAGGTCATTTTCCTACTGAAGGATGAAAGACCGTCCAACTAGCTCTGATTACAATGAAAGGCACGGTACATGGTGTTCCTACATCCATGCGCATGATGAAATGTGCAGTTCTGAAGTGTTTTTGCAGCTATGAGCATTATGAAAGCATGGTTCTGAAGTGCTCCTACAGGCCTGCTGGCTGAGATGGCCAGATAATTGGTAACGTTTCTCTACCGCTGCCACCATCACAACCCTAGTCAAATATAAAAGGTGCAGATAGTAAGCAGAAGTGAACTTCTGCCTCCTCCCTCCACATTTTCTGTGTCTGTGGCAAAGAAATGGCTATTGGGCCACATTGCATAAAAACAGAAGTGAGGTAATGAGATTATGAGGTCATGACCTTTTCCCTTTCATTTGGCAACTGTTTTCAACTGCACCATGGCCTGATTTCCTTTAACAATAATCAAATAATATAAAATAGTCTACTTGTCTATTCATTAATGGCCATACAATATTGCAAAAGACACCTGCCACAATGAGGAACATTCTGTTATGTGCAGTCAGCATTCAGCAAATGGGATTCCCCACTTTCATCATGGTAACATAGCTCTGGCAAGTGTAAACATGACCTGCAGTAACAATATTTATAAATCATTATAATTATGATATATTTGCTGTATTCTACATACAGGAATAAAAATTACAAAATAAAAATGTAGCCCAACATTAATATGAAGCCGGCACCCTTTCCCTTTAGAGCAGTTCGTCCTTGGAATAATGCCACACAAATTTCTCCAAGACACAAAGCCTTGACTATAGTACTTTATGGGATCAAGGAATCAGAAATGCTCCAGAGCTTCTGGTGAAAGTTCAATGATACTCAGATCTGATGCATGGAATGCTCAGGGTATGAGTTTTGTCTTGTTATAAGGGGACATAGGTAAGGGCAGTGTATGAATTGTGGCAAAGGTCTTGTTGGGTACCCTGGTGGAGGGTCTGACTATGAATTGGCCAGGAGCAAATTTGTCATAAATTTACTAGCTATGTGTTACACAACACGATGCTTTTATACTTCATGCCATTAATTATTCTCCAAATCTATTAGCTACATTATATTGCCAAAGGTATTCGCTCATCTGCCTTCGCACACATATGAAGTTGAGCGATATCCCAATCTTAATCCATAGGGTTTAATATGACGTCGGCCCACCCTTTGCAGCTATAACAGTTGACTGTGGAATATTTAGTAGCGAGGAAATTTCACGACTGGACATGATAAGATGCACAGTTGTCATCCTATCATGGTACCATGCTGGAATTCACAGAGCTCCTGAGAGCGACCCATTCTTTCACAAATGTTTGTAGAAGCAGTCTGAATGCCAAGGTGCTTGGTTTAATACACCTGTGGCCATGGAAGTGATTGGAACACCTGAATTCAATTATTTGGATGGGTGAGCGAATACTTTTGGCAATATAGTGTAGTTCTCCTATAATCATCTTATCATAACCAAATAACAGCCTTTACTGTCTGTTGTGTATCAAATAACAGTAGATTTTGAAAGCTGATTTCCCTTAGGTTAACAGGATTTTAGAAAGTATGACTTCTGGATACTCCTAACTGCTGTGCTTCTTAGTTGGCTGGGGAGTTTTATGTGGCCAGCAAGCCGCCTAACACACTGCCGGCACAATTTAGAGACAGACCTTAAGGGTTTTTTCTTGGAGTCCATGTAATTTAAAAAATACAACATACAAACTAAACCTAGCTATCTGACTGCTGGGTGTACGCTTTAAAATTTCGTGATTACGCGAAAGCAAACAAAGGCTGAAAGTGATTTTAAAATTTTAAAATATTACAATGTAATAACATGCACGTTGCATTAGCTTATGGTTTATGACCATCTTGTTCATCTTAAAGTAGCGTAGGATAACTTAATGTGTCTAGCTAGCTAATGCCTAGCGCGCTAAGATAAGTACCTTGTCAATTAAATGAACTTGCTAATGTTAGCTAAGGTTCTACCAAAAGGTTTAGCAGCAAACTACATAACTGAATATCTTCATAAAATCAAGGAAAATTTCGTTTGCACTTTCTAGGCAGGAAGTGAGCAGTTGACTACATTTGATGTTGCATTTTATGTTGCACTTTCATATCTGGCGTTTACTGTAAATGCAGGGGGACGCATCTAATCCTGACGACGACGAAAACTTAGAACAGATGATTCTTTCATGTTTTGTCATAAAATCCTAACTTTAATTAACAAAACAGCAGGGGGACCGTCCGTTTATTTTTTTTTTCTCACATAGGGAAATACCCCTCCGTTCTAACACTGCGGAAAGAGTAAATCCATCCAAGGGTGCATCCGCTTACCAATCCAAATGCATCCACCATCGTGTTTAACAGTTGTTAACAGTTTACAAAGTAAAAGCCCCTTTGGCTTTTCAGATACGACGTACGTCACAACATTCGTCCAAGCAGAACTTGTCTTCCTTTCCAGGCCTCCAGATGCGCACGTGGGCATTTTTCACCCCGTAGCTAAGCAACCATATTTCACTGCTGGTGGGTCGTTCCTGTAGCCTTCATTGAGAAATTTCTATATAATCTAGCTAAATCAAATTACAGATATAGGTAATTAATTCAAATGTTAAGTGTCAAATTAAGATATATCTAAGCTATATTTAAAACAAATTTAAAAAGCACATATCGTCATTAATGAACACATGACATGGGAGCGTCACGGGGGGAAAAAAACGTCATTTCCTGGTTTTGCGACTGACGTGTCTAACGCCGAGTTGTAGTGGCCTGGACTCCAGGTTAGCTGGCTGGCAGGCGGAAAAGACGCAACTCAAAGGAAAGTTTACGACATATTTATTTTATACGTTTTCTTGCCATTTTGTTAATAATTGTTTCTCTATTAATAGTATTAAGCTAAGTCTGAGTTGGCAAGATGCTGGACTTCTTCGCCATATTTAGTAAGGGGGGTATAGTGTTGTGGTATTTTCAGGGGGCCGGGGTTTCGGAGTCCTTCGCAGGCCCCGTCAACGCTCTTATCCGCTCTGTAATCCTACAGGTAAGAGCCCTTTAACACATGTCGCAGTCAGAACCACAGCAGGCAAATATGATCTCCTACGCAATTTTGCCCCGTGTGTCATGTGTTTTCTTCCCTATGCTAGCCAGCACCTTAGACTTCCCAGTGCCTCTCACATTTTAATTTAGATATCGTAACTAATGCTGCGTTTGGGTGCTCATCGGACAATTGTGTAAAATATGGTTACTAGTAAATGCGACTCCATTCAGTTCGGGTGCTTGTCGGAAGATACACCAACTACACGTAAAAACCATCGAGGTCCATTAAGAAACTCATGCTGCTCTTTTCAAATTTCACAGAAAAACGAGCAGAAGCGCATCAGGTAGCTATGTATTTGTTTCACGACAAGATACACACACACACACACAAAGTTCGCCATTTTTTCTCTTGGAGAAGGTAAAGGGTCGCGGTGGACGTCACATATCCTCTATCTAGCTGTAGTTTCATACTTTATCGGCAGTTTGAGTGCAATTTACAAGTGAAACAAACGGTATTTGCCAGTTACCGACAGCACCCGAACGCAGCACACACTTGGCTTTCTTTCGTTAGCTGTTGTATTAATCAAGATCATTTTACACCTGTCCGATAGGAAATACCTGGTCTCATACTGGCCCAAAATTTTCATGCCTCAAAACTAACTGGCAACATCGTAGATTGAGCAATAGTGCACATAAGTAAATTAATCAAAAACAATTTTTTAGAAAAAAATTTATTTCGTAAAGGGATCATAGATTTGCTGAATTGATTGCAATTCTTATCCCCAGCACTTTTCAAAGCAAAGTTACATGGCAAGATGTGAGAGAATAGGCCCAACACTACTGTTGTGAGAAGTTTAGCTTCAAATGATTTGTAAAATCACATCATGACACAAAACAAAGTGTGTTATGTGATTGCTTTATGAGGGCAAATATTGAAAATGCTTTGATTTGTAATAGGATATGGTTTGCCTTGGACAGCTCCATAGTTTCATTTAGCAAATGCAGTTACTGAAGCAAAACTTCATTTCTGTTAACAGAAGTTACCTTTACCTCTGAAAAATTAGAGACTCTGACTCAGTTCTTTTTTTTTTTTTTTCCCTGGTTTTTGGAAGCCTGACTTGAGTTTTAACAGCAACTTCAGTAGAATTAAAAACAAAATTAGAATTGACTATATCAGCATACCTCGTCCATTCACTTTTGCCACCTTGAGTGGAGAGAAACAGTTCGCAGCCATGTCGAGCATTTTTTAAATGTACTTAATTCTGACCCTGTACTGTTTCAAGTTCGAGTCGGTGGTTTGCTGTGTTGATTGCTGAAGGAGCTACATCTCAACCATATAGTAATGACAGAGCTACTACTACAATTATTTAATTAACCTATCCTAAAAAATTAGCTCCACTGTTTTTTAGTGTGTCATGTTCTCTCAAGTGCAGAAATGTGAAAATTTATATGATTTGAAGTTGTCTCTGCCAAGGACATTTTACAGGGTCATTATAACTGGATTAATTAGTTTGTGGCAATTTTACTGAGCTCTGAATAATGTATTCTAAAACACTACTTATAGCTTCAAATAGCTTATATCTTATTGTAAGGTAAATCTTGATTTTAAAACTAAATTGTAAACATTTGACATAAGATGACTGGCTTTAATACAGTTTGCACAAGTAAATTACTTATCACCTTGGACTATGCAGTTCTGTCAGACCTGATATGTAGAATTTCTTCTATATCTGTTTAAAATTTCCTCTTTGATTCATTTACCCATGTGCACCATTGCTCAGTCTACAGTATTGCCAGTTATTTTTGAGGTATATGGTATATTGGGCCTTAATTACAAGACAATAGGCTTTCATTATGCACCTGAAATTTCCCCTTTGTAAAGTGTGTGCATGGTGTTTCATGTTGCCAGATGTGATGTATGATATCAATATGGCCCTTACTAAAATCAAATTATCCTCACACAGAGGCCTATTTCCTGTTGGAAAATATCCTATGTCTGGCCTGTGGTTATTTAAAATCTCACATGAGCTATTTTTTCCAATTAATTTGTGTAATATCACTGACTGACAGATTTGATTGATAAAATTTAAAAAAAAAAAAGCCAAAATAAGGAGATTTTCCTTAGAGTAGAAATGTAGCCTAGTTAATTTGCATATTGAAATGATATTATACACTAGGAATGAACTGAAATAAATATATTACTGAGTAAATATTTTAATTATTTGAATCAAATTTTTACATTCACAATAATTAGGATGAGAAACAGAATTTATGATCCATTTTCATTTAGTTCAGCCATGTCTGTAAAACAGTGTGTGCAGCAAATGGGCACCGTGATCACTCTCTTTATGAATAAAGAACCAACTTCAGCCAACAAATAAGAAGCTGTGAATAAATAACTAATTTCAGTGTCATGAAAGATGGTAATGTGAACTTGCAAGCAAACAGCAATATTGAAAAGCATCATGAAATCAGACCATAACTTAAAATAGATTAGTGTTTCTCATATTTAAATAGTTACTTATAGCTAACATTACAAATCCCTTTAAAAATCCTATTGGTAAGCATGCAAGCTATAGGCAGAGAGAATGATTGTTTTTCTGAAGCACAGTTAAATGCTTCATGTTTGCAGGAGCGCACTGGACATAGCTCCTTCACTCACAATGCCCTGAGTCTGAAATACAAGCTGGACAACGAGTTTGAGCTTGTGTTTGTGGTAAGTGTTTAATTGTCATGAAAGGGCTTTCAGAGCATACCAATGATTTTGATGCTGATGTCTGTCTGTCCACTTTTGCTGCTGATCCTTTAGAACTTTTCAGTATGAACTTTGTGTTGTGACTTTTTTTTTTCTTTTTTTTTTTTTAGGTGGGTTTTCAAAAAATCTTGACGCTCACGTATGTGGACAAGTTCTTAGATGATGTTCACCTTCACTTCAGAGATCGTTATAAGAATGAGTTGGAACACAAAGGGGACCTTAAATTCTTGGTCAATCGTTTTGAGTTTGAGGATGACTTCCTTAGGCTTCTGCAGTAAGCCTCCTAAGAATTCCCGTAGCATGAAACCGGGCAGCAACATAATTCATGCATCTCCTAAAATCTTTCATTTTTATTTATTTTTTATTCTTAAGCAATGTTATCATGGCTTCTAAACGTGTGTGTGTGTGTGTGTGTGTGTGTGTAGTGAAGCAGAAGGGGAAAGTGTAACTAAACCCCAAAAGGAAATGAGGACTTATTATAAGTCCCAGAAGTCTCAGAAAACTGTGAAGTCTATGATAGAGACAAAAGGTGGAGACAAAGGGAAGGAGCAGACCAGCAAGAAGAATAAGAATGCTAAAAAAGAAGGTGAGATTATTTAGATCTTGATATTATTTTAATATCCAGCATTCAGGCTCTCTGAGATGCTTTATCCTTATTTGAGGAATGCACTGTCAGGATGGTCATACACGAGCAGTGGGTGCTGCATCAAGCAACCAATTTCCACTAGATTATATCCTAAATCAATTTTTGTACCCCCTCCATACCTGAGCCAAGTGTTCACAACCTCACAGGAAGCTGTGATGTACAGCTGTGATGTACAGTTATAGCGAGAATGTGGCATCCTTTAAGTTAGCTTGGGCAGAATGCAACACTGTGTATGCTCACTGATGTTGGAATGTGCTTTATTTAAGATGTTCCAGATCCACACAGTCTGCAGCAGGTTCCAGTTTTTTAGATTTCAGATTATTCGTTTAGTATATTTGCATGGTCTGCGTTTCCAGAGATCCTCCTTGCAGTCCAATGCAAACCTAAATGTCATTTATAATGCAACGCTTTTATGTTTACACATTTTGAAGCTCATGTAAAGTTTGCATGGTTGATGATTATTGAAATGGCCATTTTCAGGTCTGTAATCTGCTTGAATTGATGTGGAGAGTTTGCATTGTATGTGGAGGAATACGAGCTTCTGCTAGGAATTAAAGAGGATGGTCCTCTAAGAGAAGAGAACTTTGTATTTCACTCTAGACATTCTACACTGTTGTGGGCTTTTTTTTGTTTTTGTTTGTTTGTTTGGGGGAGTTTTCCCCCAGAAGAGAGAGACAACCATAACACTGCCTGTTTTTACTTGTGGACATTTCATCACTGTTGTTCTGACATTCTGGATGAACTACTGAACTGTCTGTGCTTTAGCAGCAATTCCACAAAGGGATAAATGAGAGCTACAACAAACACAAGTAGCACCAAAGGGGCTGAGGCTCCTGTTTAGAATGAGATCAGAGTAACTGGTCCAAAATGTCACGGATTCACTGCTAGCAATGACTGTGCTTGAGTGAACTGCTTGGTTAAGAGGTTTTTGTTTTATTTGTTGTCATCTCTCCCCCACCTTGTAGCTGAATCAGGAGGGTTGGAGCAGGCCAGATCTGGTTCTCAGAGTGTCGCTAAGAAAACGGTGGAGAATGGGAACCAGGCTCTGACTCCGCAGGAGATCATTCAGAGGAACCGTGACAAGTTCTTCCAGAAGCAGATGGTTGGCCGAGCTGAGAAAGCGAAGTAAGTACATCAGTCTCGTGTGGGACAGAATAGAGTCTCCTGTGTGATTATTAAACAAACAAAAAAAAAATCTCTGAATTATCCACCTATTTCCATTATTACATGGTCATGTGTTCTGTAGAGGTCTGGATTTCAACTGCATCTGAAATGAGACCATGTAGCCATTTTAGGTCTGACTTGGAGGAAAGTTTAAAACAAAACCCAGCATTTATGGGTTTGGCAAGTTAAACAATTCATAAATACATCGTCTATATAAAAACGCCCCCTTTTCATAACATTCAGAGGTTGAAATGGTAACACTGAAATGTATTTTGTTTGTTACAGATATATGAAATTTGAATTCAAAGAGTCAATTTCTCTCGTGAACTGTTTTCATAAAGGACTAAGTTTAGGAAAGTTGCAATTGCTCACCCTTGTTTTGGTTCACACATTAGAAATTGTACAGTTGCAGTGTGTTAAATGAGTTCGCCTGTTTCTGCTGGTAGTAAGTCCCCAAAACCCCAGCAGCGAAAGAAGAAGGAGAACAGAGAGTGGGACATGCAGGGTACCAACCCCAAGGTTCTGGACTATAGTCGAACTGATGGCATTGGTTCCCATAACAATCAGGGACAAGACCAGGAGGTCTCAGCCGAATCAGTAAGGATCAAGTTATGAATTGTCCTTATGCTAGAAGTACCATAACAATTTTTAAGTAAGAAGACTGAACACAAAGCCTAGTTTTTTTTAAGTTTTGAATAATGTTTTTAATGTGTTCTAGATGTTAATTTTTTTTCTTCAGGCTTACCTAAAACAAAGCAGGTGAGTGCTCACTTTTACAGGTGCATTACGAGAACCTGTTCTCTCCCAGCAAATCCAGGTGGGCTCTATGAAGGGTGACCTACGTGATTTCGACTACAACTCCTCAGAAGACGAGGAAGAAGAGGAGGAAGAAGAGAGAGTTGTGGCTGCTGAAGTCAGCAGGAAAGGGTGAGGCATTACATCAATTTTTAGGTGCTTTGTTCACTAATGGCAGCTCATTTCTTGGTAATTAAATGCTTAGGGTTCTGTATTCTTAATATAGAGGAATACATGAATGCTTATGAATGCTTATGAATGGGAACACATCCCATTCTTTCTTCCTGCCAGCTACATCATCTTGCTACAAAAGTCATATATGACTTCATAAATTACAACATGGATATCAGAATAAAACATGGGATATAATTTTGTTTTCTTTCTGTTTCTTGCACTCACAGTAGGTACATGAAGTATTCTTTGCTGAATTAATTTCTAAATTGAACAGGAATTAAACAAAGGCACTGGTCTTTCCACAGGGCTACGAAGGGTGGTTTTGGTGGTATGTTTGGAATGCTGAGAGGTCTGGTTGGCTCAAAGACTCTGAGCCAGCGGGACATGGAGCCAGTTCTGGAGAAGATGAAAGACCACCTCATAGGTACAGCAACTCCCTCCCACCCCCATCACTTCCCTCCATAGTTTTCAAACTGCTCTCTAGGGCACTGAGAGTGAGTGTGTCTGCAGTTTAGTGGCTGCACAGTGAATAGTGGCTGAACAACAACTATCAGCAGTATTGGAAGCCAGATTTCCAGAGACATGAAAAGAAAGCGTTCATCAAGAGATGGTTTTGGCCCTGGTTTGAGTTTTGTCATTAGCATTTAAGATGCCTCATAAAAATGGTCGCTATATCTTCTGAAATCTTTTTAGTTATTAATTTATTGCTAAAATAACACTAGAGTAAGCTGCATCACTAATATAAGATTTTGTGGCACCCTGTTGAAGATCTTTTTGATTTACCAATGACCAAAATGCATTGAATCCAGTTCTTTCCCTTATATTATGTTGTCTCTTCTTGTGTACCCAAGCTAAGAATGTAGCAGCCGACATTGCCTCCCAGCTCTGTGATTCTGTCGCCAAGAAACTGGAAGGAAAAGTCATGGGCACTTTCACCAGTGAGTATGTCTGCAAAACAGACCCATACTCACCAGTGAGTACATATTCAAAACAGACCCATACTCACCAGTGAGTGCGTCTGCAAAAAGAGTCTGATTATAATCCATTTTTTCTTGTTCCTGTCCCTTTCGCGTTGTGATCATTTTCTTCGTCTCTGCCCAGCTGTGGCCTCTGCTGTGAAGCAGGCTCTGCAGGACTCTCTGGTGCACATCCTGCAGCCCAAGCGGAGGGTGGACATCCTGCGAGATGTTCTGGAGGCCAAAGCTCAGCGCAAACCCTTCGTCATCACCTTCTGTGGGGTCAACGGGGTCGGCAAGTCCACCAATCTCGCCAAGGTCTGGACAGCAGTTTCCAGTAGCTCTATATGATGCAGTACCATGTTTTTATTTAATTTAGACTCATTTTTGTTACAAAGGTGGTTTTGTGTTCAGAGAGTACTTTCAAGTTTATACTGAGTCTTCGTAGCCATAAATGGTCCAGTAAATCCAAAATAACCAACACCTGTAAATTAAGCACATTTGTCTTAGTTTTGACATTTAATTAGCTAGCCAATGCTCTTAGTTCTGAAATATATTACAAGTGTGTCGTCTTACATATCTACAGACATGCCAGGCATTTCAAAGAGAGAACTGAGATGTCTGTCTCTCATATGATTGTTTTGGGTATCTGTATCGGGTCTAAGTGCTATTACCAGATAAGGGATGTTTTTGTGTTCCTGACTGAAGAGTTTTTAAATGTTAATTTATCTTAATAGAAACAAATAACTATTTCAAATTTTTACATGAACTAGGTGTCATGTTTATACATCACATTGCTTTTTCAGGAATAATGATTCAAAACACTGTTACATGTTCTCAAACTCATGTTTTGTGGAAGGTCTGTGTTAATGAACACAAAATGCAGAATGGAATAGACAACTGGGCTAATAAAACACGTTTTCAATAACTAAATCAGATAATTACATGTGATGCCTGCCGGCAGATTTCCTACTGGTTGATTGAGAACGGCTTCAGCGTGCTGATTGCTGCGTGTGACACATTTCGTGCGGGGGCAGTGGAGCAGCTGCGAACTCACCAACGGCGACTCAACTCACTCCACCCACCAGAGCAGCATGGAGGACGGCCTGCCGTCCAGCTCTTTGAGAAGGGTTATGGAAAGGATGCTGCTGGCATTGCCATGGAGGCTATCACCTATGGTAACACCATAACAATGCAAAACCAAAACAAAACACTTAGCCACTAAACTGGTCCAATAAAATATACATACTCATTGTTTATTTTACCTGTGTGTCTCTCAGCCCGTAATCAGACTTTTGACGTGGTCCTGGTGGACACGGCCGGTCGCATGCAGGATAATACCCCGCTGATGACTGCTCTGGCCAAGCTTATCGATGTTAATACCCCAGACCTGGTGCTGTTTGTTGGAGAGGCTCTGGTGGGGAATGAGGCTGTGGATCAGCTGGTAAGATCAGCACCATGCCCTTATGACCACATATGGTATGCCATAGTTTTTTGCCAAAGAGAAAAATTGATTTTTCTAAAATTGCCCATCACAGAGGTAAACAAAAATGTTGCAAACATTGAGTTTTGTCCCAAGTAAATTTTTCTCCCAACTCTCACTCTCATTTGAAACATGAGGTTGTTTGAAAGAGGTTTTTCCAGCTTATAATGGGTTACTCCTGTTTATCCCTGAACAATGCTTACAGAGCATGCAGGGATGTGACTGCTACAGCCAGCCTCAAATAACTGATGACATTTTAATGTGCTGTAGTTTTAGCTGGCACATATTCATATTGCCTTTAACAGTCTTGCAGTAGATTCAGTGACATTTAGGTGAAACAAAATCTTATTAGGTTTTAAATCTTTTTATTGATCACAGGGTGCCATTCATTTTTTTCCATAGAGAAAAACACTTAACTCCCAGAGCTCTGATATGGGCATGATAGCTGGACGATTCATAGTCTCATTGGTCTGTTGAACTCGGGTGTTAGGGAGACTGCCCAATGATATGTATCCCAATTATGTACAGAATTCATGATTGTGTGTATGTATTTGGAAATTTAAATCTGGTCTGAAGAATCTCTCTGCTGTGAACTGTGTGCAGGTTAAGTTCAACCAAGCACTGGCCGATCATTCTAAGTCTGACCGGCCAAGGCTGATCGACGGTATTGTTCTCACCAAGTTTGATACCATTGATGATAAGGTGAGACTTTCCTCTCATTTGTTTACTATTAATTTGTTTACTTATAGTATTTGTAAGTGATGAAAAGGCTTTAAAAAGGAAATGATTGCAGGATTATTTTTTGTTTTTCCTGTAGGTTGGTGCTGCAATATCCATGACATACATCACAGGTCAACCCATCGTGTTTGTGGGAACTGGACAAACCTACAATGACCTGCGCAGCCTCAATGCCAGAGCTGTAGTGAATGCGCTCATGAAGGCCTAATGGGGGTGTGCCCACTGGCTCACATGCCACAGTGCCCACTTGCATCCAATTCTGGATGAGCAGGGTCTGCTTAGCCTTCCAACTAAAGATCACATCTCCTGAACTCCAGTTCTCATGTCTCAGCCCTTCTTGAAGGGGTTCAAACAGTGTTGCAAAATTTGTGGCGTTTTTGTTGGGGGGTTTTTTGTTTGTTTTTTGTGGTATTGTAGATATTTTCTTAAGTTAAAAGATTTTGACATTAGGCTTCAAAAGCTCAACTCTGACCTAGCCTCTCTTGAAGGCCTTAGTAATTAAAAACTGTTGCCCTGCCTACAGAAAGTTTCTTCAGACTTCACTTGACAGTTCATCCATTTGAGGTTTCTACCAGCTAAAAGGTGGAATGTTTTGTTTTGTTTTTTTTTCTCCCCAATTTCATATGAAGGCACCCCAGGACCGACCCTGTCCAAGCGTTAGTGGTATACATATTGGATAGCTATCCTTGCAAGCACTGGTTTTGAACCCCAATACTGCTCAATCCTGCCTGACCTTCCATTCCAGTCTGTCCATTATAGCATTTGGATCTGGACTCTTGTGCACACACAAGCTGAGGAAGAGGAGGATATGTTGATGAGAGAAATTACTGAACTGTCCTCCTGTTCTTGCTCTGTGCATGCAGCCCAAATGTTCTTATACTGTCTGTCCCAAACATCGACATGGATCAAATATAATAAACAATCTTAATATATTCTAAATGTATTTGTTTGTTTCTCATTTGTCACAATTTGGTCACACTAGCTCAGGCATGTTTTTGGGAGAAATGTTGCAGGTTGGCAGTAAGAAGCACAGGTCCTGACAAAGCATTGGGCCTTTACAGTGCATGGTAGCGAACATCTACACTGAAAGGTGGGGACACTCACAAATGCCTACCAAGCTGCACTTCTTAAACTGTAGATACCTTCCCACTCACCCATCTAAGACAGTTCTCTTTACTACTCACTAGATGTCCTAGTTCACCATGGTGGCAGATCTTTTTAATTGGTTTAGTAACCGCTGCTCTGCCTAACACCATTTGAGCTTTGTATGTTGTGATGCCAGTTTAATTTCTGTACCCTGCTAAATACAGACATGTCTTCATGTTCACCTCTTGTTAATCTGCAGAGGACTGAATGTAGTGTGACATGTCAAGATGAGAGAATGTACATTTCCTAAATCTAAAGCATGCATGATTGCCTCTTTTCAGTTACACAAATAAGTATGATTAACCTCATACATAATTATACAGCCTTTTACTTCTTAAAATGGACATCCCTGTACCAGTTTTCTGCCATTTTTAAATTCATAACTGGTAATGTTACATAACCTAATAAATAAATTACACAGTACCAAATAAGTGGTTTTATTTTAAAATATTTATAAATACCCATTACAGAACATCTTGACAAAGACAAACAGTAATAAAAATACAAAATGCCTTTAAGGAAATGTTTGACAATGCTACACCTGATCCTCATCACTTAGGTAGTCATAAAAACAATGTGTCCAATAAAGAGGGCTGAGGCTCACGGTTAAAATTCCTTTTAGTAATTCTGCCATTTCAGCAGGATCTGTGGGTCTGTGCAGTCTGCTGATGAATGTCAGAGCCCCATGATTTCCACTGTCCATATCACAGATGAACATGCCTGAATGAGATTAAATTAATTTTTTCATGTTAATGCATAGTTATTGCAGCCAATCACTGATTTCTGGTTGGTTTGGCATTACTGAACAGCACTGTATTCCACCCGACAGTCAACCCTGCTTCCAGAGCATATTTTATATCAGACCTTTACATCAAAGCTGATTTTATGCTGTGCAACTGTGGTGGAGTCTTTCCCTTTATACCAAACATTTTAGTGAGGATGTAGAGTCTGGGAGTCTCCTGTGAGTCAAGACCAGTCCCACCAGACCAGACTGAAGGGGGTGGGGCATCTGAGGTGAACTGGTGAATGTCTAGACTGTCACAAGTGATGGTCTGGACAGAGAGAAAGAGAGCTGCATTTATAGTCCAGCAACAACAGCTCCGTTCACTACTGGAAGCCACAATATGCAAGGACTCAGCTGCAAGGTGGTGGAAATATATTTTAGATATTACTTGTAAAACAAAAACAACAAGTGGGTGGGCTCAGATCAAATGGTAGAAGCATGCACTGCGCAAGAGGGGATATATTTGACAGAAATGCATTTTGGCATGCAAGTCAGATGTCAAAGAAAATCCTAACCTTGCAGGAGGCCTCTTTGTGCAGTAAAGCCATTTTCGTTTTCCTCTGCCTCTTGTACGGGAAATCCTGCAAGAATTAGAACAAGATATCGGCACACAGCGGGCTCCAAAACACACTGGTGCATCCAACTTTGCGTCTCTCCAGGCCTAGCCTTCCGTTCATTATTTACCTCATTGTGAACATAATCCAGCACGTTTACAGAACATTAAAATGTCACAGGATACTCACCTTCAGGGCTGGATTTGGTTTACAACATTAATAAAAGGATTCAAATGTAATAACTTACCGTTTTGTATATCTAGAGGTCTTTTTTTCCCCTTAAAACAAAAAAAAAATCATAATTTGCACTCACCACAGCCATTGCTCAACACATCTCTGTTGCAGATTTCATTGGCCAGACGCTCGAAGTACTCAGGCAGGTCAGCGTACTCGTTGCCATAAGAAATGACCTTAATGCCTTTGTCAAGCATGTTGTCACGGAGCTTCTTGAACTCTCCCACATTCTCTCGGCGCACCAGCATGAAATGCTCCAGGTCTGACTTGTGCTTGACAGCCTCTAGAAACAGTGCCTGGAAGGTGGTGTCGTCCACTGTGCGCCCACAGCCCAGGAACACAAACGACTTGGTCTCATAGAGCTTCTGGATCTCCCTCTGCAACAGAGGCCGACAGGCCAGAGAAGTACGCTCAGGCAGAGCAGACCGCTTACAGACAAGAGACTGCTCAAGGAGAGTAGAATGCTCCCTGCAGTGTGTCCACCAGCCAGCACACTCACCCAGATCTCAGTGTGACATCTGCAATACAGCTGCTCTCACACACTTTTTGCTTTTCAACCAGTCATGGCCAGTGCACTGGAAAGTCTAAAAAACTAATTCAATGAATCGTCTACTTATCAGACCCTTCAGCAAGAATTATATTAACCTCTGTAACAGAATCGAAAATGACCTTCAAAAGGCATTTTATATAATAACTCTGTACTCCAGAACCTTGCATTTGAAAAGCTCCAATGATGAGTGGAAGTACAAATTACAATATTTATACTATATTGTGAACCTGTTGGAATGATTTAGACATGAATAGCTCCTAGAATGTGATGATCTTTCTCTTAGTCAAAATAATAAATAGACCGTTACATTTAACAAGCAAAACAAAATTTAACCTCGACATATCTTTACTGAACAACCAAAGTCAATAGAAAAAAAAAAAAAGAATGTACACTCCTCCATTTAGTAACTAGTTTAATCTGCTTAATTGGCCATCGATTGCTTTCTGCAGCTGCACAGAAGTCTTTTGTGGGATTCACTTCGTGAATATTTGCGGGATTTCTTGCTCTAGGATATCCTACCCCAGATTATACCAAACAGGAATGCACAGGACTGACTTGTCCTTTACAAAATACCTCAGTCAGTCCACAAAATGTTCTCAGTGCTGCCAAACCTGCAAGTTGGTCTTTAGCAAAACTAAGCACCAGATTAATAAGAGTAATAGACATAGCAATTCATTATATTGTTGATGCCGATGGCGGACCGTCAGATATGCAGCATTCGGATTTGCAGTCAACGGGTGTTAATGGTATTCGGAAATGTAGCTAAATAAAAATCACATACAGCAGAATTGCATTGATAAACCAAGAAAAACAGTCCTCAACTTCTTCCCTATATGGTACGGTGGACTAATAACAGTCCAAATCCATAGAAAACCTATTGCAACACTTTTCTTGGCTCTCTGATACGTCTTTTGATTGGCCCACATGACACTCAAAGTATTTTGAATGACCATATCACACTTGCCCAGAACTTTGATGAGCAAGTAATCAAAATTGCACAACTTTTGCAGGACATGTCAAACCTACAGCACAGTTAAATGGCAACCCTATTAAAATTGTCCCATTTTCACCCAATCATGGCTGGGTTTCCCAAAAGCATCCAACACTAAGATCATTGTTAAATGGTAGAGCAAGTATCACACTGAACACTTTTATTTAAGATGATCTTAACAGTACAGTGCTTTTTGGGAAACAGAGTCGAGTTTCATAAAGGTTTAAACTTTTTCTTCAGTTTAAAGTGTTCTTTGTTGTTTGTAAAAGAAGATAAGGTTACATTTTAAGAGAGTCATTTATGCAGAAAACTGTATATGTCTTACATCTGATAGCTACTGCAAAACATTAGATTCCAGAGGTTTGTCATGAATCTACTGACATCAGTACAAGTGATTAAGAGGTTGATCAGAAGATTAAGTGACAGACTCCCATGATTCACATGTGCCGTGTCACTGAGTGGATGGGTGTTGTAAACAGCACCAGGATATTCCACTTCTGCAGTAATTTCGATGTGAGCAAACCGATAGCAGATTACAGCACTGAGGAGGGTCTAAATCGACCTGCTGGACTCTGTCTGCTGAAAAGATAGTGAGAAGTAGATAAGACAAAGCCTCCGTTTACCATGACTTCTGTGTTTCTCAGAACATTCTGGTAGCCAGCAGGATGCAGTACAATGCCGCTGGGGTTTGTGTAAACACCATGGATATGGAGTACACTCAGTCTCCTCTTCTCCTGAGCCCATTCCAGGACCTACACACACACACAAAAAAACACAACCAAGTTTCCTAATTCATTTTATTTTAAACACCTTTGGCCAAGATCATCTGTGATCAATGCCTGATTGAGACATTGCAAACATCTATACTTTAGGTATCAAGCATGTAATAAAAACAGTCAACCTATAAAAACCAATATCATTAATACCTAATAAAACAAATATCCAAATTATTAACTAATATTTTATCAGATTAAGAAAAAAGTCCAAGCCCAGACACAGGTGCATCGGACTGGAGATCTACCTTCTTCTCGTCTGTAAGGTCCAGGGACTCTAGCTTGGTGCCCTGGTGGGCTGCATAGATCTCCAGCAGATTGTCGAAGTTTGTGGTGAGGACCAAAGCGCCGCTTTCCATCAGCTGCAGGACAGAGCGCAGCAGGTGCTTCCCCGCGTGCTCCATCTTGCACTCGAGGTCATCGAACACCTCATACAGGCAGTCCTTGAAGAAGGTGGAACGAACGTTCCCCGTCCGCTGTACACAACAGAATGGGATGCAACAGTGTAACAATTAAATGCTGAACTACAACACTTGGACCCTCTCAGCTGGACCACCGCAACCACGGCATGAAAAACGATTGTACTTCTATAGTAATTAGGACATATATTACTATGTACAGTGAAAGGTATATTAATTACAACAACCAAGAATACTTCTGGATGCCAGTGTGTCAAACAGGAGTTCATTTACAGCTACATTCTAGAGACTGCACTTTGAAATAATATTTCACACCTAAACTGACAGCATCCAGTTTATAAATGCAATCCCCCTGCAGGCATTAAGATAAATGATATGTTCTTGAAAGATCTGAACATATGTACACAGCACATAGCGATGAGCTCAGCTGGAGAATTATTAAAAGCCAAGCACACAGCAAGAGCAAACACACAAAACACTGCTTTTAAATGACAAACACCCATAGGTCTGATATCTTTACACACAACAAAATAAGGGGTGTGAGGCAGCAAACAACAAAAACAATGTCTGGAGGAGAAACTTTTATACTCATTGCAGATATCGCTGCATTGAAGAAAATGTCAAGTCGCATTTATCCTTACTTTTAGTTTTAGTTTTAATCAGTGCCATCTCATGGACATTTGACACAAGTAGGCACCAAGTAGACAGTCAATGAAAATTCAGTAGGCAGTAAGTGGACCCCAAGCGGGTATTAAATGGTCACCAAGTAGTAACAAAGCGGAAACTACATGGAAACCAAGTGGACACTGTGGAAAGTCATAGTCCATGATAACCAACAGAGGACATATGACATAATTCAGACAGTACAGATCTGGAGATCTGAGAATCTAGAGTGTAAAGACCTGCAAAAGCACAAATTCAGCACAGCGTTTTCACAACTTGCATGTTAACTTGCCTCCCCACAACAGTGGGATACATGTACTGAGTCCGCAGTGTATTGTATAACGTCAGCGTAGTCATGATGCATTCCTATGTTGGTACAAGAATATTAATTACATTTATTGCAATAATCTTCATTGCAACCATATATGCTAAAATAAGAACAATGTTATTACTTGGCACAGTTCTCTGAGCTGCCATTTTAATATTTCAGCTTACTTAAGTGTTTCATTATTGTGTACTGTAGTGCATGGTGTATTGTGTTCTATTCTAATTTTCAAAAGTTACACCAACACAGACAGTTAGACACTGCTTTAAGACTGCTGTGGCCCAGGAGGGCATGATCAGATCAGCTTCCTCCTTGCCTCTCAACTCTTTCTGCACATACGCTCCTGAGTTGACCTGCTAGTGCTATAGGATTTCAGGGAATTATACCAGGTCACTCTAAGCACCACAAACACATTCCCTATGTCAAGAACAAATGCTCTCTATTGGATATTGATGTATAGATGACAATGATCAGAAGCAAAGTCCAGCAGTTTATAAGGCTGTTCTTCGTTGTTGTAAGTACTATTTGCCAATAAATACATAGAAAATGACCAAATATGCAGTATGCAGATATTGTTCCCAAGCTGTTTTACAAGACTGCCTGTTAAGGCCCCTGCCAAAAAAAAAAAAGAACCCACCAAACAGAAAAAAGAGGGGGGGGGGGGGTTTAAAAATGGAAAACCAGGGATAAAGTGCAGAGCTGCTTTTCCACCCAGTGCCAATAGAAGGTGCAATCACTCTGCAGCTTGAAGGTAGTGAATCATATGTTCATGTGCTTATGTCAACACAAGTAAGGCTTACATCAGTTTGATATCAACAACTGACTGGTTTCAGTTCATTTACAATGCAAAGTTAAGATACTATCTTATTTTGATTAAACATTTAATACTTTAATGAGCTTTTGGATGGAGGTGGATTAATCCAACACCACATCTTTCCCAGAATACACTCAACTGTGCAGTCATGGCAAACATGCCATCTGTGTTCCTCCAGTCAAAATAAGTTCTTAGAATGCACTGCAAATTTTTATTTTTATTTTTTTTTAAACAGCAAAGTCATGGAAGGAGGCCAGCTATTCCTTTATTTAGACTTTGCAAATGCTTGAGTTGAAACTGAAAAGGGGCAGATTATAGGAAAGGTCCTTTTCAGTATTAATAATTGGAAATAAACTGTGACTATAGGAACTAATGGCCAGCTTTACAAAGCCCTGTTGATCAATATCAATGAAGAAAAATGGCTAAAAGTAACAAAAATGACCCCCCCAAAAAAATAAAACCCTATGGTCCAGACCTAAGGTGAAAGGTCAGTCTACTAAGGAACAGACAGCTATTACTTGAGCATTTATTATCCCAGTCTGCATTTCCAAATGAGCTCAGACCCATCCTGTCTCTAAGGAGCATTTGGGAAACAAGATGAAATGCACCATTCCATGCGGAAAGCTCTTTACCGGAGAGAGTTTCTGGATTAGATCGTGGGCCACATGCACAAGGTTCTTGTCCTCCTGCAAGCTCTTCTGGAAGCGACGGCTCTCCTCCTCCTCTAGCAGGTCAAAGTCATTTGCAGCGTCCAGCAGTGCCTGGATCAAACCCTTCCAGGACCGCAGAGCGGGGACCTGTGGAGCCACCGCTGAGCTCACTCCTGTGCCAATCACCAGCACCAGCTCAGGGGCACGCTTCGTCTTCAGGCTGGGTAATAACTTTCTGTGGGGAAATAAGCAGGAACAAATAGGCACGAAGTGTATATATGAAATCAAAGGGAAAGCTGTGTCTATAGGGGGTTAATTGTAACTGTTTTTAATGTTTCTTTGTTGTCATTTGTTTTGGGTTTGTTAGGTTTTATTTTTTTCTACTGCACCGATAAAGGGAAACCCTCAAACACAGTCATGTTATAAAGAAAAACTAAAACACTCCCATGTAAGGTACGTAAAATGATCTTACAAAGATGAACTCATTTTAATGTCAACTAATGAATGAGAGTTGTTCTCAGTACAGCCTTGTCATAGCTATGGGACTGAAATACAGATTAGTCCTTGGGATTCACTTTTTTTTTCCTTTTTTTTTGGATGAAAAAGATTTACTTTGTTAGAGACTATAATAACAGAGTATAAAAGTTAAAAAGGTGAAAGCCATATTTTGTTCTTCTTCGCTAGCCTTAATTCTTACCTGGCCTTTTTGGACGCTGTAACACCCTCCTCTGAGTCAGGGGCAGGTCGCTTCTCTGTCTTAACCACCACAACGGAGGCCATTCGACTCCTATAAAAGAGGTGTGTCAAAACATATGTCGCTAATTGGAACGGTGAGTGGTAAGGAGGCGGACGCATGTGCGGAGAAGAGCGAGATTAATTAGGGGCAAATCCAGATTCAGAGTCGTTAGGGTAGTCCAGGGTCACAGAGCCAACATAGAGATTCCGAGAATACATGACAACAAAGAAACAAAAGCACACGAAGGAAAACGGGGGAAGCAGGCTATAACAGAGGCTATGAAACGCGAAGGATGGGATAACCATACAGACTGGGAGGTACTGAGTACAAACTTACGGGTACGGTCTTTCAAAAACATACATCCATTCAATAAACAGCAAAGACACAGGGAACAAGACAGGATTAAAATACATGAAATTAATCAAGACTAGAAACGAGGAACAGATGTGGAAAACCAAACGAGGGGCGGAGAGAACAAAACTATGGAATGGAACACAAATACACACGACAGGGAAAACATGGCACAGGGAAACTGGGAGGGACTAACCGTGACACTAATGAACAAATGTCCAAATGTGTTAATTCAAATATAAACATATATTTATGCTACTGGACATAAATGCTCCTTCTAAAAGAATTTTGGTAAGACCTAAATTAATCACACTCTACAGCTAAGCAGTTTAATCCTTAATTGTTTTTCTCCACCAAGCCACTGAAAAGAAGGGATTGGGGAAGTGTACATTATCACTGCCTTTACATCCA
The DNA here is from genome assembly GCF_041902795.1 of Electrophorus electricus. Classification (NCBI taxonomy): domain Eukaryota; kingdom Metazoa; phylum Chordata; class Actinopteri; order Gymnotiformes; family Gymnotidae; genus Electrophorus; species Electrophorus electricus. The sequence goes on from NC_137502.1 coordinate 22,526,879, forward strand.
ATAATTGTAGGGCTTGCTGAATCAAACATAGTCAGCTAGCTAGCTTACGTATTAGTTATTAGTTACTTAACTTACTAGTTACCTACTAAATTATTAGTCCCTTGAATTACTGTAGCTACGTTCAGTCCCATTTCATCCACCTTGAATATATGCTTTATAGGCTGGTGCATATATTAAGTTAGCTACAGCGCTTAATATTGTTTACTTGAAGGAACTGTAGTTTAACAAGAGTCATTATAACGTAGTCATATGGTGACGTGTACGTTCTACCTACGAAAGTCTGTTTCAGACTTTCAAATAACTCTGATATTTTAAACATTACACTGATTTCACGCAGCCAGCAAACTTAAGTCCCCGAACAATAACCTATTCAGCGTTAGGCTTACATAGCTAGCGATAGTTGGCTAGCTAGCTAGCTAACAACCTATTTTAAATCGTTCTAGTTAGCTAGCTATTTAGGTTGCTATCTATTAAGTCGGTTGACAAACTGTTCGCGTTATCCATACTGTCTCACGGGTTATAGCTAAAAAAAAAATACAACATCGCTAGCTAACTATTTATATCACTCTTTTATCCTAGCAGCATCCCATCTTTGTTCAAAGCACAGTACAACCTTACGTTAGCTAACTAGGTTAGCTTATCTAAGTCAACTTACCAGGCAAAACACCTGTTGTGTTGGCAATATATGTACAATGAGCTATAAGGAAAGAAATTAAACACATGAATCAGCAAGCAGTGGGTTACTTGGCTCAAGTTAGGTAGGTCAGCTAACGCTAGTGAATACAAACCAGCAGGTGCTGTTGAACAATCTGATCAATAAAATATAGCTATTTAGCTAGCTAATAAGACAACAAACCTAGGCCATAAAGAAGAATAATTTAGATAGTTAACTAGCTAGCTAACCTAGCTAGCCTACTTGGCTACAAGTAAAGTTGGACTAAACAAATAAGATGCTAAATGCAGCTAACGCTGGCTAGCGAGCTAATTTAGCTATGCAGCTGCCACCAGATGTAGCGTTAACTGGCTAGTTATTACCCTCTAATACAGTAAACCGATCAGATAGCTAGAGTAAATGAACTAGTGATCAGATAGTTAAATTAACTAGTTAGAGATTTAACTAGCTAGCTAATTTAATTAGCCAAACTTCTCGAAAATGTCAAATTCTCTTACCCAGACGAAAACAAATTGATTCCTGTAATTTTGAATGTCAGATCAAAGATCCCTAAAATATTCCTTTTAGATGTTCGAATCAGCTAAAGAAAAATGTTTTGTCTTTGAAACCAATAGCTAAGTCATTTGCTTTACATAAGTATTCATTACTTACTTTAACTAACGGACGGTTTGCTGTCCTAACTGTAACTTATGTTAGCTATGTAGCTACTTGCCATAGATGACTCTGATCACCACCCCGTTCGCTTACATGTGCCGACGCTGTGAAGAAGTAGCGGCTTTGTGTAACGTTTTTCAGTAAAATAACCTAAACACTGCAGAAAATTCGCGCTAACTCGTTCGTCCGTTTCTTACTGACTCAAATTAAACACAAGTTGAGAGACCCACATTTTTTAACTCCACCTTCCTTGTTTAAAAAAAGAGTAGACGAGGGAGGGGGAGACAGTTCTATAACCCGCCAGGTTTAAGGTTTTATATTTTGTTAGCCATATCTCTTCGAAGTGTCACTGAACAAGGATCCAGTACTGGAGCCGTTATATCTCAAGAACGCAAGACACGCAAGTTAATTGATTAGTTAGCAAATTGGGAAGTACAGTTTAAAAAAATGTATAACAGCGTCCCTAAGTCATTTTCACAAGGCCTGAAGTCCATTTTTGAATTTTCAGTATTGTAAGTGATGGCGAAAATCACTTTAAGTATTTTTGGGAGACAGGAAAAATCAACAGATGGTGTGAGTGAAAACTGGACCTTTCAGTTGTACCTTTTATAACAGTCTAGTGTCACCAAAGGCAGACGATGTGCTCATTTAACTGAGGAGACATAATGTTGAAACCCCCACCCCACAATAAACTAGTTAATAGTACGCCGTGCACCGTTTTGGCCATGACATGGTGTACCCATGTGAAATGAGGCAGCAATTGGTTTATAGCTCCTTTGCAGGGGGACAGTCGTGCATACCTGGGAATCTAGTCAGTTCATTACGCTGATTTGACCCCTGTTGCACGAGGCTGTTCAAACAAATGTATACAACTTCCATCAATTGATCTTAGTTGTTTTACTATGTTGAACTGAATCTTAATCTTTCACATGTATGATGAGGTACTAAGGTCCACCACAAATGTCCTTTCTACCACAAGATTAAAGTGATTTCTAATTACCCCATGCAGCAGACAGCAATAAATAATAAATGTTTCCTTCTGTCCATAACTGATGTCTCTGTGCAATTAAACTATTTCACACAGATGTAGCATGATTACAGGCCTTGGTTTTAGAATAGAGTATAATTTGGTTGGTTGGATGAAATGCATACAGGTGAAACTTGAATGAGGAATCAGCAAGCAGTCCTTTTGACAGTAATCTTATCCAGATGGCTGTTGTGTACTTCACTGCAATTTTGACATCTTTTTCATTATACTGCAGTTACTTCATGGAATTTTCACAAAGAAAGACAAACACACAGACATTTATTTTATTTTTATGTGAGACATCTTGCATTTTGCTGTGATGGCCGGTCCAGATTACACCAAAACATTTTCAACAGGACAGAGAGCAGGACTCTGACTTGTTCTTTACAAAATCCTCATTTATTTTGTCTGATCCACCTTGTTGATTTATTCCTGTGTAAATGATTATCCTTTCAAGTCTCTTTTAGATCACAGACACTTGTTTTCTGCCATCAAATTTCCTGAGATGAGTTGGAGCGTTGGTCTTTCAGTGCCTGCAAGATGTCCAGGTTCTGAGGCATCAAAGCAGTTCCTCATTATTGTAATCTCCCCACAAGCTGCATAGCTGAAGCGAGGTTTTGGGTTTCACATGGTTTGGGCAGATGGATAAATCTTTGGAAATCATTTCAATGACATTCCCTGTTAAAACTAGTTGTCCAGTAAAGATATATTGAAGTTAACCAAGTACCTTTATTTAGTATTGTTATATGATAAAACCTAGCTCACATTTAAGGGTCCATCCATCCAGTTTCTATCATTGTTTAATCAAACAAGGGAGTAAAGGAAGAATTATAATCTGTATTTAGATAGGAGATCTGCACTTGTGTTAAAGTTAACACATCATAATTTATGGTAATGTGCTGCATTGTGATAATGCAGGTCTAACAGTGAGTAGTCATTCATAGAACTGGAATTAAACTTGATTAATGCTGAGTTGTGAACAAGATGAGCTTTACATTCAGTATCTAGAAGCACACTACCTTCTACATATAACTGTCATACTGTATTTTAACAGACATTAAATCATTTCTCAACAATTCCCAGTTGCAGCGACACTTCTAATATTACCATTATTTTTGTTTTAAAATTCACAATTCCCTTTAAGTTACCAGATTTTAAAGTTGTAAATATTACAATTCTCCTAAATAAAAACAGGAACTACAAAAGCAAAGTCTGAGCAGCCAAATAAGAAACGGTGTACTGCCAACTATGTGTGTGCAGGCCACCTTTAGGCTCCAGACTGGGGAAGGGTTAGGGGCTCTTTTGGCAGATCCCTGGACTGGGTGTTTCTACACAGAGATTGAGCCATCCCTGAAGTTGCTTTTCCCAATGAGAACATTCAGCAGCACAGATTTTCCATCTCTACACTCCCTCTGCGCCTCTTTTACAATGTCACCAAGCTGCACCTCATCTTCACGCCCAATCAGGTGACCTTTGCCTCCATAGCCTTCAGCAACAATGTGATAGTCTACATAAAAAGGGGGATAAAAAGTTTAAGATAACTTAGATGATCAATCACAATAGCAGCTTGCAAGTAACGTGTATATTTAAGTGAACATATTTACAGAGAGTAACTTTAGGTTACAAGAAAGATTTGCATCTATGATGAGATGTCCCCAAGTTTACTGAACTACAGTAAATAATACACTAAAGCAGTCAGCTGGATTCAGAGTCTAGGCCCAATACAAATTTGTTATTTCTTCTATTTATTTATTTTTAAAGCAGACCAACTGGACCAAAAGGTCTAGAAATTGTTCTTTTGGTAGAAATGTTGTTAAAAATAAATAAATAAAACACACACACACACACACACACACACACACACACACACACACCGCTTTTAATTTTGGAGGAGTGTGTAGATAGATGGTACAGCAATAATAAACCCGATAAAAGATTACTACAACCTTACAGATATATAAATTAGAGACATCACTATATAGAGGGAATACATAAACAGTCATGCCCTCATCATTTCTCTTTCACTACTACTATGCAAAAGGCCAAAGATAACAGTAGATTACCTGTAAAGGCAAGAACACAGGCCACACTGCTGCCCAGAATGGGCACTTGCTCTCTAGAGATCTGACTCCAGCATGCATCATTTCCCACTAGTGCAATCACAGGTGTCTGACAGTGAAGAAAGACCGGGGTTAATCACAAACAATTGGGCAGAGAAAGGGTTTGCAAGAAAGCGACGGTGAATTTGTTAAACTCCGCAGAGTGTGCCATACTGCAAACAGCTTTCATGGTTATGAGGTTAGTGTGAGCAAACAGCAAAGGACATGATGGACACAATTGTCAAATTAGTAAATAATAAAACATTATAACAAGAATAATAATAATAATTAATAAACAATACAATAATAAACAATAATATATTAAAACATTTTAATAAATGTATTATGTGTTATTGTCGCTAACGTGTAGCTTTGGGTGGTTGCTAACAATCATTATTATTGATACCTTGTGTCTCGTGAAAGTATCAAATTCTGCCACACTGTATCCTAGGGAACCATCACCATAAACAATCCATACCTGTGAATGAGACATTTAGTTCCCAGAAAACAGGTTTCATATGGATCAAATACAAAGACCACATTATCATGGACAGCAGGAGATGTCGTCAGCGTGCATCAACATTACTTCCCCCTCTGAATATTACTTCCCACCCTCACAGAGAGGTGAAGTGAATTTAGTAATGTTTGTGTCTTACCTCTGCGTCGGGACGGCAGAGTTTAGCTCCAAGGGCAAATCCACCCCCCACACCAAGAGTCCCAAAAGCCCCTACAGGGAACACAAGCTGATGTTCATGGATTAGGTGGAAATCCTGAATTAGTGCTATTTGAACTGTGTTTGCATGGGGGTGGTACAATCAAAAACCCAAGCAATAAGCTTGTATCTACCAGTCAGTAATAATACTGTTATAATGCAGTAATAATACTTCTCACACAAACATGGCCGAAATATGGTAATTGTGATGTTACTTATTATGAAACATATGGATGAGCATGCATGTGAAATTGTCAAACTTATGGCTGCATGATTTTAACAAACCTGTATGACCATATGAAGGCCCCTAAAACCTCAAAATGTTCACTCAACATTCATCACTGTTCATGGTGCTCTCAGCACACAGGGACAATGTCTGTCACTGGCATCTTACAGCCATTTGTACTGTCCATATTAAATAACAATTAATAAACAATACATGAGACCATCAAGAAATACTGTACATACTATAGATATTTTATCATAAGTTTCCTCAGTTGTCAAGTCAACTTTGATTCAGCAAAGGTTGGAGGTACAACGAACTCCATGTTTTACAGTGACCAGTCATATTATATGGTGCCTATTTTGCTTCACTTGTGTATTGTGGTTCTGGTTCTGACCTGGGTCTAGCCAGCTGAGTGGTCCTCGCGGTCTCATGATATAGGCAGCAGTGCCTACAAAGTCTCCGCCATCTGTGACAATAATGCTGTCCTCTGCCATGAGCTTGTCCACGTTGTACAGGACACTCAGTGGGTTCAGGTGCCGCTCGGTCCTCTCACTGGCCTTTGCTCTGCCAAAGATGAACATCAAGCATAATCAAAACAAAGACATGGACAGTGTCCCACCATGTGTTCGGTGCGATTCACACAAAAACTACATGAAATGTCAACTGTTCCCCCTGGTGGACAATCTTCAGCCTGCTTAACACAAGTAATTGACAATTTGACAATGAAAATAAATAGGCATAATAAATGCATGGTAGAGGGCATTAAGTGTTTGTTCTATTATAGTTCCTAACACAGCCGTGCCAGATCTGCAGCCCTTGATTACCTGGTTCATGTGCATGAGCACCTGGAACAAAAAAAAACAGACTGTCTGAGGTTTCCTGAGGACTGGATTCAGAACTTCAGCACTAACTCAGGTAGCTACATACATTTACCTATTAGCTGTCTCTTTGGTCCTGTCCCTGTCCTTGAGGCTTTGTGGCCATTCCTCAGGACATCTGTGTCCCGTTAGGCCCTTAGAAAGTCGCAGCAAAAAGGATCCAACGTCGCCTAAACAAGTCAATAATAATAATAATAATACAATATCATCTGTGTATGTGTGTGTGTGTGTGTGTGATATATATATAAAAGTAGGTTTACAACATGATTTACAAAATAAGAAAAATAAAGTCAAATAAAATAAATCGGAATAAATTAAGATGGTTTAAAGTGACCTTGGCAAAGGTAAATGAGGCAAACTGTCCTTTGTAGTGTAACTGAGGTCGTGTCGCACCTTGAATGGCCACTGTAGGCTTCCAGAACAGGTCAGAGTTCTTCAGTAGCTGAGTTCTGTCACGGTTCACTGCAATAATCTGACTCCGTCTACTAAGCACCTTACCATAACCCAGTCTGAAGTCACACACTGTGCCTATCACACAGCAAAATAAATAAATAATAATAAAAAAATTATAAGGCATCACATACACTTCATTGATTTTCAAGTAGTCAATTCATTCTACATTCTGAATATCCCTTAAAATAATGCACTTTTCCATGTCTTAAAGCACGAAGTATATCTCTTAATCTGTCCAGCAGATGGTGCTGATTCTCACCTGCCAGCAGCACCAAATCAGCTTCTTTCAGGGCGTCCCCCCTATTCTGTCTGATATGAAGAGGGCTGTCTCTACCCAGCATCCCTCGGGACATTCCACCCAGAAAGCAAGGAATGCCCAGAGACTCCAAAGCTTTCCTGGAACAAGGTGAAAACAAAAATTATAACAATCCACCTCTACAAGCCAGGAGTTTAAGCAACTCAATCCTCCCTTAGAGTATCAAGTTACAATTAAATGTCTGTTGTGTGTACTGTGTACTGCATACCAAAAATAGTGTAACAGATCATTTCACAGGCAGGGATAAGTAAAGAAGATTAGCCTGAAGTTATTTTAACCTCATTTAACCTCCACATAAATCTACCTGATGTCGTGGACAGGTGCTGGAGGTAGTGTTGCCTGGCTACCCAACAGGATCACTGGCTTCTTGGCTCTGCTTACAAGTTCCACACACCGTTGCACCTAGGGAAGGGAGAAAATGAGTCTGCTGTATTCAGCGGAAATGTCACTGATTACGACACTGATTATACCGCCACTGCTCAATAACATGTCTTCTCTTTCTCCTTTCTCCCCTCACCTCCTGGTCAGACGCTTGAGGGATGAGGACAGGGAGAGGGGAGAGCTCCCTTGGTTCCCATGCACCAGCAAACAGGTTCGTCAAGTGGTTCTTCAGATACCTACCAGAAAACAAAGTTCAAAATGGTCAATTCAGGAAAGGATTCAACCTGTAAATCGATCATTAAACCCATCATTCAAAACACTTTATGGAAGAAATTCAAAAACTGAAACAGCACTACAATTTTTTCTAAACAAAAACAGAAAAATGAACTTCAGGCATTTCATAGTGAAAAGGGGTATTTTAAGACCATGTTTAATTGCAAGTTTTCATTCCAACTCACTTTAGATTTATTAGCATTTTTTGTTTATTTATAGTCTTTGTCTTTACAGGCAAAGAGGTGGTGTGACCTATAACACTGTAAAATGTGATGACACCTTGTCATACCATGCAGTTATTTTCCCCATGATTCCCTTGGGAATGTTTTTAGGAGAAACTTCTTTCTCCACCAGATGATATGGATAGAGTGTGTCTATGGGAAACTCGACAAACACAGGGCCTAAAAACAGACAAAGCTGAACATCAGATCACAAAACAGAAAAAATATATTTACCTCCTGTAATAATAAAGTGGTGTTTTTCATCTTTTTACAGCATATTTGTCCAATGGGCTTTGCACAATTAGGAGGCAAGATATCTCTGGTTGTGGTTTATTGCTTTTTTTAAAATCTGCATTATTCTTGCCAAGTAGCTATCCCAAAATTTCACTATGTGAGCCCTCACTGGTTGAGTTAATTCTATGACTGTGTTAATATGCCTGTTGAGACATTTGGTCTTGGGTGGATTAAATTTAACTCGAGCACAGCCTTCACATCTTTTATGGGGTGAATAGTATTCAATCCATCCTGCACCTTGAATTTTCATGGGTAACATTCATGGATGCTATGCAATAGAACATACACTTCACAATAATTTGTCATTATAATTCAGAGTCAGATTAATCTTATATGTATTAAAACCAAATTTTTGGCAATTTTCTAAAAGTACAGCTCAAATATTATTTCAAGTTGGGCCAGTAACTAAAATGTCACTTTAATCTCCATTTAGTTTCAAAGAAATTATTGACATCCAATGTATAATGCTATTCCAGGTGATAAATGGGGGATTTAGAGCACTGGACTCTTTAGGAACCATAGAGATAATTGTGTCACCTGCATAAATGTAGACATTGGAACCATGCTCACAGATAATTCTTCAGAGCAGTACTTCTCAAATGAAGAGAAGAGGACCAAGAATTGATCCCTGTGAAACACCATGTGTAATCTATGCTTTTTCAGATACCGAATCACCCAAGTTAATAATTGTCTATTTGTTAAGGAAATGTTTAAGAAAACTGGGGCAAGAAAAATAAATAAAATAAATAAAATGTTATGGTCTAATGTCAAAAGTTACAATGAGGTCCAAAAGAAGAATGTTAACAAAAGGTAGGCTTGGCTTTCCTCCTGCACAATAATTTTTTACACACAATATTTTCCTCTTATGATGATATCCAGGACAGTATTTAACCTATTAGTAAAATGATTTACAAGATCTCTATGAAGGATTTCGGTTTTCCTATCATGAAGTTACCTAGTGGTAGTAAGAGAACAGATAAGACACTCAGATAAGTGGTGAAACAGCTTCAGAATCGTAGCACCTTGACTCACTACCACGAGCTTAACTTTGCTTTGAAAAGTGGTGGGGACAAGAATGCAGGCCAGTTGTTGCATTCGATTCAGTTGCACCTCAAATTTGCATGCATGCAGGTTCTCGGGGATGAATGTTCACTGAAAGGAAAAGGTTTGTGAAAGGTTGTATGGCCTGTTTGTCAAGCTTATTCGCACTGAACAATACAAGAAATATCAGTTCTATGGTTTAAAATATATTTAGTACAATTGTTTCCTATTTATTTTGATTTGAAAAGTCATTTGTTTCAGCAGTCATAACTTTCCAGCATCTGTTCTGTACTTCATCACAGAGCTCACATGTAATAACAGCCATTGGTCATATGACAAAGACCCAATTTATTTGGGCACATGCTCCAGTAAAGCTATACTGCTTTACATCTTAGCCTGGATTAGCACCACATGAATTCCCCACAGATACTATGAGGCAGAACAGGTATGCACAGTAAGAAAGAAATAGAAAAACAGAGAGAAGGGAAAGTACATAACTCTACTCCAAGACTGACTGGCAAACAAAGGGATTGGGCTGTACCCCTTAATACTGTAAATTTTGCAGAACAAACAGGAAAGTCTAGAAATGTCCCTTGTTGCCCAAACACAATTTTCAGCATGATCTTAGTGCCATTTTGGCAGACTGTTTGGACAAGTATCTGCAGCAAGCTGTTATAACAAATATTTTCAGAGTCCACTTTCAAAAGTGGTGGGGACAGCCATATCAGCATATGATACGCCTATGCTTTAAGAAATTACTAAACAAGTTACAATGTAACTGTCCTTCAAAACCAATTTTGAATATGCCGAATTTCATTGGAAAAGCCTGTTTTTTAACCCAACATCTCAAGGTGCATTGCGGGAGGGATACTCTAGCTGTGCTGCAGCGTACCTGGTGTGCCTGACTGGGCGATGGCCAGGGCTTTTCTTACAGTGGGAACAATCTCCCTCACTCTCCTCACAGATGTACAGAACTTGCAAAGAGGCTTGAAAAGTGACATCTGGTCAATGTCCTGTAGAGCACCTCGACCCTACACATACACAGACAGTGAAACACAATTTAACGGCAGTACAAGTACACTCAACTCAAACAAAGCTTTGTCCCAAAAGGTTTGTTTTGCATTAAGTGTAATGTGTATGTCTGGAAACACTAAGCCACCTCTCCTAAGCAAAGTGCTTTTACATTAACATTAATCAGGAGGACCTCACTGTTTAAAAAAGACATGCATTTTATAGTAAGACGTTGGTGGTCCACTATATAATGAAACACAAAAAAGTCTATGTCTATGAGAACATCTGGTTCACCACAGAATGATCGCACTGGTGAGAGCTCTAAGCAAAGTACTTGCAAATTGAAGAGCTGGAGAGCACCTGAGCCTCAACACCTGACAGAAGAATTTCAGTCTACAGCCGTCTCTGACGTTTTATGCACATGACAAACTTGACACTCAAACACATGATCTCTGTATGAGCATCATGCAAACAATTAGTCTGTCAAGTTCATTAAGCTTGTTTCATTCATGGTAGTGGTGTAATTTTTTTTAGATGAGACTCCTCCTTGCAGCGGAATTGGTTTGTTATATGCCCTGACTTAACAGGCTTTTCTGCAGCTCCTGACCTGAAGAAGAGTAGCGGCTGCTCCACCAATTAAAAGCACAGGTGACTCTGCCATCTGAGCATTTTTCACTGCTGTAATTGTGTTAGTGAGTCCCGGTCCTGCGGTTACTGCAGCCACACCCACTGTGCCTGCATGACAACACGATAACAGGGCATGCTGAAAGGAATCTCTAATTCATTTCACTAACCATCACCTCTTACACTAAAGTCTGAGTGCAAGGAACTTTTAGATTTGGGCTTCAACAAAACCTCATGGCTTTGGTTATATTAACTAACTGATTAACTTACTGAAGGGCACAAAAGTAGGAGTGTGATCACTGGGATCAAAACTACAAAATATTGGTTCATAGCAAAATGCAATGCAAAAATGAATCTTAAAGTATAATATGTAACATATATATATATATATATATAAATATAAATAAAAATAATCACACACACACACACAATCCTTAAATTAAATACACATATCTAGGCAACATAGATAATTTTACCTACAAAATATGCAACCCCTACCATGTATCCCATTTATCTATCTATCTATCTATCTATCTATTTAATTTTCCATGAATGTAAATACATCCTGAAGCTCAACATGAAATGGAACATTTTTACTCACCGGAGAGTCTTGCAACTGCATCGGCAGCAAACACAGCCGTGGCCTCGTGCCGAGTGTCCACAACACGGATGCCCAGTTTCTCACATGCCACAAGAACGGGTGAGATGTGTCCGCCGACCAGCGTGAAGATGAACCTGATGCCATGTGCACGAAGGACCTCAGCCACACTCTCGCCTCCATGCCGAGGGCTCTCCCTCTCCACCTGAGATGCATTACAGGAGTAATGAGTAAAAAAACCACACACACACAAATAATGCATGAAATCTAGATTAATATGAGGAAATCAATTAATCCTAAAATCTATCCTTAAAAAAATGAATAAATGGCAACCTATCTTGGGATCGAAAATTTGCCTAACTGCAAATTAGATGCTTTTGAACCTACCGGCATTCTGTGTGTACTTCTGTTCTTAATATACTTGAATTACACCCAATGACCACTTTATTATTATACACATCCACCTACAGTCATGTGACACTTTTTTCTCATAAGTGTACTACTTAGAGACTTTAGCCTGATGGCATGCAAACCTCATCAGTCTCCCTCTACCCTGTTCCTCACTGGTCACTTTCTGACCATAGGACAACTACTGAATGGATATTATTTGTGTGGCAGACCGTTCTTAACACTTACATGCTACTGGCATGGCAGTAGGTGTTTTACTGGTATAAATGTATCAGTCACAGTAGTATTGTAATAAGGCATTTCTAATAACCAAGCGCTTCTACTTAAAGCACATGAATGATACCCCTTCATATCATATCATATCACTTATATGAATGATACCTCTTACCAAAAACGGCCGAAACGGTAGCCAAGAATGTTGGAGAAATAGGTTAGCCATATTTCTTTCTTTCTTATTATTTGGTGGAGAGCTGAGTTCATAGTTTCTGCTTGCTGCTCTTAGGTAGCTCTTCTTAGGCAATACTGCTCTTCCGTGTGCAGGCCTATACATTTGACTTGCTGGTACAGATAATACATCTGATGGAATAGGCTAACCAGTCTTCTTGCACCAGGCCGGTTACATCAGGCTAACAGTAAACCTAATCTTATCACTTAAACATTAGATTTAGTCAATCTAAAGGTTAAAAAGAAGCTAGCTAATACAAACTGCTAGAAAAACCAAGTAGCCAACTAAAAGTTACATTGTAGGTTAGTTTAACCGGGGGAAATTATTCATTTATAAGTCACCGGTAGACAAAACCTAGCGACCTTATGTATAATTGAAACAGTGGCCCCGTAGCAGAACTAGGTTAGCTAAAAAATCAGTAAAGGTATATAATTAGCTAGATAAACTATCTTTTTACATATTCCCGTTATACTGGCAACGACACCGTACTGGTACATTTCACCGTGCATTTCTTCTTTCTCTACTGTCAAAAGCAGCTAACTCTAGCCATCTTAAAGTGCCCGTCAGTGAACTATAACCCAGCTAATTTAGTTAGCTAACGCTAGCATCGCGGCTAGCTGGCAGTTTCGCAAAATTAATTCTCATTAGCTAGCTAACATAATAACTACATAACGTTACCTTGTGAAATATCTGGTACAGCAAGCCAAGTTTGTAAACAGCAAACAGAACCATCCCCAGGGCGGCAGTAAAACAGCAACATACAGCCGCGCCGATGTCCATTTTGTAGGCAAGTTAGTGCTACCTAACTACAACGCAACGGACACCTGTTATTCAGTTTAGCTAAACATGGATCGACACAATAACCAAATTATGTTTGCTTTGGCTAAAGTAGGAAGGTAGCGTTAATAAAGTTTACTTCCAGCACACTTAGCTATTGGTTTTAAATAATACGCAAGTTGCTTGTCTATCACCATGCATCTTCTAAATTTCTCTGCTTTGCATCTGTTCAAACGGCAGCCGTTTTTCCCGTAATACCGTTTCAGATTAAAATGATCTGTGGACAAGATACTGTCGTTACCCTAGCTCTATCTTCAGCTAAATGCGCATGTGTGTCACACTCAAATCTAGTCAATGAGTCTCGGTTGAAGGAGTGTCCGTGTTCACACCAGTCTTTTTCTTTTCTTTTCTTTTCTTTTCTTTTCTTTTCTTTTCTTTTCTTGTCTTTCTTTTTCTTTCTTTCTTTCTTTCTTTTTTAAAACTGTTCACGTTATTTAGTCTTCGAGAATTACAGTCTTACTGGAGTGTGAAATATATTTTTTCATATTCAACCAATGACAGCTGGACAAATAGCAACAATCTCTTATCTTAATCTGTCTGTGGTGGAACCGTGCCTGCAGTCTACAGAAGAATGTTATTTTCTGAACCCGAACAACCAAAGAGCTAGTCTCTCACCAGCTGAGAAGCTCCCATACCTCTCTCTATCTGTACTTCCCAATCCCCTTTTCAAGTAAGAAAACAGTGTTATGTGGAACTAAGTTTCTGAATGACAGACATATTGATGACTTGGTGGTTTATTGTGAGGTTTTCTGTGAGCAGAAAGGAGTACAAGACAACATATCAAAAGATATTTGTTTAAACCTGAAACTAAGTTGTAATATATTATTATTATTAGTAGTAGTAGTAGTAGTAGTAGTAGTAGTAGTAAGCTTTATGATATCATATGCAGTATTCACTTATCAAGGAGTCCATTACCCATTGGCCATTACCCTTAAGATTCTAATCATTTAATGTAGTGGTTATGAGATTTGCATGGGAGATTTTTCAGTCTGGGTACAAACTAAAGCAAGTTCTTGGTGGTACAGATATATACCTTATAGACTTTCTGTTTTACCTGAAAAAAAAAGGAGATCTAGAAAGTGCAGGCAACATGACAGAATTAAATATGATTCATGATTACTGATGAATTTACAAGAATGTTTTCTTTTTTTGTTTTTAGGAGAGAGTGCAAAAGGGTTGTCTGGACACATCAATTGTCTTGCAGTGTTGGGGATTCTCAGCAAAGTGCATTTTGCCTCCAGCCCTGTGTTCTTCGAACACAATCACCTAAAGCATACAATGTCATCCATATTAAAACAATATGAAACATAGTTTTTACAGAAGGACTGTTGTAGCTTGCAGAAGCAAGCCTGATGATAACAGGGAAAAGGAGGATAATATTTCCTTATTATTTAGTATGTGATCGTATACGTAATAAGTGCTATTTAGCTTTTTCCTTGTTGGTTTACCTGGTTATCTCCACTCTTCAACCATGAGGCAGGGAGATAGAGGGTGTTTTGAGGACCAACAGACCAGTGGCGTCCAAGATTTTGCCCATTAACAAAGACCACTCCTTTGCTCCACCCCTGGTAATGAGTTAGCAAGACTGTCAATTTACATGTCCTGTTCTAGTAAGCTTTTATAATATTGTATAGTTTCAAAGATATAGAACAAAGTATAGAACATCGTTTGCTTAACATACTGGCAGCTTGACAAAGGTGTCTCTTGGCTGGCCATCCACTGCCATACTACCTCTGAAAAATGCTGGGTACAGGGGCTTTTCATCTGTAGATTTCCACTTCAGTGACTGTAACCTAGTATGTGGAAATATACAGATATTTATAAGGGGTCAACCACATTTGTAGAGTAGATTAGAGTAAAGTCTAAACAGTTCATTTAAGAAGACCCTAGACAAAGAGCATTTTGTTTTGTTTTGGCCAAGTTCTTGATATTAAAAAGTGTGCTGCTGTACCTAAAATTGTGGACACAAGCACCACTCTCCCAGCTCAGGCACAGTTCTTTCAAGCATTCATTGCATTATCTCACAGTGGGTTCATCCTTCTGCATAAACCTCAGAAGCTCCTATTTAAAAACACCAGCCCCTATTGGCTAGCAGCCGGGAAGTGCATGTTGAGGCACAGATGCCCTTCCTCCGTATATAGCAATCGACGCAGCATCATGTTGTTGTTCACAAACTTCTTGCTTCACTCAGAAAGCTCTACCTCAACATGGCCGCACTGGATGCTTAGCTTAATTGTCAACAGCTAACAACCTGGTGCAGTAGTGCTAACCTTTTTTCTTCACCATAGGAAGAGGCTCGGGGCTAACAGAGTTTGACTGTCTCCAAACAGCACACCTTCTCAGCTAGATGGACCATATGGACCGCACCAGATGGACCATATTCATCAGCCTGTGATAAGCCCAGACAGCGCATGCCTCTCACTCAAGAGTCTCAGTTGTAGGCTGGTGCACCAAGGTAGCCTATACGACAAAGACCTGCTGTTGGAATCCATACCGGGTTTGACCACGGGTGTTACTCTAATGAGGAGGACTGCAACAGGTCAACCCTCAGGGCCTGACAGAAGCAGTGCCGATGCACTGCCCCTTAGCATGGATCTGCAATGCACTGCAGAGCTGTTGGGCATTCTGTGGCCCAAGCTACTAGTGTAGACCCCGAGCACCCTCTACGAATGGAAGTAGCTACCTACAGTCAACTGGACAGCGGGACAACTTCTGTCAATCTTCCCCCTATGCAAAGAGGTGGCCACTTGCTCCTGGAACTAACCCTTCTCTGCTAAAAATCCTATTCAGGGGGGTTCAGTGCTAGATTGTGTGGGCATGGGGGAAAAAGTGGTATTTTCACCTACGGGTTGAGCATGTGGAAGCTTTCCACCTGCATCCAGGTTAGAAAACCATGCTAGCCCTGCCTTCCCCTACAAGTCTGATGGCTCCTAGTCCTCCACGACTGAAAAATCATACCCATCTGTGGCCACAGCTGTCAGAGTCCTTAAATTTGGTTCATACCTACTGCAGACGCGGTCACCCCATGAACATAACTGGCACATTTTTAGGGAGTGGTATATGAAATCACAGGTGTAGGTGTTCTGTCCCATTATGTCATTTTTACAGGAACCTTGGAGACAGGCAAGGTCTTTTCCACCATTAAAGAGTATTTGGCTGCCATCTCCTCTTGCCACATGGACTTTGATGACACAATATCAGGGCATCACCCCCTCATATATCTTTACAGGAAAGTAGCATGCTGGCATTGCCCAGTGTCAAAACTGCTCACCAAACAATGGGACCTTTCATTGGTTTGTGCGTCTTCATAACGTGGAGCTCAAGACATTGTCACTGAAGTTGTTCCTATTGCTGGCACTGGCATCAGAAAAACAGGATAGTGACATTCATATATTTTTGGTATATCTGATGTACATCCAGTTCACAAAAGGGGATGGGGAGGTTATGTCGAAACCTTATCCTACATTTTTCCCCACAATTTTTGTTTTGTCAACAGCCTCCCCCTTGCATTGACAGCTTTCTATCCCCCCACATTTTCTTCTGAAGAGCAGGAATGGTTGCATATGCTGTGTCTGGTGCACCCGCTGCGTCTTTGCATAAACAGGACAGAGGGATTTAGGGAGAATAAATATCTTAGATGAAACCTCACACTGGTAAGCCTATACCTAAGTAAGCAATGCCTATCCCACTGGAGAGGAGGAGCTAAAGCCCTGGCTTACATCAACAAGGACATGCAGTCCCCAGCTGGCTTGCATGCACATTCTGCTAAGGGGTATGGAAACATCCTGTATGTTCTGTTCTATTCAAGAGATTTGTGCAGCAGCTAGTTGGGCCTCAGCTCATATGAGGTTTATGAGTTTTTAAAGGCTCACTGTGCCTACTCTGGCAGGTAGTGGTGCTGTGTGTAGGCAGGTCTTATGGGTAGGGAATGTAAGGTTCTTAGGGCAAGTGATGAGTGATTGGATTGCATGGGCTTTGTGGCAGCTGGTCTATGAAGTAAGGTTGTCAGAAATATGGGAACTGGCATGTCCCATAGTGAGATACCAAAACAAATGCTTGAAAGAGGACTTTAGATTACAGACGTAACCCTGGTTCTCTGATAGCATGAGTGAATTATGCCACTGGATCACCTTCCTTGTGTCAAGTGAGTGTCACGCCTTGTACACAGACCCAGCCTACTACGAACTACACTAATCACAAGCCTCCTGTTTGTTCCCAGTCCCCTGAATACTAGTTACAACTGTGTAACTTCCCTCCTGTGTTCTATAGAAGCTGTTCTGTTCAGTTAATCTGTGTGTTTGCTTAGCCATCTGTTTCTGAGCCTTTATTATTGCTAGTCGTTTTTGTCTTCCTTTTTTTTTTTTTTTTTTACTTTTGTCTGTTTACTTGGTTTTTGCTCTCTTGCCTGCCCCTACTTTGGCTATAGTAAATATATTGTCTGCTACCTTGAT
The DNA here is from genome assembly GCF_041902795.1 of Electrophorus electricus. Taxonomy (NCBI): domain Eukaryota; kingdom Metazoa; phylum Chordata; class Actinopteri; order Gymnotiformes; family Gymnotidae; genus Electrophorus; species Electrophorus electricus. The sequence goes on from NC_137502.1 coordinate 22,544,501, forward strand.
TTGAGCTTTGCCTGTATTGTTAAATATTTGGATTATCCTTTCCTCTATTAAGTAAAATCAGTTTTCATGCATGCGTCTGTTCTCTGAACCATGACAGCGAGGCAGATGTGTGTTCATTTTGAATAACAATTTGATGTTGTGTCGACCAATAAACACAGAGGAAGGGCAGTTCTTCCCTGATGCATATATCCTGGTTGCTGGCCAGTAGGGACTGCCATATTGAAACAAAAGCTTCTGAGGACTACACAGAGGGGTGTACCCATTGTGAGACTCATGCTATCAGAGAATCATGGTTATATCTGTACCTGAGGTTTGTATCTGGTTCTTGGCAATGGTTTCATTTGAACTGGCAACTTTATACTAGTTACCAATAGCTAACTGAAAACCTTAACTACTGCACTACCACTGCCTCTCATATATGTTTAGCCAATCATTCTCACGTGATATGCGTAGCCAGTCATTCTCAATGGGCATTTATCTGCTCTAATGCAGCAGCAGTTTAAAAAGATAAAGGGACCAGCCCACATCCTTCCAGATTCATTACCAACATTCCAAACCAGTTATACTAATGCTGGGAAGATATTAAAAAGTAGGTATATAAGTTAAACAGTTATATAAGTTAAAGGGTAGCCAACATCTCTAAGAACTGAAGTGATTAACCAGAAACTCTTACAAGTAGATGATGATTACATGAACATCAGACACCATCAAAAACTATTAACATGCTGTAGTGCTTTTCAAGAAACTTTTAAATACAGTGAAAGAGATGCACCTGTCAGTCATAACGGTAAATCATCACCTGTTTATAAAGTTAGGTGTCATATCCAGTGAATACATTGTAAACTTCTTCAGAGGGGTGTGATTAAGGGTGATATCTCCAACAAGACCTATGTGGATAAAAATGCATTAATATTTAGAAAATAAATATGTTTCTTGCCTCTGATTTGCTTGTTGAGGTCACAACACTGCTATCACAATGACAGTAGAATTTTTTGCTAGACGTCAGTATTACATAGGGCTGTTTCACCTTTCCGCTGTTCATTCAGGGCTGGACCGAAGTTCACTCTCCCACAGTTTTCCACAAGCAGACCCAAAATTCTCTCTCTCTGTTCACAGAGATGAACATTATAATGCACATTATTGTGTCCTGTAGACTTTGGAATGAGACAGTTGTTATAATAAATCCGGAGTAACCTTCAGCCAACATGATAAGATTTTAATAGTTATAAAGATTTTTTATCTTGTTTCTTTTTTTAACCTTTGGTTCAGGTGGGGTTTTTTTCTTAGAAAGAAAAAAAGACAAAAAAAAGAACAATAAAGAAAGGGAACACCCTAGGAACACCCCACACAATCAAATACCTAATAAGAACACCTAACCTGTTAACCAGGTATTTAATAAGGAGTGATGTCACTATTTGCCTTCTAAACAGCTTCAGCCCTTCTTGTAATGCAGTCATACTGCCAAGGTGAGGCTCTCAGTGGAGCCCCCAGTTCTTTAAAAGAAGCAGGAATTTATTGTTCATAAGGAAACCGCATTTGTAGCATAACATGCGCTTAGTCCCTCGTTTTTGTCACACAAAAACAGCCAATGAGTAAGATAAATAATTAAGAAATGAAAGAAGAGTAGCTGAAGAAGAATACTAGGTTAATTTGGTGTAAATCTGTCACAATGGGCTGAGATCGAGACTGTTAGCGGACTGCTAGCCAGCTGTTACTGGCACTGAAATGACACAGCACACTCCTTCTAAAGTAGCAGCTGGGTAGAGGGCATTAATGACTAGGGTTTCTCTGTTAAAGGGGTTCACTTGGACGATGTATTTAGATGTTGTTTATTTTAACTGGAGATGAAAGTCTGCAGAGTCATCAAAGTCTTCACAGTCTCATTTAAAAGGCTGTTAATGACATTTTTAAAACCATACCACAATTATTTGTACACAGTACACTTTTATAGACTTAGTATATTATATATATTACTTTACTGTTGCTTCTTTTTTATTATTTTGTTTCGTTTCTGCAACAGATAATTTGTCGACAACCACTTAATCAACCACTTAATCAAGTTACATTATTATTTACCTCACTGTGGGGCACTGCAGTTTCCTGTGTTCTATAGTCCAAAATTCCAATTAGGTGTTTGTCAATGAACACCTACAAAACATTTGCAGATTACAACAAATCTTTGTGAGCAAATAATCTATTTAGATGAGCACAAGTTTTGCTCTGAGCACTTTTCCAGTAAGCATGTCAAAAAAACTTTCAACAACGGTCAAACTATAGCATATGACAATGTTTACCAATAACCAGCATGTCACCATGTTTACCAAACTACATGTCACCATGCTAACCAAACTACAGCATGTAACCATGTTAACCAAACTGTAGCATGTCGCCCTGCTTACCAGGGCTTTATCACGAACATGGTTCCTTGAATGAAGTGCTCCACCTCTGTAAATGCTGGTCTCATAAAGTGTGTATCCATATGACTGACCACTGTTATGATTGACAGAGAGGTTCTCCATATTCACTGGGTCATTCGACTTGAATGGCTAGCAAACAAACAAGACAACATCCACATGTGGCTTTCAGCTGCTTTTGATTATGACCTTTAAAAATAAGGCTGGGCCAGTAACAGCTGGATGAGCTGCTGGGCTAAAAGGCGAATATTAACGGACAAACAAACACAACAGTGAGCAGATGGAAGCAGATGGAAGAAGCAGGTTCACAGTTTTATGAGTTCTCACCATGTCTGTGCATCGCAGACTTTCCCAAAAAGACATGTGCTGAGAAAAGACCACTGGCTCATAAACCTTCCTGCCCTGAACTGCAGGAAGCTGTGGTAACTCTTTATCTGAGAGAGAGAGAGAGAGAGAGAGAGAGAGAGAGAGAGAGAGAGAGAGAGAGAGAGAGAGAGAGAGAGAGAGAGAGAGAGAGAGAGAGAGAAGAAAATGAAAATCCTTCTTGAAGCAGAGGAGGAGAATCCTTTTAGTGCTTTAAAATGCTTCAAGGTGCTAAATAACACCTTACTCTGGTAGCTTCCCAGCAGGTCCCGTAAGAGGTGATATTTAGTGGTGTAGTCCCCACTCTCAGTTAATGGAGCATCATAATCTAGAAGAGAAAACCCTGCTGTGATTTTGCTATGATAACACAGAAGGGCCCCCATAAGGTGGGATACAGACAACAGAAAGATATCCAATTATATTACCACATTGCAAATGTGCCTTTTGTCATACGCCAAACTATTTTTCCAAACGAGAGAGGTCTGAGGGTTCAGTTACTGCCATGCGTCTTAACGCTTAAGAGTCTGTGATGGTTGGAGAGAGGGAAACCTCTCTGTCTGCAGGTCCTTGGCTAACATCTAACTGCCCGCATTGGAAATCACATTCCCATTCCGAGGACTTTATTACTGGTCACAAAAATTACGTAGGCATATATATTACAAACATACAAACATAATTTACGCAATCTTAAATGTGCACTGCCTTCCAGCCACTTGCTCTCCTGAGGAGGTTGTACTGTTTCACTCTTTATTTAATACACAACTGCTTTTAAACGCAATGCAGCATTAACAACAAAAAAAGGAAAGTTGTGTACCATAGCTGTTGACCTGTGGTTTGTATGAGCCAAAGTCTACAGCGCCACTTGTGAACCCAAAGCTGCTTCCACCATGGAACATGTACAGATTGAAGGAGATACCGCGATCCATGAGCTCCTTCACTGCTGCAATCATGTCTGAGTGATTGAAAACACACAACAGCAGCAAGTAAGAAGGGACAACACGTGTCTGCCGTTTATGTCATTTTTCAACGATTCCGCAGAATCAATGTATGTGACACTTAGATTGTACAAGTCACTGTATAAGACAGAGGATAAGGTTGTAGGCTCTGCCGTATTAGATCCTCACCCTGTGCAGAGAATATGTGATGAGGCTCCCCCCAGACATCAAACCAGCCACACCAATACTCCATCACCAGCAAGGGCTTCTGGGGCTGCCACAGGTACAGTTCACATTTTCTCATAAAGACTTAAAGGTACATGCATTATCAATAATGTACACAATAAAAGCATCAACAAAAAACCTTGTCAATTATGTATCATGCCCAACTCTTTTAAATTAGGTCAATTGAGATTATTTTATTAAATATTGAATCATCATTTGCCTACTTAAAAAGGTTTATGACTATTTAATTTTTGATCTGCACAACAGCCAGGTACTGTGCTACTGACCTGCATATCAGCCAGGTACTGTATAGCACCATATGACAGTTTCTGAAGATTGATGGTTTGTAGGACTATGAAAGGAAAGCAGGAAAAACTGTACATCTGTGCCGGAGTGCCTGTAGCCATTGTTTTGGAGACTAAAAAGATACTCTAGCAACAAGTCAAAATGAATTTCTTTCATCATATTATAATGTCATAATTATACATTTTGGCCTGGTTAGTTGTTGGAGTTGAAGCAGAAAGCACTCAACACTTATTGGGATGTAAAATGATATCCGTGCTGTGCTCTTGGAGAACTGTGACTGAATTTACACACGTTACTATTGATTACCTCCTTCCACACCTCCACATTTTAACCCGTCACGATTATCAGAAGTCAATAGAAGCTCTGTGACTCCCCTGGACATCAGAGCCTATAAAAAAACAATGTTAAGCATCACATTATAATGCAACAATTTATTCCCATGGCTCTTTACACTCTACTCAAACAAATTATTATATGTTAATTTTAAAAGGAAAATTACAAACGACAAAAAAGATCTCAGTTTGGCACTCTGTACCTCTTTGACAAATGTCAGGTAATGTTCATCCTTTGCATATGAGCCATACTCATTCTCTACTTGCACTGCAATGATAGGACCCCCTCTACTGAACTGCAAAATTGAAAAATCTTTTATTAAAAAAAATAATAGTAAATGAACGGAATATCAAAGGGACAATAAAACTATATGTTACCTGAAGAGGTGTGACTATTGGTATGAGTTTGTCAAAGTAGGAATTCACTGCAGCAGTGAATCCAGGGTAAGTTGTTCTCAGTTTCATATTTTTATCTCTCAGCAGCCAACTGCAAACACACTGACAGCATAAATGTTTGTAATTCAAACAACATCTCTTGGTTCCTAATATGCGCACAACATTAAGGCCACCTATCCTATAGGCATACCTAAGAGGCTGCTATACTGCATGTAATTGGTGCATTTCAAACCTGTTTCTGAGCATAGAAATGGATGTGCCTACAAGACAGACATCCTTAATGTTTTGTCCAGAATTTGGCAGAGTCTCACCTGGGCAAGCCACCTAAGTCCAGTTCAGCACATATGTATGGCCCTGGCCGTAATATAACCCAGAGGTCTAATGCTGCTGCAAGACTAATGTATTCCCTACAGAATGACAAAGAGTACATAGACAGTTAGTTCCCAGTCAGGTTTGTGTTTAAGAATTAAAATTTATCATGGTTTTTATGAGGTGTCATCATATTTTGTAGGTCCATGTGTGTATTCAATAAAAAAATGTCAAAATGCCATATATATTTGAACATGAGCAACTATTATTTAATGATTATGATATTAATACTGTAATATCTCATTTATAATTTTGTTATTTATCATGTTCTCAGTGATATAGTTACAAATATTCCTTGTTATCACACATTCTCAGTGCATTATCACACATAGGCAGAGTGACAGTCCCTACTCCAGATCCAGCTGATCTTCGAAACGATACATCCCCTTCACTGGCTCATGCAGGTTCCACGGCACATACCTGAAAGAACACCACCAAAAAATTTGTTCAGACATGATGATGCTTTAAGGTACCAGAATTAGCCAAGTTGAAATGAGATCTTACGTAGCGAGGGTATTCAGGCCACAGGCCTTCAGTTTCAGAAGCCTGTCTCTCCAACATGCCCTGGGGACACGGAAGTAGTGGATAGAGCCTCCCAGAATCTGAATGGGAACCCCATCCAGAGTAAAGTGGCTAGAGTCTGCCCTTAATCCCTCTCGCTGGCTCATCCTCCAGCTGCTGACAATAACCTCACATAAGACACAGCTATACAACAGCAGAGTGCTTCCATTAGGACAGATTTCCACATACCTTTGGAATATCATATCTTTTATGATGGTTGCATGTGTTCCTGCCATTAAATTATAGTTTGAAATCATAGAGCATTTTTTATCTTTAAGCTTCTGTGTTTAATCTGTAGCCTACAACACATCTGAAACATTGTGGAAGGTTGTTAAGGAGACACTAGTGGCAGATTACTTCCAAGATACTACGTAACTAGTTGTTCTGTCGAAATACAGTGCTCACTCAAGACATTAATCTAAAACAACAACATATGTCTTAGAAATCCTTTAAACCCCCCCACAAAGGTCAAATTAGAGAAAGCAGTGTCATCTTACCTGCAATGTATGAGTCAATAAGCAGACACTTTGAATTATTCAAAAACGAGTGATCACCTCAGCTGTGAGACATGTGCGTTTAGTACCAGCTGGACCAAAGTGAAATCACTCAGGCAGGGTCCAGAATGCACTGATACAAAGAGGACAAGGGCACTATTGTGGGAAGCAAACACCAATATATTGTTGCAGTGTGAACACATTGGCTATTTTCAAAGCATAGCTGTGGTGCAGTCTGCACACAGGCTTAAGTTCTTTTTTTTTATCATTTACTTATTGTAATGTTATGATATTAAGTCATTTTAATATTAGTTGTTTTTGGTTTTTTTGCCAGGTACATAATATATAACTAAATAAATTTTAATAGTAAATTGTAGAGTTTAAAAAGATCTTTGCCCTCTAGTGGTTAACAACCTCTACACAAGTAATAGTAAGTGGCTTGAGATAGGGTGTTGTGACCTGGTCTAGGCTCAGGCTGTAACTGAATACATTTTTGAATAAATTTGTACATATTCAGTGCCAGTTAAGGCTAGGCTGAAAACTGTACAGTCAGGTATTTTATTAAATACCTCTCATCTTAGGTAAAGGTGTAGATCTGGGGGTCCAATTGGCATTGATAATTTTGGTAAACTGGGATGTTATGATGCTGTCACCTCACCTCTTTTTTTGTGTGTGTCACTCAAGTTTGTTGACTAAGTGCTTCGGAGTGCTGATGTTCCAGGGTGCCCTCATGCCTGTGTTTCCTACTGTCTCTATCCTTTTGTCTGTGCTGCCATAGGTAGAGCTGCCAGAGTCCATCTTAGTACATTATATTGCCCTAATTTGCACACCATTGTACTTGGACTTGCCTATTTGTCTGTTCTCTCTTTCTGCCAAGGTACACCTAGCCCTGATGTGCTGTTACTGAGCCTCAAGCTGTCTCAGCTGCTATGACTCTTCCCACTACTCCTGCGCCTCCCAACTACTTCCCCATTGCCCTTGACGGACGTTTTCGTGCAAGATGGGTTTCTGACACACGTACAAGGTCGAACCCAGTCTAGGACTGTACAGTTATTCTTTTCTCATTACTTATTTTGCTATTTATTGTTTATATGGTTACTACTGTAGAGTCCGTTGTCAGCCAGAGGAGGAGTGCGTCACACAGATATTATTGCTTGTAGTTTTAGCAGCACCTGTATCTGTCTGCTATTGTACTGCTCAGTGGCATTATATCACAAATTTGTTAGCACATTCTCGTTTATGCTTGCTTAATGTGTCCAGAAACTTTCTGTAAACACTGTATATATGAGGCCAACACACAGCCTATAAGTAAGGACAGAAGGGTGAGCCCTAACTTGTGCATAAAAGTCTATACAAATTCTGTATAAGTAGCCTAAGTAGCCTACAATCTCTCCAATTTTACAGTACATGTTAATTTTCATGCTTTATAGCATTGCAGAAACATTTAAAAACAGACCTTTTGTTCTGGCTCTGATGTAAATGCTGCAGGAGAATGATTTGCTGATTTGTAGGTTGCTGTTGCGCTAGTGTTACACCAGCTCTGGGCAATTCCGCCTCTGGCCACCAGAGAACGGTCTTTTTGCCTTTAGTCTTGCAGTCCGCTTGACACTGCCAAATTGGCCAATGCAACAGATTGATAGTAATGTAATGCTATGTAATGCTGTAATGTTAGCGCCATTATTCGTAGTTATTGCTGTGAGCTTATTCTCAATATTGGCAGCTGTGTGACCTTCTGGGAAAAACGTTGTTTCGAGACATTTAGACCGTAATTTCCAGTCTGGTGTGATGAAGTGGACGGTCAATGACGGTGACGACATACGACAACCACATATTTGTTGTCAATGAATAGCTGTCTGCAGTTGACAGCAGCACGTGTTGTACAGCTTGCCGAACTTTGTTAGGTTATACAAGTCGGGAATCGCTATTTTAGAAAGGTATTTCCTTCCATGTAGCTCGTAACGGAAATCAATTGTTGGGCTCGTGGCTTGAAATAAAGGTTTTTCGACCGTGTTGAACACCATTTGTTTAGTGACAAAATATTTTGTAACCGCTAATGTACATGTCTTTCATCGCGCACATGCTTTTATTGAATAGCCTGATTGGTAATGAATGTCATTAAGATTTAGATGACATTTCCGTCAACATTCTTTCCGTATTAAATAACCAGTAAGACTTGTCTTCAAGATTGCATCTCATTTTAATTGCTAAGGAAAAGGCTGAGCTGATAACCCTGCAGCATGAGCTTCACAGTATATAAAGCTTATACTGTAAAACTAGGGGCATTTATTAGATCTAGGAAACGACGGATTGAAGAGGGGGAAGAAAATTATTTCTTTAGTTTGAAGAAACTTCATTTCAGGAATACTTCAATTTGACAACTAAACGTTGACGGTGTTATTACTGGTGATCCACCTAAAACAGATAATACTGTACACATTTTAATATCACTTTATTTACTTCCAACTACTGAGGGCAGAGTCAGGGGGGTTTCTATTATAGCATGAACATAGAATACCGCATGTTAAACCCCTCTTACATACTCACGTGCAGTTTCACATGCTAATGTGTACTTTCAGTATGGAAAGCCAAAGTATTCAACTCAAACCAAAAGCATTTTATATATAAAATGGAGAAAAATACGGCATTTTGGAGGTTTTTATGCAACTGAGGTGGGTTGAGGCTCAGTAACAACATGACATCAGGGGTAGGTGTACCTTGGCAGAAAAAGAGACTAGATTAGGAATGTCGAGGTACGAGGGTTATTCCATTGTGTGGGAGCTGTATAGGAAAAGTCTCTTCTCCCTGCATTAGATTTTCTTATTCTTGGTACTAGTAAAGAGCCTGCACCTTTTGATCTAAGCAGATGTGATGGGTTATAATGCACCAGGAGTTCACTAAGGTACTGTGGGGCAAGACCATTCCCTATTTTGTAGGTCATTATAAGTATTTTATAATCAACATGAAATTTTACTGGGAGCCAATGTAACAATGTATCGATTTACATTTTACCTTTTGAGTGTTTTGTTTTATACTGTGAACATGATCATTATACCAAGTTACACCATTGTCAGTACACATTGTTGACAACATTAGAATGCAGCCAATTTGACTGCCAATAAAATTCTTGTGTCCTTCCAACAGCATTGAACGCACTTTTAGAGAGGACACATGGAAGGCCGTTGATGCACGGTTGCTCCCTGGCAAGCCTATCCTGTATGTAACCTCATTAATCCAACTGATTATGGTGTAGGGGTCATCATATTTAGGATTTAATTGTGGGTCCCACCTGGCTGTCCTTCATGGCAACCCATACCTTGTCTCCGGGTTCATAACTTGGGGTTTATCTGTGTTTTCCATGTGCCTTTTTCTTGAAAGCAGCTAGAAAAGAGCATAATTGTTGGTGAGTGTCCTCCCATACCTGTTTGCTACATCTGGATTGTGGGCTGATCTGAAGTAGGGGGGTTCCATGGATACAACAGAGGCTGGTATCCTAACACGCATTTGAAGTGAATGAGCCCCATTCCTACATGGCGGAGAGAGTTTTGGGCATATTCTGCCCAGGAGAAGTATGTACACCATGTTTTGGGGTGTTGCTGACAGTACATGCGAAGAAAAGTACCCAACTCCTGATTGTCTTTCTCCACCTGGCTGTTAGCCTGGGGGTGATATCCTGAGACCCGCGGTGATGTCGAGCTTTCCCAGCAGCCTCCACTATATCCGTGATGTAAACTATTTTGGAGAACCTATCCACTTGCCATTTCTCTTAGGTTCCTCTAGCTTGCGTTGAACCTTGGTGCCACCCAGCTGCATGGGTTCTTCCAAAGCAGTGGCCGGTCCTGCTGGTGGAGTGAGTTCCCGTGGAGGTGACCCTCTGCTGAGATAGTGGTGTCTATTGCAGGAGATGGTTGTAGTGATGCAAGATGAACCACGTCAATAAGGGTAGCCACCTCCTGCTTGCAGGCTAGTTCAGCCTGCAGCTCTCCCAGCAGACCTCCGAGGAAAGCATCCACCAATGCTGGGTTATTCCAGAGGGTCCCAGCTGCCAGTGTCCAAAACTCCATAGCATAATCCGCTGCTCATCGTGGACTCTGCTTTAGCAGTGCCTGGCCCATCCTACCCCAGCATGGATGATGGAATAACAACTTGAGTTCTTTAACAAATAGTTAGCCAGCAGCTGAGACGAAGTGGACGCAAGGGCAGCTGCCCAAGTGCGAGACCTCTGTGTGAGTTGTGAAATAACAAAACCTATCTTAGCGAGATCAGGTAGACGTGGCTGGTAGCTGAAGTAAAGCTCACACTGGACCACAAATCCTTCACAACTTTCAGGGTCTCCTCCATAAACATCCGGGGTAGCGATAAGAAACCTCACCCACTCTGGAACCGGAGGAACAGTAGCTCCCGCAGCTCTGTTTTCAGAACTCACAGAGAGGCTTTGCAGGAGATGGCCATGGTCTTGCACTATGGACCAGAGCTCGCCGAATTCCTGCCTCTGCTGTTCAAGTGCCGCCATTTGAACAGCTAACACGTTTGCCCAATCTGGGCTTCTCATTTTGCTCCCAGTTGGCTGCACTTTTTGTGATGCTGATGGCACAGAGGGAGCAAGAGGCACGGATAAAGTAAAAGTCTTTATTCGTGATGTCTTAAGCGAACACAAAATAAGAAGTTGCAAGGCAGCGGGAAAAAGAAAGTTCAGGATGCAGGCTTGCACTGATAAAACGCCAAAGGTAGCTTGGTCGTCTGACCGGTGGGCTTAAATAGTGACAGGGAAAACAAGGAACAGGTGAGTAACATTAAGATGCTGGTGATTGGGACTGGGGCAGGTGCTGTGAGTGGGTATGTGAGTGGCCAGCCTACTGTGACATAGACTTGAACAAATGTATAATGTTTGTGTCAAACACGACAGCTAGCCAGCTATCAGTGGTGTGGATTGATAGTGACTGCTCACTTCAAACTTTGTCATGATAAAAACGGAATGGAAAGGGAAGCAGTTATCACAACAAAGTACAGGGGGATGCAAAACAATAAATATAGCATTACTGGTCCTAGAGTATCCCTGTTTTGTAGATTTTTGTGTTATTGTTCCAAGTCGAGCCTTGGGGAGTTGCAACCTCTGTCTCTTAAAGTTTCAAGAATTGCCTGGTACTGTATTCAAAGCGTTTCAGTTTATTTGGTTATTTCTTTAGCTTGAGCTGTGTCTGTCTTCAACTAGAAGCTACTAAGTATTGACAGCTTTGAAGAAAAATGGCTAAAAAGCCATAGTCTTGGTCTTCGAAAACTGTACACAAATTTAAAAATGAAAAATTTGTTAATTGCCATTAGCTATTTGGCAATTAATGATCATCTAAAATGTAATTATTGGTACAGGCCTAGTAATATTTTTTGAGATAATCTATAAAATGTTCTCTCCCCATTTATTCTAGTTTTTTTTGGCTTATTGGTTCTTTTTCTGAGTTACAAAAAACATTTACAATATGTATCTTTTAAAGAATGAATGGTTGGTGCACCATCATTTGTTTTTTTGTTTTTTGTTTTTTTGTTTTGTATGTCTCTCTATGAGCTGCTCTATGAGCTGTTCACGTGTGTTTTCTTGGCCAGGTTACCACGGTGGACTCACCTGCAGGTGCCCCAGATACTCCTGCTGTGCTTGAAAACAATAATGTATTACAAGTTTATGGGTAATGCCTATGAAATATAATCCATATGCACAGCAATAACTTTTGTTTAACCCTACTATCACTATATCAAGACCACATGGAAGAAGATAATTGGAGAGTGATACACTACAGAGTTGCCAATCACACCAGTTTTTCATAAAGCTTTAATAAGTATCCAGTACCCCTCAAACCGTGCTTCTTATATGGTTAATGTTGTTAACAAAATAATGTACTTTTCACAGATACCTATGAAACTCCATCTCTTGAGAGCTCAAATAACATATAGTCTATGACAGCACACTCATCTAATATAAATAAATAAAACTGTACATGATAAATCTTTAAGTTTGAAAATACACATATTTCCTTTCTTAAACAAATAGAACCAAAGGAAACACACTGATGTAAATGTAAGCATATTTTTCCATTGTGTTCATGACATTTACAAGATGGAAGTCCCTGTAATTCAACATTTTTAGGATTCTTCTGTTCTTGTTCTATTATTTTTCAAGAATCTCCCGGTATAGCTTGTCTATCAGCGTGAACCAGTAGGTTTGCCACTTTCAGTAATTCTATTTGTTTATCAGGTTTATTTTCCGCCCACAATATAAAAAGTGGTCACTGGTGGGAGAGAAGCAGTTCTTTTGTTTTTTTGATAGGCCCTTTAAAAACAGAACTCACAACAGATAAGAGGTGTAACCAAAGTGTAATACACTTGTAGCAGAGCTGCAACTTCTGGGACACTGGACTTCTGGGAATAAACATTTTACTTTATCCCTAACAAAATCCCTATGACTGGAAAACACAACAAAATTAAAACAAATCAAACTGAATTTGACAAGTAAAATCATGATTTGTTTGTTCTGGTTAAATTTAAAAAACAAACTCTTCTATGAAAACAGTCTAGTAATCACACACACCGATCACCTTTGCATCATTAATGCAATCACTGATGCATTGATGCATTGTCTTGCTTAAAGGGATACTGAAACCATTGGTGGTCGTAAATGTAAATGTACAGTTTTATATAGTTATCTTTATGGTCCAGATAAACCAACGTTATACTTTTTCATAAGAAAGTCAACTTACTATTCCATTTCTGTGGCAAACCCAGTAAAATGATTGTAAAAAAAAAAGTTAAACTGAGGCTGTCACGGGACAGTCAAACCCCTCCCCCCCACCCAAGTCACGTGGTATGGCCTTCCGGGGGTTCACTCCTGTTTGTAGCCACACCCCCATGATGGCATGCCCCTGTACGGGGTTAATCTTTAGTGTTTTGTTAGTCTATTTAAATCCCTGTCAGTGTGTCCCTCCCTGTTGGTCATTGTTTGTTTGTCAGCGTAATGTTAGTGTCCATGTTAGTGTAGCCCATGTTAGTGTTAAGTGTGTTTATGTTCGCTGTTACTGTTATGTGTGAGTGCCACTATTGTCTTACATGTTTAAATGTCATTATATGTTCCACAAAATCGAGGGAATCTGTACGTTCTGTTCTACGTCCTGCGGCACTCGGGCAACGTTACAGGGGCATATTCTGTTTTTATCTATACTTACTAAATGGCACTTATGTAATATATAATTATGCAATTATTGGAAAAAAAAAACACCCCCAAAAAACGCAACAACCTGTAAATCAGTTCTTGAGACAACCTCACAGAATGAGAGACAGGGATTGTAACAGAGATTGTGGGATCCAGGATGAAGTTAGCATGTAAGGAGGGGACTGTGCATGTTCCTCCACAGTCTGATATTTTGCTCGGGGCTTCGCCTATGCACCAATAGCAGGTCCTTGTACACACATGCATTGCTCCTGTCCTCCTCACGTATGTCAAAAGTCTGGAAGCCATTATGTTTTTCAGGGGAGATGTTCAGGGCCTTAAAACACATTCCTGTGTAAACATCATCAATAGGGAAAAATGGAATGTACTGGGAGATGAGATACAGAGGTTGGAGAAGTGCTCCAGGGAAGAGAAACCCCCCTCCACCAGCATAGGCTGGGTAAGCACCTTCATAGAATGTCTTGGGGACATAATATTTGTTATTGACATTTCTTAATGGGGTGGCATTAAAGATTACTTGACCAATGTACATTTTTGAAGCTTTTTCAGGTTCAAGTGATTGCAGATAATGAAGTATTGCTGGTGTGTTTGCAAAAATATCATCATCTCCTTTAAAAATGAAGGACACGTGGTGACAGTTATGCAGAGCCCATTTGAAGAAGACATGTTCTTTGAGGGTCAAATTGAAAAAAGAGTCTTGGAAATCCCAAACAAGTATATCCCCAAATACTTTAGCCTCAAAAGTGACCAGGTTATCCAGATTAGGAGAATCCATGGATGAAGTGCCTAAAAGAAAAACCGTTTTCACTACCAGCCCTCCAGGGTACGTCTTCTCTTTGCCCCAGGTTTCTCGGACAGCCTGGCGTCTCTCAAAATGCCTGGGCACGGATTTGATAGCAAACAGAAGGAAAACCTTACCGACTGAGGCACACTTCTTTGGCTGGTCAATTATTATCCGTGGATTCCGACATTCCATTCCTCGCACAAAGTCCTGGTACAGCTCAGGGTATTCTCTGTAATCAGGGATGTTCATATACAGGGACTCTGAACTTTCAGGCTGGCAGTGGGAGTTTGGTCGGACGTGTCCACTGGCATTTGCTTTAGCCTGTTGCCTGAGCAAGGAGTGAAGTTTCCTGTTCCAGAAAGCACTGTTTTGTGGAATAAACTCTCTAAAGCTCGCAGAAAATGTGACTGGCTGAACTCCTTCAGTTCTGGTGCGTTTCTTTTTTTCAGTGCTCACATTTTTGTTAATGACAATGTTAGTGCTGACCACTGGAACTTCATTTATGACAGTAGCTAATTCTATTTCCTCAGATAGTGTCTGACTGTTCATAAACTGCGGATTAAACATTGAATAAAAGATTATGAGGAACGAGCTAGTGAACATTATAACAATAAAAGCCTTTGTGCGCCGCATTTTATTACTAGGACTTTTCCTCTATTTTAAACAAGGAAGTGGGTCTGCATCTATAAGCACAATATGCAGGTGATGATGTTTGATTAGTCCGTCTCAGTTTCACTTAATTTATGCATTATAATATGGCATTGCTGCATTCCTTATAAATTATGTTCTAGTTGCTCAAGATGAAATGTAAGATGAGATGATCAGCAATCTGTGGAAGAAAATTGATAATACTAATTTAGAGCTGAATGATTAATCAGTTTCATATCAAAATAGCAGTTAACAAAGAATATCATTTTCAAATCACAAGAACTTTGATATTAATCACACATTAGTGATGATGTTATTAAGATGCTTGAGATATGTTTTTTATTGCTTTCTAATTTTTTTGTCCTAACACAGCTGTAACAGATCTATTAGAGTGCTATTTAATTAAACAATTACAACACATGCTTCAGTTATTCTAGTTTCTTTCATTTAGAAACAACATAAGTTTGTAATCATGCCTGGTGGATGTCTGATACTATGTTTTAACTAGTTTAACTAGAATTAAATCACAACATAGATTCGAAATTTTAAAAAAGCAAATATATGTTTTCCCCAAATCATTAAGCCATACACTGTGATAAAGCATACATTGCAACAAAGAATATTATAATTGAATGACTATAAACATACACCTTGAATAAGTGTTTTAGGCCTTGTATGTTTAGATTTGTGGATTAATGTGTTTAGATTTGTGGATTAATGTGTGTAGTTTCTCTCTCTCTCTCTCTCTCTCTCTCTCTCTCTCTCTCTCTCTCTCTCTCTCTCTCTCTCTCTCTCTCTCTCTCTCCCTCCCTCCCTCCCTCCCTGTCTCGCCCCAGGAATTAGGAAGCAGGTAGCAAATGGCAGTTTCTGCTACAGCTACCCCCTTCCTAATGAAACTGCCATTAAGATACACCCGGCATACCACTCACGGCACGTTCCAGCCATGCCTAAATTGAAGGACCCAAACTCCTATGGTATCTGCGGCTACACAGCATCTATATAATGAGTTTATGCTATGGTATATTTTCTTGTAAGCGTTTGTGTGTCACAAAACATATTTGGTCAACCTTTAGCCAAAGGGGGTAACTATAGGGCGCCATTAAACATGAATCGCTCAAAACTCGGTCTTATATCCCCATATATTATTTGTATCAGAATATTCTTCCCTTTCCCCGAACAAAATGAACATCTAACATTAACACAAATGTATGCTGTTTCAGTTACACTTAATTTAAACAAACAATACATGGTTGGATGTGTAGTCTAATTAGGTATATAAGTGATGAAACAAACTAAACAGATGTAAAATAAAAACGAACTTACCGTTTGGGCAATCGTTACTTTTCAGAACTGCTGTGATTAAAAGCGCAAAGCAAACACCACAGCTAATCAAAAAAGATCTTTACTAATTTACATCGCCTAGTCCCAATCCAACCCTAAGTATACTCCTGAGTTCTCCATCCCGAGATCTAGGTTACATATTTGAAGAAACAAGCGCTTGCGCCTCGTCAGGGGTGTGGGATGTCAGGCGACTATACATTTAGTTGGATACTGGACAATACGCAGCAGCGAAGCGAGTAGCACGCTTCAGAAAGGGCTGTTTTCCAAATCACCTCGCACATATCTAAGGAAGTAACCTGGGGTAGGTTGCGTCATACAGTTCTGGTTAATGACTAATGACAAATGTAGGTACAAAGGAAAATTCTGCTGTTTGACAGTCCTAACATACTTTTTAAGGCTGGGCGCTACTCCCCATGTCATTCATTGAAAAGCCATCCAGGGCAAGGAAATTCTTTTTTTTTTATTCAGTTACAGTATGAGAGAGAGAGACAGAGAGAGAGAGAGAGTGCATTACTTCATATGAGAGGCATTAAATGTGCATGAGTAATTACATATATGATTAATTTGTAGCAAACTGGTCTAATATTTGAAGTAGACAGTATTTATATGTGTTATAGATACCAGGGGCATTAATATCATAAAAGAAAGTTTGGGGGGGAAAAAAACTGCTCATCTTTATGGAGGCTGACTTTAAGTCCATACCACTACTGAAATAAAAAAATATGGTGGAACATAATTTTTTTAAAGGCATAAAATATTGTTTCTGAATAAAACTAGAGGAGTTAAAAGATGACACCAGAAACAGATTAGAATTAAATGTGTCACTGCACGGCCCCTTCCTCCTAGACTCCGCCCCATGTCAGCGTGATGTTGGTTTGTGTGTGTGTACCTGGCCACCCCTCTCCTTGTTAGTCGATTATGTGTTGTTACACCTTTCTCTCGTCATTAGCGTTTATATTTAAGTGTTTGTATGTAAGTCAGTCTTCGTCGGTTTATGATCCCATGTGTGCTTAGTAGTGTACGTTGTGTACACTGTCTGCTGTAGGTTGCCTTATCGGGTGATCTGTCCGGAAAGTGTTGTTCTTCGTGTTTTCCAGTTCGTGTTTTCCGAAACGTCTGTTTTGTGTGTGCGACGGCTCGCCTCTGCGTCCTGCCTCGCCTCAAACGTCACAAAATGATTCTAGATCGTGCTATTGTTTGCTTGTTTTATTGCCATAGTTCAAATTATACATCAAAAATATATATCAGTAACAATAAATAGATCATAGACAGATAATAGACCAATAGATAATTCACATCTAACAGTATGAAAAATAACAGTGGAAAAATACAAACAAAAAACAAATTATTTAATACAATAGATTACAAATTATTATATTTGATTTCATATATACATAAAATATTTTAAGTCTTGTAGATTTGCAAAGTATATTTACAATAAACAACCAAAAAGAATATGTAAATGACCATTAAAAATGTTCGAGTCTCAGTAGTGCAATAACAAAATATACAGGCATGACTCACATCAAGGAATCTGTTCAACTTAGCATTGATAGGACAGCATCTATGCAATATTTTATAAATCCGATTATTACTGAGGATTAAAAAGACAATATTCAGTGCCTTGTGAAGTATTCAACCCTCTTGGTGTCTTGTTACATTATGACCTGGAAAAAGCATAATGCTGTGGGCATTCTGGAAGATTTGTCAGGATTACAGGAAAAATGGATGGGATAAAATTCCTCAGGAAAATCTGTTTTGGTCTGCCAGAGATTTGAGACTAAGATGGAGGTTCATCTTCCAGCAGAACTATATTCCTAAACATACTGATAAAGCTACCATGGAATTGTTTAAATAGAAATGTTGAAATGTCTTGGACTGGCGTAGTCAAAGTCCAGACCTCAATCTGATTGAGAATCTGTGGCAGGGCTTGAAGATTGTTGTACACCAATGAAACCCATCTAACCTGAATAAGATGAAGCAGTTTTGCCTTGAAGAACAGTATAAAATACCACTGGCTAGATGTGTTAACATCATACACATTCCACAATGATTGAAGACGGGGAGCATTTCTGCTACTGCAGTGCCAGCTCACCAACCAATCAGCACTCATTAGCAGCAATGCAAGTGGCTTACTGCCTAAAAAAATCATTCTTTGACACTAGTTGTATGTATGTGTGTATATATATATATATATATAATTTATTTTATTTTATTTATTTTTTTTATGTACTGTAAAGTTTCTCACAACAATTTACAGAATATGCAGCAGCGCTTGCATAGGAAGTTGAACCATGCTAAACATTTGAATTCCAGTGCTATACTGCTTCATAATGCTACAATACCATTGGTTGAGCTCAAGGACAGTGCTGTTATGACTGTGCTGTTTCACTGGCTGCGCTTGAGAAATGCTGATGTATGGTAGAATGACACCAAACAGCCTATACATATGTCCCTCTCATTTGCCATTGGTTCAGCCTGCAGGAATATATAGTTAAGTAGAAACTTGTCCCCTTCACAAAGAGCAGTGTTATTTAGTCAGTGTTCACTGTGGTTAGCCAATTTAACATTAGGTCACATGGTGTTAACTAGTTAGCTGCTTGATATAAGGAAGTTAACTACATATTGTTATTTCTTCCAAGTTTCGGTACCTTCTTGTAACTAGATTAATATTTCTTGCATACTCCTCTGCAGCGATGACCCAGGGCCTCAAAAGGAATCTTCCTGACGGTCTTCTTCCTCACCGCATCAGTGTACACCAGGAGCCTCAGCTGGAAACAGGAAATGTTGCTTGATGCACCTATAAGAAACATGTTTCAAGATTGACCACTATAAAGTATTAAATTAGCTAACTATTATCAGGATTAAATTTGAACAGGATTAAATAAATAGGTCACATTACACTATACTATATTTACTATATTTATATTATACAAGTATAGATCAACAGTCCTCAAAATGCAAATACAGCTGACAAAACAAAAGTGTGTAAACCGCAGGCTAGTTGTTAGCCAGGCACACCTTTTATAGGATGGGGCAGGGGTGTGTGAGAGTATGTATAGCTTTCTATGTTCTTGAAGATGTTGCTCTTGTTAGAGCTGGAAAGCGAGAGCAGCATAGCGCCTCTCTCTAGCACGGCCCATGTCTCCGTACAGGATAGATATACCAGTTCACTCCCAGTGTTGCACATGAAGGAGTTTGTTCGGCCTGGGTTGTCCACATTGTGCACCATCACTGCAATTAGAGCTGCCAGCTCATCCAGACTTGGCTAGTCACCTCATCCAGAATCACCATGACAGAGTAAGAGCAGATAGAGATTTTCAAAGTTTACAATATAAACTGTTCAAACAGACAAATCTGTTCATACAGATGGGTAAACTTGACCATAATATATCTAAACAAATCTGATTGTACATGCACAAAAATCAGGTCATACTTGAGAACTGTCTGGGAACACTCGCCTCCCGCGAGTCACGTAGTTCGGCCCGCCACGTGCAGTGGGAGGACTGTCTTGTCTGTAACCACAGCTGCACACACCTGCACCTCATTCGTCTTAACGTATATAAACCGTTGTTAAAGTGTGCAGGGTTTTGGATATTGTCGGCATAATATCTAAATGTAACGTGTTTCTGTTAGATGTATTCTTGTGTATTGTGTTTGTTTAGCGTTAACCATTTCATGTTTCTTGTCTGTGATAAGTGTGAGTGCCTTTGTGTCTTTAAATGTTAATAAATGTTCGTCTGTGCGTCCTGCCCCTCGCCCTACGCCACTCGGGCCAGCGCACATTACAAGAACAAATATAAGAGCTAATATGTGCAATATGTGCTAATATGTGCAAACAAATCTGATACACGTAAAGAAATATGATCATACACAAACAAACCTAATCATCCATGTTGCTAAGCAAATGTGTAAACAAACCTCACAAGCACCCATCTGAAAGCTTTTTGTGCCTAATTTACAAGATATTACAGAAGGCTACAACTTGCAAATAATTTTTTTTGTGATGTGAAAATCCTCATTAATCTCAGAAATTCCAGGTGAGTGTGATCTGTCATCATTCACAGAGATTTCAGGTGCAGGGTTGGGTAATAACAGAATACATGGTGTTACACATCCAGATACAAAAGTAACTATTCCCTTACAGTTACAGACACAGAGGCAGTGACTAGATATAACTTAGCATGGATGACCTTTTTCTTTCTTTACATTTTCCCCTCTGTTTAAATTGTTCTAATTAAGTGAACAGTTCCCATCA
Source organism: Electrophorus electricus (assembly GCF_041902795.1). Taxonomy (NCBI): domain Eukaryota; kingdom Metazoa; phylum Chordata; class Actinopteri; order Gymnotiformes; family Gymnotidae; genus Electrophorus; species Electrophorus electricus. The sequence continues at coordinate 22,565,137 of NC_137502.1, forward strand.
CTGTTGTTGCATTACAACAATATCAGCATCAAATGTGGCCTGGATTTAAAAGTTTTAAATATCAACTGTGTTCTTTCTCAGTTTACATTTTGGATCATATATTTCAGACCGACATTTGTGAGTTATGGAGAGATTAGTTGATCAAAATCACAGGATTCTTTCAATGTAATAATAATAATAATAATAATAATAATAATAATATTAATTAGACTTATATAGTGCCTTTCACATACCCAAGGTCATTTTACAATTTTAAAGACACAAAAAAGATAACCAGAAGTAGTAGTTAAGGGGGAGTGAAAGTGTTCTGCAAAAAGAGCAATTTTAAGATGGGCTTTGTAGAAAGAGAGGCTCAAGTGTGAAGAGATGTCGGTAAGGAGTTCCAGAGGATAAGGGCAGCAATACTAAAAGACCTATTACCCACATCCTAAACCTATGGACAGCTAGCAGACTAGAATCACAGGACCGTTGTTTGTGAGCCAGGACATATGGGAGTGGTAGTTCAGAAAGAAGAACAACATGCATGTGTGTACCGAATAGTTTAATTTTCTTATTAATCCCTCCAGGCTGAAGATGTCAAAGTCCCATGAGTCTTAATTTTCTATGGTCTGCACCACACGTGGAGGGATGTCATTCAGAGACAGAAGAGTACTCAAGTGACTCTGCATATGATGTGGCTCTGTGACTCAGCATTTGATGTGGCTCTGTGACTCAGCATTTGATGTGGTTCTGTGACTCAGCATTTGATGTGGTTCTGTGACTCAGCATATGATGTGGTTCTGTGACTCAACATTTGATGTGGCTCTGTGACTCAGCATTTGATGTGGTTCTGTGACTCAGCATATGATGTGGTTCTGTGACTCAGCATTTGATGTGGCTCTGTGAAAGATCATTTCCACAGTGTGATTTAATAGTCAAATTTATATAGTTTAATTGCACAATTCATGTTGTTTGATAGACTAATTAATGTTAACAGAAAAATGTATTTCATTTAGTAACTTAATTAGCATCATAATTCTTTTTTGTATAATGCTCAGGTTACATCAACTGTTTACTTTTCTGTTGATAATAAGCACGGCTATTTGTTCCATCATGCACTGCTATGTGTGCTCCTGATTTATTATTGTTTTATTAGTTGTTAGCATAAATGATCTGTTTTTTAAATTGCGTGCATATATGTGTCGTTGTGTGTGTGTGTATGTGTGTGTATATGTGTTTGAGAGAGATGGAAAGAGACGGTGGTAGAAAAGAAGAACTAAAAGCTCATATCTGACCTCTTTGCGGGTACACATAGGATATTACATACAATATTTTAAGTTATTATACACAATGTGCACACATGAATTTTCTTTAAAAATTCAGACTACCTACACACAGTAGTCAAGTAATCCCAACCCTTTAATCCTCAATATAACTCCAGTACACTAACTCTAAACCTTAATCCCTAGATGTGAGTTTATTTCTGAACACTGAAGAAAAACACAGTAACCAGGAAAACATTCCCCCATCCTAGTTTCAACAACACTGCCTGCTTAATGGATCCCAAGGGGAGAAACCTGTATAACTAGCTCAAACCCTACTACTTTTGATTGTTTTCAAAAATGAATATGTTTAATGATTGTATGTGGGTGCAAGTGTGTGTCCTTCACTGTCATGAGTCCCCCAACGAGGTCACTGGTGTGGGGGTCCTCATCCTTGGTATCAATCTGAGGAGAGTAGAGAATCTCCAACACCCAGTCCAGAGCCTCTGCTACTGGCATAGGACTGCTCTCCTGGGTGGCGTACACATCACCTTCATACACACACACACACACACACCAAGACAGGCACACACCCATGCACACACCCACTTACATAAATATATACAGAAAGTCAAACATGCCCAAGTAAACATATATGCCAGGCAATTACACACACACACACACACACACACAGACAAACATACAAAACAATGCAATGCCCTTAACCTTCAGTTGCTCAAGTTGTACTCACAATTGTAAGTTGCTTTGGATAAAAGTGTCTGCTAAATGAAAATTTGATAAATGCAGGTATAAAAGGTACCTTAGTTAGGTACCTCTAGCCATGGAAGAGTTTCTCTACTGACAACTTCCTATACAAATCATACAAAAACACCAGTATAGTCACACCACACACACCATTACTCACACAACAAAATACCAGTGTAGTCATACCACACACATAAATACATTCACAGCAACCTGAGAGAAGTTAAAGCAGCTGAAAGGACATTGAGGAAACCACATGTTCACACCAATCTCCTCATCATGTTCTTCCAGAAAGGTTCTCTGATGTAAATCCTGCTAAGATAACATCCTACAAGGAAACGCTGACAGCATCTGCATCTCACTCACACTTGCCCACCCCACCCCCCACCCCCAAGTGATGATTTTGTTACCTTCTCTAATGACAAGATTAACAAAATCTGTCAGTCCTCTGTGCTAAATACCCACTCTCTTAGTGAGGCCATATCCTCATTTGGTTTGTCATACCACTTCTATGCATTACACATCTTGCAAAATACACTTTCCCTAAGTATTCTTATAAGAAAATACTTGTTCACATGAAGTGTGATCTTTCATAAGTAGCAAACTTAGCAAAGAAACTCTAAACCATCTTTTTGAGAACATAACAGCATATTCACTGTTGGTACATATCTCGGCAGGCCTAGCAAATATCGCTTCTTAAATGGCAGCTCATCTGGAGATGTCTCTATTGGGGTCTTGCTGAAAAACTCTTGGATCATTCCAACTGACAAGGCATGAAACCCTGGGGTAATTCTGGATATCCAATTATTATTCTCTCCCCATATTACGAACTTGACTCAGTCATGCAGGTTCCTTCTCTACATCATTAGGAAAATTTGGCTATTTCTCTCTGCAGAAGCCACTTGTTCAGTCCCTCGTCATCTCAAGACTGGACTATTGCAACTTGCTCCTGGCAAGCCTCCCCGTGTGCCATCACACCCCAGTAACGCATCTAGAATGCAGCTGCACAGCTTGCCTTTAACCCCCAAGTTCTCCTATGTCACCTTGGTACTGCTTTCCTTACACTGGCTTACTATAGTGGCTCACATCACATTTAAAACACTGACTCTCACCTACAAAGACAACGACCAGCTCCCACATACCTAAAAGCACTAATCAAACCCTGTTCTGCACCACATTGCCTTCGAGCCTCCAATACAGCTTGACTCAAACTACCGTCCATCAAGACCAGTGGCACACTCCTTCAGCATCTCGCCTCCTCCCTCCTATGTGACCTTAATTCATTAATTGAATTCCAAATACAGCTCAGCAGTCCTCAAAATGCAACTACAGTTGGCAAATCAAAAGTAAAGTGTATACAGAAGGCTAGTTGTAAGACAGGCATACCTCTCAGTTAATCTTAAAGAAATGGAGTTGGTTGACATTGATAAAACCTTAAAAAAACCTTTTCAATTATGTATTCTACACCCGTCTCAGTTGTAATTGTCATTCAAAGTTAGCTGCCTAAGGTAGAATGTACACAGACACATACACAAAGCCTTTTAATATATATCTGCAATGATTGCAATCAAACTTATTAACAAATCAGGTTGGTCATTGTAACTTGTGCAGTTTTTGTGAGGTGTTTCCATGGTAGGTGTCAATGACTTTGTGTATACTTCTCTTGTTGAAACCAAAGATGATTTATCTGCCTTGGCTGGAAAATAAAGTTAATTCTAATTCTAACCAATGCCCAGTACTGTCCCACCCTGTGCTAGCTAGCCAGGAAGGGAATGGTAACTAACAGTAGGTAAACTTGTTCTGTTAAGTCAACCATGCAGTGCTGTTGTTTTTTTCAGTCACTAGGCATAGATCATATCAGGCCCAGATAACTGTTCCTTCATGTTTGCGATCTGCCTGTGAACACCCGCTGTTGTAATGCTGTTCCTACTCTACTTTAACCACTGAGCACTGGTTTTATGAGACGAGTCATTCTCCCATATGCACATCCCACATGGTTCTTTTTCAGCTCTTGGTGGATCGCCCAACAGGGTTCTATACTGTGGATGGTTTGTTAGCAAAACGGGCATTACAGGATACTCCTCCATTCTGGCCTCTCTGCAGCCTGGCTGCCAGCACTCTTAACCTTTATCTAACAAACTCCACACCTCAAAGAATCTGGGTCACCGACTATTTATTCTGTACCCAGACACCAGCTTCAATATTAATGCCCTTCTGGAGCTCTGTCAGTTTACTGACTTCCATACATGTTGCCTTTATCTTGCCTTGTAGCCTTTGTTCCCAAGGGTGGCAGCTAGGGTGGCCTCTGGACTCCATTGCGCAGCCTAGGGTCTCACCCATGAACAGACTAGTGGTTGGTGGTGTGTTTATTGCTGCATTTATATCTGCTAGAATACTGTATGTCACAGGAGCCTAGAGCAATGTCTGGCAGTAGTTAGGTCAGTCATGACCTTCCACATGGCCGCAGCTTGGCCACAAACATATCCATTGAACCACTGTCAAACTCTCAAATATCATTATTACACATTATACAAAAGAAGGGAAGCACCTACATGATTTTTATAACAGTTTGTAAACATTCATAAATTTTGTTAGAGCTGGCTAAATACAAGAAATTGATTAATTGGTTAAAGAACTATTTGTACTATTTGACTATTTATATCCATTTCTCAAAACCCAACTGATCCAAAACACAATGGAAATTGCAGCAAATGCTATGCACACTATAAACAAGTCTTTCATCATTTAAACATGTACACATTTCATCCATTTAATTTCTTTCATTGTTTTAAAGACTATTAACAGAAATAGCCATTTGAAACATTTTAATATCAATGTCTAAAAAAAAAAAAAAGAAACCAGAGAGAAAAATAATTGGATCAGCTAGAGGCTACACAGGGAAAACATGACAAGGAAAAATGCAGTAATAAGTTTTTAGAACTTTATACTGGCACATTTTTAAAAAATGCCATCCAGAATGTTACACTGTGGAATACAGCATCATTGCAGAGTTATCAAAAAAAAATGCTTTCTGTGCATAGTACTAAAAGTGCTCATCATGTCAGTGAGCACAAAGTGTGATACCACAGAATGTGTCTAGGCTAGACTTCACACCAATATGCAGCTGGTTTCAGTTCTAAGGCACTGTTCCTCGGCTCTATTCTAAACATGCCAGGCACTGCTCAGTGCTTAGTGTTTCCCAAGGTGCGAACGCAGGCCAGGTAACCAGCACGGGCCAAAGAAAGAGAGGCAGCTAGGTACGAGGAGAGGGAGCGAGGGGAGGGAAAAAAAAATACAACCTGGGCAGGAAGTCACTGAGCTGATGATATGAGCAAGATAAAAGGCAAGGGGGAAGTTGATCCTGCAGAGGATTCAAGGAGAATTGCAGAAGGAAATAAAGAGGTTGGGGGGGGGGGGGGGCAGGAGACGAGGGAAGAGCAGGGCATTAACGCAGGTCGCTGTCGTCTTCCCGCATGGTTTTTTTGATGCGAAGCAACATTGTGGTGAGCCACTGATCCAGCCTTGAAATCGTGTCATATTCTTTTACCTGAAAGGGAAGAAAGACAGTGGGGTGGGGTTGATCAAACTTTTAAAGTGCAGCAGCAGAATGAACAGAGCTTACTCTTCTCTGCAGTTTTCACATGTTTTCTTGGCGAAACTCGTTTATTGATAAACTGTGAACTTATTTATTCAACAGACAAAACTGAGCTCAGTTACTCTGGTGCATCAGACATCTTAGTGTGATACTTGTATTAGAAAACATGCAGTTAAAATATTCTATTTTTCATTATACTGTAACCAAAATGTTGCCAGGACTAGCTTCAATAGCACAGGTCAAAAGGCTTACTTACTGAGTCAGTATAAGCATCAACATTCTGTTCTTCAAAGGCATCTAAAAGTTTCTGTAAAATATAAGTGAAAATAAATAACGACAGCAAATATGTGCCACATGTTCTTTGTGGGCAAGTGTTTGCTGTCTTTAATGTTTGATCATGGATAATCCAGGACGCAGACTTAACCTTTCTCAAGATGGGCGAGAGAATCAGAGGTGATATACAGTACAAATGAGCTAAATGAAGAATGGCAATCATGATATATTACTAAAAATCAAACTATGCAAAAAAAAAAAAAAAAAAAAAAAGGAACCAGAATACCGCAACCCATCTCTCTTTTCTGACTTTTCTGACTCTACTGGGCTGCCTGAATTTTCTTTAATTTGTCCCTTTTCCACCTCTAGAGTTGTGCATATTCTTCCACATAATTCCAAGCAAACTTCAAAGTTTGATTAGTCACGGACCTCCGTACTTAAGTTGTCAGGGCAGTGGTAGCTCAGTGGATAAGGTAATTGGAAGATTGTGGGTTCAAGCCCCACCATTGCCAAGTTGCCACTGTTTGGCCCCTGAGCAAGGCCCTTAACCCTCAAATGCTCAAGTTGTACTCAGCCATAATTATAAGTCACTTTGGATAAAAAGCGTCAGGTAAACGTCTTAGTGCTATAAGGGCCAGAATTTATATAAAGCTCCTGCATGGTTTATTAATTGTTTAAGATGGCTTTGAGATGAATGCTCTTAACCAGTGTTTATTCTGTGGTGGTTTACCAGAAGTGCATATGGTTACTATAGAACAAAGAAATAGTAATAGACAAGCGAAACCTCACCTTTACCAATTTGCATTCTCGTGAGTCTGAAAAGGCTGGAAACATTTCTTCATACTTCTGTAGAGCCAGCTAGTATTCCACATGGCATAAAAACTCATGAGACAAGGGGTGAAAATATATAGACATAGCTACTGCTTGATCAAGAAGTAGACTCTGAATATGTACCTTGGCATTAAGCATGTCAACACAGAAGTGGCACAGAGCTGCCTTGAAAAAATAGTCCTTAGCACTGTATTTCAGCAAAGTGCTGTCCATGGCATGTGTCCCAATCTACACATACACAAAAGCAGACATACAGAGAGTGAGTGCAACAGACAGAGAACTGTGTGTGTACGCATGTGTGAACTGTGCTACTTCACTGTCAAACACCCTTCAAATACCTTAGAAATTAAGGAAACTTGAGGTATATTTGCTCTGGAGGTAAAAGTAGCCCAAATCTGAATTTTGTGTGTTCTCCTTCACTTTTTAGCTTTTAAATATGGCCTATATATACAATCACAGCTGTTACTTCTCCAGAAAGGAATACCTGTATCTGTCTGTTGAATGAACGTCAAGCTAGACTGAAGTAAAAGTCACATGAAATCTGACCTAAAGGTTTATACAGCGGTTGAATGGCATGGATCAGGTATGTATCAGATTTCTGATAGGCATCAGATTTCAAAAGCATCAGAACTGTATCAGAACTGAAAATATCAGATTCAATGAGTCTATTTTTCTTTGCTGAACACACTTCTCTTGGTTTTCATCTGTGATACTGTAGGCACTTAAATGGAATTGTTTATATTATTACAGAGTACTTCCAGACTAATTTACAGTCTCTAACTTTCAGGAAGTATAGAAATCATATGGATATGCACCTGTTCATATATCTCAATGGCTTTTGGGTACTGCTCCAGCTGAGCAGCGTAAGAGGCCACTTTTAGCAGGCACTTGTTGGCTGAGCTGCAGAAATGAAAGAAAACAAAAAAGTAACTTGATCAAGCTCTTCCTATATCAAATTAAACAGAAAGATAGCATTTGTGAGCAGATCTTAAGAATGTAAGCATTAGAATAAATTATTAACTCTCACTAATGATAGTGATATACTATTAATATATTAAAATACAAGGACTTGCCAACCTGATGGACTCCTCCCCTTTGTAGTAGTCTGCTGCCTGTTCATAGTGAGCTATAGCCTGGGAAAGTGGACTGCATTAAAAGCACTTCAGTAGCTTTCTCCTCTCCAATACACCCAATGAACCCCCACGTCTTTAGTTAAATATATCCACATTTTCATGTCACTCATGTTTAATCTCATTTGTTTGTATTGTGGGGCTTTAGGGTATGTTACTTTGAAGCATTATTCTGCATAGCACAAGTGGCCTCATCTAAGGTATAAAGCCATGGGGAAAATATGTTCAACAAGTGCCACGGCAAGCCAGTGAAGTACTTTTTCCAATGTAACCTGTGGTTTTTTTTATTTTGTATGTTTGGGGTTTTTTTTACCACACAGGAGGCAGCTGGGTGACTTGCTCACACTAGACAAGTTGGACTCCATCGCCCTTCACATCGTTTACGTTTCACTAAATGCAGAGATAAGGTTCAGCAGAAGGTGGCAGCCCCACAACATCTTACCTTGTCAATATCGACCAGCTCAGTCTCATATATCTCTGCAATGGTGACATGATGCTTTGCTGCAATTGTGAAACGACCCTATAACACAAGAAATAAGTGCAACATAATTCACTTGTATTCCGGTTAGTCAAAAATGATTAAACATGTTTATATCATTTTTGGCAAAATAGCACCCCCTGGTGGGACCTATGATTATAAATTCCTATGATAAAAAATTGATAAGCTGTTCATCAAGAATACCAATAATGAAGCAGGAGCAGTTAGAAAATAGGCATCGCTAAGTGTGTGACTGCATACAAACCAAATGTATCTTTGTATTAAAACAAAAGACGTGCTTGCCGTCAGCTGTCAAGATTGGAGCAAAGCCTTAAAAAAAATGAAAGGCCCAATTCCAGTTTTGAGAAATTACCCTTATACCCCTTACTGGAATTTTTACTTGAAATATGCTGCTGATATACAAAGCCAGAACATATAACATACAAATATGACAAGTTTTAATAACTTCCAGAAAGGATGTAATACAAGTCATCTTCTGTTATGGGACCCTATAAATAAATAACAGGCAGCAGTGCATGACATGGAGAGACACAGCCAACCCCCACCAAAACACAAATCATAATTGCATGGTGGTTACCATACCTTATTTGAAACTTGGAAACCTTTCATTTGAAGAAAAGGTTTTGAATAATTGAACAATGTCAAAATAAATCATGAAAAACTTACTGAATCGTTGACTTTTTGACCGCCACTTTAAAGTATATTTAGTTTTTTTCACTCTCTGCAATCGCTTTTGCAAGAAAGCAGGAAGTCAATCACTTAATTAATTTTGCCTTACTTTTTTACAACAGTGTGAATTAGAAATAAGAACTTGAAAGCCTTGATTCCACTGACCTTTAACTATATAACAAACAAAATAATTTGGCTCAAAATACAAACTTTATTTCGAAACAAATAATTGCAGAGTAGCATGTGCAAAAAAAGTCCACCTGATCTATAAACAGAACTAAAAGCTGAACTGCTTTATGTAGGAGCAACTCGTGGGGGAGGGCAACCGACAATAAATTTGACCTTTGAACTCATTACTTAAATGTACATAAATGGTATGAATTGAGCATGTTGTGCATACAACAAATGATCACTAACAGATACACATACTCTATAACTAGTGCTGCAGACAAAAAAAATAGCTTAAGGAGCTAGACCTAAAAGAAAAAAAAAATCTGGAGCCAATAGATTTTGAAAAGTCAAATATGTTAATGTTTTTTCGTATGCACGAGATTCATTAGGCGCATTCTGCGATAAAGGAATCGCGTTCGTTTTTATACCTTTCGCCGTGTTTTTCAGTCTTTTTTTAATGATTCATTAGTTACGAATCCGATTTCCAACTAGATCTTTAATTTGCAATGCACATTCTTCTACCATACCCGAGTCACGCAGTACTGAAATGTCTTTCTGTGCTTGTACATTTGCGTGAAGTGGATGCTTGCCGAAGTACATTTTCGTGTACCTCGTCCAATAGTCCACTGGTGCTAACAGAATCGGGCCCGGGCTGAGCTGTCTCTTAAGGTCTGACATGTAGATTGTGTGGAAAAAAATCTGATATTTTTCGCTTCGCCACTTTCTTCACGCCCATGGTTTCACAAAAAAAAAGGCTCAGCTCAGATCAGCTGCTTGTTTTTTGCTCGAAATCCTGCGAGCACGCAGGCGTTTGATAGGCGGACACGTCCATGTGATTGGACGCTATAGCCTATCAGATACATACAAAGATAAAAACGTTAAAAAAAAGTAATAAATAAATAAATACATAATTGCCGCATGAATTAATTAAATACTCGCAAATTAATATTTGTGGTCACAATTGCAGTCAGTCAGGAGCCCCGTATAGCTGTACCCACAGGATACCAGTCCATAAGCAATTACACACAGTAGTATTTAAAAAATGATTCACCTGAACTCTGCATAACAGAAGGGAAAACGGAACATGAGTTTATTTGCTTTGGATTTGTTAGATCAAAGACTCACCATATCTGTGTAAATCTCGATGGCTCTGTTCAAGCAGTTTATGGCCTCTGCAGAAGTAGAACAGAAAAAGTGAAATAAATACCAATTTTCAGTCTTTTTTCCAAGGCTTTATTTAAAGCACCAAAACGTTTCAGAAATAAGATACTAAGACCTCACATTACTCCCCACATAATAGCCATATAAAAGTAGTTAATAAAGAATAAATAAAAGTAACCAGGCAACTTTAACAGCATTACATGCCTACTATATTTATATAAGTGTTTAAATTAGTCTAAATTAATCATAATGACTGGCTTGCACTGTCTAACTGTGTATGGTGTGTGTTCTATATGCCAATGCCAAAGAAAAATGTCCATTTTAAATGAAGTAGACAAAGTTTTTCTTATTCTGATTCTAAAAGGGACAGAGAAAACGAACCTTGTGGGTCTGCTTTTTTAAAAGCATTTCCTGCGTCAATGAAGTTAGTTGCTGCGTCATGTTTGTTCTGCATCTGTAGGTGAAGTAGTGCAGCCTGGGAGAAGGCATTTCCCGCAGCTACGACACAAACAAACTCTGATAAAAATCTGAAACCAGACACACAGTCACCACTTCCAAATCCTGAATCAAACATCTGTAGTAACATATAGGCAGTAAATGAAGCATGACACACTAATGTGTTAAAATGAACTAAAGCCCATTGTGACTACCACTCCAGTTCTTTGCCATCTTGAACATGTTAGCTGCTCTCCCATACATGTCACATGCCTCCTCCATCTTTGAAGAGCCCCTAAAAAAATAAAGAGAAAAAAAAAACACGGGGCTTTAAAAACTCCCAACCATCTCAGTTACAGTTTGAAGTGTTCTTCATCGAGGGCATGAACGCTGAGCTTAACTAATAATAAATGCCATTATTAACACAAATTATTATTAACGCAAAAGAAAACAAAGATGAAAATCTTTATTAAATCGCGATTTGTTTATAACTCCTAAAATAGAGCTCGCCGGCATTTCGACACCTAGTTAGCTGTCGACGTAACTTCATCAGCTGACCAGCTGTTTATATGACTAGACCACTAGCTGGCCGGCTATGCTAAACTAACTACCTTTCGTAATGTTAAGAACAAACTATTAGTTAAGATAGTTACAAATATAACACTTCAATAAATATATACTGTCTCAACTGCAAGCTACATTTTATTATCTCTAGAACAGTTCTGTCTAGTTGTGCAATACATTAGCTAACTAGCAATCCAGAGAGCATAGCTAACTGTCTGGCTAGCTGCCCTAGGGTTAACTTTGACTTTCTACGCAAGAAAAGCAATTAAGGAAAACACAGTTTCTTCTAATAATCAGTTTGGTGTTGCTTAGCTAGATAAGGAAAATCCTTTTTTGTCTTTCGATTTAGTTTATACATATAGCAAATGAATAGACAACATAGCTAGCTAGCTAACTTAAATAACATCCAATAGCTTGCTAGGATGATTTTATTAAGCAACTAGCTAGCTAGGTTAGCATGATTAAGACCAGCCTCTTCTGTGACATCTCACCCAAACAACGAGCCGAAGAAAGACTGCGAGGACTTTACTTTCTTTTCAGCTTCTGCCATGAGAGCCATAGCCTCTTTTTCTTTACCGGTGTTGTCCATATTAACGATATACAGCCCACTAAAATGCTCAGATACCTTTGCAGTATACACAGGGCCACATCAACACACCATGACCAAAATCTTTCAAGATGGAAACTTGTCTTTTTTTTCAAAATAAAAGTCTCTAAACATGAACTGTAAAGTTCTACTAAGGAAAATAATAATAGGTACAAAGTAACAATAAACTTTATACGTGTTTATATGCCTGAAATGTGGAAAATCAAAAGTGATTTAGAAGCTTCACGTCTATAAACACAATATATGGACAACAGCTACATGTGATCTTTTTAACTTTTGTACTTCAAATGTGAGACTTTATTTCCCAATGATTTATCAGCTGAGGTGCAAATATTTATAAAACTTAACTATGATGTTTCAATAAAAACAACCCGACAAAACAGATCAATTTTAATGTTACGGAATTGTTTTCTTGTCCACCAGGGGGCATGCATTTACTTCCAAATTCGCTGAACAGCTAAGTAGTTTGCTGCGTTGTTTTTGAGGAATTCCCCTCGTAGGCACAATGACGTATGTGCAGACCCCTGTGCAGATGGATCTGTCAGAGTATCCCAGCACAGAGGCGGTGGTCATGTCCTGTAATCACATTGCTTGTGGTTTTCTGTCTCTGTTGTTGCTAGGACAAACTTTTACCTCATGTCATATCCATTTCACATCCTCTAGAATTGTGATGGGAAGACTGTGTGGGCACACTGAACTGGATTTAATTTGATCAAAAGGTTATGTGAAACCCTGTCTAATAGGAATACTGCACTAGTGGAAAAATATGATTGAGAAACCTAAATTCTCACATTTCAAAAATGATCTGAACTCATAAATAGGTAGGTGATAGAGTTAAAGAGTTTATTGCATAAGTACATTAACTATATTGATTATTTGATGATAAGTTGACTGTTTGGTCGGAACTGATTTATGAGCCTTCACTTGGATACCTTCATTATAGAGCTCTTTTGATGGTGTTCTCTTTGCCGACTAACACGCACACACCCATACACATACCCAACCACAGGCTTAGGAATTAAAAACTGCTTTGAAAAAAAACATTCCAAATATGGAGATACTTCACTCCTTTTGTGAAGATACAGTGTTAATGACTGGGCCTGGACCCTTGGAAACTTAGCAGACCTTAGGAGAAGAGATATTAATAACTTCTAAAGCCCCACCCACCACATTCTTCACATGTGAGTCACACTGTAGACCAGTAACTGTGGAGGAATGAGTGGTTCGCCTATGATTCGCATTTGTGTTTCTTTCCATGAAGGAGTGCACGAAAGGGGCAAGAAAAGACCCCTTTTCCATTCAGAAACATCTCACACATATGCAATACTAAGCACATATGATATAAGCATACCATATGTACATGCCCAAGTATAGCCTACTTCCAAAGGTTTGGTGCTCTCAGAGAGTTTACGGAGAGGGAAAACATGCACAGTTATGCAAACAGTGAGAAGCATTAAGGGAACCTTTGAAAAGGTCCTGTGTTTGGGAGAGAGCAAGAAAGGGGAGTTGTGAGCAGTGGATACAGTGGAAAACAGTGGTATGGGGTTTTGGCACAGATGACTGTGACTCACTGTTTATCACGGCTGTCACCACGAGACCAACTGCACAGCATATGTGTGGAGGGGAATAGCTCTTTATACGTGAGTTCATAACCAGGTTTCCATGTATTCCTGTTTAAAAATTCATATTCACATTGAAACCCAACTAACTGACTTTTAAACACACATAAATTTAAATGTTGTAATGCATTCTCTTCTAAAGAGTCAGAGGTGTTTGCCCATATAAAATATAAACACAGATTACTTGCAGAGCACAGGAAAAAGGCTGAAATATGTAACATATACTGTTTTATGCCAGAAGTATCTTCATCCAGATGTTATTTTTCTGCTGTATAATAAGTAAATGTATATAATAACTACATGTATATTTTAAATGTTTGGATCTTCAGTGGCGTGACATTGTAACTCAGTCCAGCACTCATCTTTATCAAGAAAACAAGCAGAAAATAAAATACTTGTTTTTTTCAAGTCAAAGAAAAACAAGCAAACAAACAAAAAATAATTTCTTTGACAGTACATATATCACACTTCATATATCCCTAACCATAGTACATTAGACAATATTTATGAAGATGTCAGTGAAAAACTAAAAAGGACAAATAAACAAAAAGATCTTGTCAGTACATTTTATTTGGGATTATAAAAATGTTTAACATTAAAGCAGTTGGTAAAGCTGTGTACAGTAGTCAGTGAGATCATTTTGTTCAATATGCATGACATTAATTTTAAATTTACATAGCTAAAACATTCATTCATAGTATATAGAGAGCTGAGTCAATACCAAAATAACAACAAAATATATAAAATGAATAAAAATGTAAATTCCAAGATACCTCTGGTTGACTGGTACTGCATGTGTGCACATTCTAGCTATCCATTTTCTAATCTAAAATTGGTGCTTGCTTAATCAAATTGGTCTTTGTATATCATTTTCATTTCACAATCAAAGATATAGTGATATTTGGCAAGAGAGACACACGAGAGAAAGCAGGTGGAGATGCAGGGCTACAGTGAGGTGGGAGCTACAGTTCTGAAAGGGGGACGCACCTAGACATGTCTCCTCTCTTAGTGCATATCTGCAGGTCTACATTCAGACAGCAAAGCTTACTCTGCCTGTGCCTCCTGTGAAGTAAATTATTTCTTATGATTTTATTCTTTCCTGTCCAAATACACATATATTCAGAAGCATTCACCAGTCAAAACTTCAGATCAGCAAAGTGCAGGCTTGTCGCTGTTCTTGATGCATTCTTGGGTGATAAACGGAAGCAGAAGGAATAAAACGACGGTTGGTACAGAAAAGGCTTGGAGTTGTTTATATCACGTTCTTTATGCATACATCTCTCACATAAAGTAACCTGCGGCAATCGGAGGTGAGTTAGGAGTTAATTAAGAAAGTTCCAAGCAATAGTAACAGAACAGACAATGACTCTATTCTGTAACCACCTTGAATGGACTAATCTTATTTTCACTCAATAACTGAGTTTCCCAAGAAAGTGATGGGTCTGCTCAGAGCTGCTCTGTGATATTGGCTGATCACATGCAAAAGGGAGAGATTAGAATCAATAATCTACCTTAGAGGAGAGTCTTTTGGTTTCAGTATATGTTAGGTAGTTCTTCCCATCTTAGTGGATATGCATAAAGACGAAAAGGCCTTCTAGCAGGCCTTATAGGCAGCTAGTGCTGTCTAGGCATCAGATCCTTTATGCCTGCGTTTGGACGGAGGCACCAAGCGAGCAGGCAGCTCAGGAGGCAGACCGTGCCCCTCCAGCTTCACCTCGATCAGGTGGCTGGCCAGAGCAAACTCCTCGTCATCCAGCATGCCATCGCGGTCCACGTCGGATAGTTTCCAGATGCGTCCGAGCACCGAGTTGGGCAGGCGCGTGCTCACCATCCAGCCTTTGGCCTTGGTGCCACTCAACTTGCCTTCGTTGGGTGCCAGGTTGTAGAAGATCTCATCGTACTTGGGCTTGTCTTTAGTCACGATCCAGTCCTCTTCTGCCTCGGCCTCTTCACCATCCTCCTCTCCTTTCTCCCCAAAAGGATCGCCCTCCACGAAGGGTCCTGCCCGGGTGCCCAGGAAAGCCCCACCCTGGACTCCAAGCTGGAACCCTGCATCCATCTCCTCCTGCTTGAGGAGGGGCATGAGCTTGGCGATGTCAGTGGACAGCAGCTCGTCCAACATGGCCATCATGTTGGGTTTCAGGGGTTTGAATTTGGTGAAATCATGAACTGCAAGAAGTTCCTACAAAGAAAAATAAGGGATGCAGTTAAGTGTTTCATATACCAAAGCAAAAATGAACCTTTGTATCTCTATATTCTGCTCCTGATAATGTACCTAGCTGGCCCACTCCTGAATTGCTGTGTGTTCATCTCCTTTAATAACAATAAATGCTCATGGTGAGATCATTTCCATTAGTGTCTTCACTAACCCAACAGCTCAGTCTTCACTAACCCATCAGTTAACAAACAAGCCCTGGGTGAGCTGAGCTGTGTTAAAGCAGGTAAAATGTACAGTGCATGAGATCTACAGGAGGCCGGCTGTGGCCGACTGTTCCCATGTATCCATAATAGAGCAGCGACAGGTGCATTTGTCTTACGCTGACCTGCATCTTAGCACAGTCTGGGAAATCCCCGGGGGAAATATGGTGCTGCAGCTGGATCTTGGAGAAGATGACTGGCAGCTGATAGATCAGGTTCTTCTTTTTATTGTCCTTCCTGAAGACAGAAGGCATCTCCTGCTTCAGATAGCTGATGATGTGTGCATGAACCTGTAACGTGAGCGGACAATATAAATGATCCACATGCTCTCGCTCACATTGGACTGATTAAACATTACGTGTTACAGGAGACAAAGGCACATCATATACCACACTGACTGCTCAATTAGAAATATAAATAACATGTCTAATGCTGTCAGTACATTTACATAGAATTACACTGTCTGCACATATATTGCATCTCCAATTTGACAGATTTGGTGGTTTGTATATTTTATACATTGATGATATTAGGCTCTATAACATTTATTAAAAATCCAAATATTTTGTTATGAAATGGTGAGGAGCTAAATTTTCTTGCTAAAAAGTTGTATTTGTATATATAACATGTACAGAGGAGTGTACCTAACAGTAACACAGCTGTCACTGGTAAAATATTTGGCTTTGATAAGCTCACCCTGACAAGACGGGCTCTCTTCACCAGATCATTAAGCTTACGGAGGGCTGCGTTTCGCGGCAAGTTCTGGATGTCAGCAAACAGGTCCTCCTCTTCCAGTTCAAACAGCCTCCGGTTGTCCGGAACCATGAGTGGCTCGGACCAGAAAGACCCGATGTAAACTCTCAGAACCTCAGGTGTGCCGAACACTTTGCCCAGTGACCACATGAGAGCACCATACACGCGCATCAGCTGCTGCGTGCCGACCATGTCGGCCTTGTTCAGCACCACACGCAGTTTGTCCTCATTGCCCCTCAGAGCTCCTATGGCCTCCGAAAACTCATCGGAAATCTCCAGCTTGTGGGCATCAAACAGGAGGATGATCCGGTCCACTCGCTCGGCAAACCAGCGCAGGACAGCTGGAAAATCATAGCCTACAGACAGAGGGTAGACAAACGGAACAAAACTGCAACATTTGCACTTGTATAGCTGGTCTACGGAGTGATATTTAAATCCAAACAAAACATTCACTTTTCACCAAAATAAAAAGGAGTTCCAGGTCCTCTTAAGTCTCCCTGCACTCATTCCTGCGTTCATTGTCTTTACTTGACTGTCACACCCTCATTCTTCACATCACCACATTGTGTGTCAGACGTGATGCAGCTGTTTTCAGGCATGGAAATATTTAATACTAGACAGGCCTGACCTAGTGCATGCAGTCCCCCATCAACTGAAATTAACTTGGTGGTGCCCACTATCTGAATATGGCTTTCACACTACAATAATTTTCCATGAAGGCATCTCACATAAGTTTAGCAGGGCACTAAAAGGTTTTCAAATGAATATAAAATTCTAAATTTGTCTATCCGAGCATGTCTGGAATATGAACTCAGTGTTGTTGGAATAAGTATGGAATGAAAGAAAGTGAGAGAAGCTTCTAGAAGAGTCACATCTGCAGTACAAGCTCTCACTCGTCTTACCATGGGTTTCCAAGACACTCTGAGGAATTTGCTCCCCAAAATGGAACTCCCTGGCAAACTGTACATGATGTGTTACCACACACACTGTTCGTCAGGACTGGAGTCTTGCCAGCATCAAAACACCCAAACACACAAAGCATTTAGCACATAACAAACTGTTTCACTATAGCCAAATAAATAAATGAATAAATTTAAAAATAGAACATGTTAATGCGTTTTTACCATCACTCGCTACATCATTAGAAGTTTGCAAAACTCATGCTGACACAAAGATAAACTAAAGGCTGGGTGGGGTGTGGTGTGAGTGAGATGGTTAGCAGGGTGCATGGAGGTGGAGGAGAATGGGTGCAGTTACAGCGCAATGAGACGCCATGTTGCCCCGAGCCCCGCCCCCCTCCTCACCTTTAGTGCTGGTCTCACCTCGGCTCACTCTCTGCTTAGCTCCTGATAGGATGCCAGGGGTGTCAATAATACTGATGCTCTCCAGAACCTGGTTGGGCAGCTGCGCACACTGGAATCTAACCCGGGAAGAACAGAACAACATGCGACACTTTATTCAATGATCATGCAAAAACAAACACGTAGGAACATTATGTCTCCTAACGTTCCTCTTCTAAACTTTGCCACTGACATACTTTGCCTCAAGCTTAGAGTCTAAAAAAGGACAAATCCTTAAACACAGAACAATCAGCAATTCAAGAAAGCTGAACTCAGAACAGTTGTCCCATAGAGAATTATGGAAAGAATCTGAGCTACGCATGAGTTTCCAGTCCCTCCATAGCACGGCTGCATGAGGTGAACTAATGTGCAGGCCGTGGGCTGCTCCCCTCCCAGGTTGGCCTATTGTGTGAAAGTGTAACTCTAAAGCATAGGGGCTTCCTGAGGGAAAATTGGCCCAGCCTGCCAAAATCAAACAATATGGCCAACTAATGATCAGCCGCCCAAAACAACATAGCCACTTCCTCCAGTCGATGGTTTTAACGAGCTCACCATTTCCCAGGGCAGGAAGTCAAAGAAGAGACGTTCTCAAAACATAGTCAAAAAGGAACCCCTCTAGGGAACAGGACAAAACTGTGATTTGAGGAGATTGCTATCAAGGAAGTGTTGTTCAGGGCAACATCACCTTAGAAGGGTAAGGAATCCTCTGTACTTGAATACATGCCAGGTCACTAGTTTCTCAGCATTGATTTCATTGTATACTGATTGTGAAATAACGAAAGCTGTTCTGCTTTGTATTATTATTATTATTATCATCATCATCATCATCATCTGCTACTTCAGATGTTCACTTTAGTCGGGACATTGTATTTCTTGCATGGGTAAGACAAATTACCTTCCAGACCAGTTGCCTCCATGAAACGGAATGCAGAAAAGATCAAACAAACTTTTCTTCCTCATGAGCTAACTTGACGTTCACCACCTGAGGTGATGTTTTTGAATCCATCTTCCTGTCCTCCTACACAATCGCTCAAGTTACTCCAGAGTGGCAAGAATTGCAGCTTCTACTGTGATAGACCAACTTCCATCCCCCTCCCTTTCTCCAGTTTTCCACAAATAAGGAACATCCCTCCTCCCTCAGAAATCTGACATGGACGATTGAAATTCCACACAGTGACTAATGATGAGCTTTCTTTCTCCTCTCTCACTCTGTACGCCGCCTGCCTCTCATTGTGCCTCTCCAACACAACATTTGGTCTCAGGTTCCCCCTGCTATTCACAAAGTCTCTCAAATTAAAATGAAAACAAAAACACAGAGGTTGGCCATTACCTCTGTTTGCCGCATGCACCATTATCAACTCACCTGTTGAGGAAGGTGTTCCCAAAGGGGTTCAGTTTGCGGAAAGGTTTGTTTGGGTCCACTATGAGAGCATTTCCAGGAATAAGCCCCTCCACTTCACCGTGCATGATAGCAGTGAAGCTATCTGTTGTGGGCTCTGGCCCCACACGACTTCCAGGGATATCCTGCTCCAGCAGATACCTGGTGAACAGAGACAGCAAGGCCTGGGTTTAGTTCATTCCAATAGCACAAATGCCATCGGTGTTGATGCTTTTCTCCTTCATCCTGATCATAAATGTATTCATATTCATATATGTTTGATTTTTAAATACAGTCTGAGGTCACCCGTTCCCATGGAAGAATGATGATATTCTTAAATTAGAATTTAATTCCTGTGCCCAGATATTTCTTTATACAATAAGGCTGGCACTTCCATTTGAATGTTGGACAGCCTTTCTGTTTTCTACAGACTGATGTACTTTGAGTCTTTTCTAGGACAAAAAATTTGGGGATCTTACTTGATGAAGGTGGTCTTTCCTGTGGAATATTGACCAACCACTAGCACCATAGGTTTGTTGTCAAAATCAGCTTCCTCTAGGCTTGGTGAGTGGAAGTCATGGAAGCCATAGTACTCCTCAATAGGAAGAAGCTTCTTTCGATAGAGTGACTTCAGGCCCTCCGTGACTGTCCTGATCACTTCAGGAGCCTTTTTGACGTTTTTTCGCCCCCAGCGAGACATTGTTTGAGACTTGGGAAGAACTTTGTTGATGCTTTGTGCTTTGTTCACTTAATTTATGGGTCTGTTTTGAACTGTCAGTGTGTGTGTATGTTTCCTCTGAGATGACTGTGCAGACTCTTCTCCTTTATCCTGTATTTATAAAAACATGTAGTGTGTGTCTATCTTCTAGGTTTAGTGTAAAGCAGGATGATGCGTGTTTCACAACTTTTTTTCTTTTTATAGTAAGATATCTTCTTGGCCTTTAAACTCCCTGTGGAGAACAAGAGAAAACCAAATTGTAAGTAAAAGCCAAATTAAAAGTGCATTTAGCCTGTGCGTTTACAGTGGGTAAAGGACTACACTCCCATAAAAATGGTTTGTCTGTATTATTCCTCTGGATATGGAATCTTAGCGGGATCCCCTTTAACCTGATGAGAAAGTATAGTGCTTTGTCTGTGCTTGCCTGGAAAATGTCAGTGTTTGCTTTGGAACCACACACTGACACATACAACCCTTTAATCCACATACGTGGATCAGCTCCGCACATTGAGCAGAATGAGTTGTGTTTTCCAGGAGTGCGTTCTCAGTGAAAGTTGGTATAAATAAACCATTTTCAGTGCAATGGCAGAATAAACAAGCTCAGCAATCATTGACTGTACATGTCCAGTACTTGTCTCATTCTTTGAGAGGATAGTTGCACCAGCTTATGATGACATAGCAATGCAGTCTTAGAACAGACCTTTTAACATTACTTTAATAGAGCAATTTACAGGCAAACCAAGTCTTATCTTGTACTCCTTTACATAATGTATGCCTTATGAAAGGACTTTTTCAGTCTCAAACCTGTCTCAGGGCGTGCACAGAAAGTAGGGTTAGAAAGTTTAGAATTCCTATTGGTTCTGGTGAAAGAACTGAAGGATTTCACCTCAGACAGATCACAGATAATTTTGGAGAAATGTTCCAAAGAGGGAAAACACCCGTCTTCAAAACTCCAAAACCCAGCTAACAACACTAACTTGCGCATGAGAGAAGCAGAGGTTTGCATATCTTTCAAAGGGATTTGCTTGGAATTTGACTTTTTTTTTTTTTTTTTTTGAGAAGGGCTAACAAGTTGCACAGGAGATGGAAAATTCCTTCTGGCATCATTCATCACAGTTGCAACACAAGCAGCCATCTCGCAGGAAGAACCCAGCACAGTGCACTCTGGTTCAATTCCACAGCCAGTCCAGAGTCAGTGTGTGCAGGCAGTGAGAGCAAACGATAAGGAAGAGGTTCTGCCCATCCACACATATTATAATGGCATCCTTATAGATGACTCCCTGTGGCACGGGCATGATCACTTCATTATAAGTCTCACTTTCTCTTATAAGTCTCGTTAACTGCAACATCAGTGTTACATGCAAAGAAACATATAGTGTAAATCTACGGTCTCAGCAGAGTCAGAGACGTGAGAAATGAGAACTATTGCATTGTCAAACATTTCAAACCCATCTATTAAAATCTAGGTTAGAATTTTAAACTACTACAGCAAAAATAAATAAATAAATAAAATAAAATTTAAAAAAAAAAACAGAACACAACAATTATTACACTATTCTATATTAAAATATGCTCAGCAGTGATGTTCTTACCTGGTATGGTGATTGTTGCAATAAACAACAAACATCTAAGCACAACACGATCTGTTTACAAGAAAAAAAAAAATATATATATATATATATTTTTTTTATATATATATATATATAAAACCACGTTGTTTCGCTGCAGTTCCACCGTCTCTCACTGGTTGCTAGTTGTAGGTTCTACATACATGCATATACTTTGTGAAGAAGAAACTTTTGCTTTCTTCAAATGTGCTTTGAATAGTGTTCTGGCTCTGTCTTCCAGCAGCATATGTTCCCAAATTGGACTGCCCTGCCTGCCTCGCCGCTCTCTGCTCTTCCAATCTCCTTGGTTGCTTTAGGATGAGACCACTAAACTGTTGGGGGGTGGGGCATGAAAGCACTCGCATATGTGTGCACACACACGTTAAGGAGGAGTTTAAATGTTTATTGAAGGAGTTATGCTTTATATATACATAAATAAAAACATGTTGCGCTTCTCCTTGTCCTTTGCTAAAGTCCCTAGAGCAGGCCCTACAGTGTGGCTTTTGTCAGTGGGGTCAGCAGACCCAGAGTCTGCATTCTGTGCTGTACACATTTAGCATGGTTTAGAGAAGCAAGCTGCTCTCTGTCCAGAACAGCTTATGACTTCTCATGCTGCCATCATGGAGCAGCTCCAAAACACTCAGCTAACTTGCCCCCCCCCCCCCCCCCCCCCCCATCCTCCTGCTAATGTTTAGACAAAAGTCACCCCCTAATGGACAATAACAAAAATGCAATCCCGTTTAAGTTTCAACGGTCTGGTGCTCAGTAACTGTCACTTTGGTGACAACATACAAAACAAATAGCATGATTTTTTTCATAAAAGAAGCAAGGTTTAATTTACAGTTTTACTAAATGTACAGTTCCTTTTTAAAAAGTGTCATTATACACAATAAATACAATACAAAATTAATTTGTAGTACTATACTTCAAATTCTTATTCTATTTTTTTCTTTACATTATTATTGTTCTTTTTTCCATGTCATTGCTTAAGCTGTGTTTGCTTTTGAATTGTCCAAAGGGCTGTGAAGAAACCTAAAGTATGTGTACAAAATGATATATATAAATGATAAAGGTTACTTGAGTTCACCGACAGAAAACACTGACCAACAGGGACACTTAACCCCAGTCAGTTATACTCAACCAGTTGTTATACTCAAACCGGACTCTTGGGGATCACGTGGCAGTTGCGTTCCTCTGCCGTCACACTCCTGAATCGGGTCATGGGATCATTAGGAAACCATTTGTGAGCAGGATCAGGAGTGTACGAGCAGAAAAGCCCAAGCCCACGCAGGATACACCTTCCCAGGACTGGGACCAGACTGACCGATGTCCAGGGAAGCAGGATTAATTCTGGGGTGAACAGCGTCGCCCCGAGAGTCATCCCTGCCCAAGGAGCTTCCTCACACACCTGGGGCCCACAGTCAGGTCTTTAGCAGGTGTGGAATACCGCAGGCCGTGACTCTTGGAAAGGCATTCCGTGAGCAGGGGTGTTCCCCAGGAGCAAGGCTGCATACAAATCTGCCGTTCATCTTTTTCAAAAGTTGTCTTGGAAAATTTAGAGGAAGTTGTTCTGGGGGTTCACGTTGTAACCAAGAATAATAAATAAATCAAATATGGTGACTACAGTTGTGATCTGTAAATTTGTTCAGCAGTGGCATTATTTAAAAAGGCAGCAGATCTTTTGCAGGTCTAAGATTTTTCTGTGTGATGAAAGGATCTTTCTTTTTCAATGCCAGTACACTGAAGCTGTTCAATCAGGGAACTTCACTGAATAATTTTCAATACCAGTCTTTATAAGGGGAGAGTTCAGTGCCGTTTCAGTTTCTATTCTACATCTTCATAACTTATATGATTCTGTGTTAAAGAGGGATAACCATAGTTCCACTCATCTCTTTCCAACAGATAGACCTCGCCCCCTCCCACACCCCCCCACATAAAAAATAAAATTTCACACGGCAGATAAATCAGTTCACCTGACATGATTAAACACAATGTCACCAAAAATTAACATGTAAAGAGAGAATGCTATAGTTATAAGGTAAATTCATCAGGGACCATACAGCAGACCATTTTTTAAGTACATAAATCAAATCGACAGACTGAACTGACTGAACCATTGTTCACCACTATTAGTTATTATTAATGAAGAGGACTTTTGTGTAAAAAAAAAACAACAAAAAAACAAAAACAAACAAACAAAAAAAAAAAAACCCTGATTAGGAACTGGCCTGAAGCTTCCCACGCAAGAACACAAAGAAAAACCAAGATGAGCCAATCGTGTGAAAGTGCATTACATCCTTTCCAAAGTACAACTACAGGGCCATTTGTAAACCAAACGAACATTTTTCTTCAGTCCATCCATAGACAAACAAGGCAAACACAGCTAAACAGAGGAAAGTGACTCCACGTCAAACGCTCTCCCTCCCTCCTGGAGCTCCCCCACACATTCCAGTCTCTCGGCGTCTCCGGACTCAAGGCGTCTGTTATCTCCCGTGAGTCTGTGACACCAAACCGCCGTTCTGCCCTCGGCCCCCTACCTGTGGGTGCTGGGACGTGGACGACGAAGAGGGAGAGGAAGAGGAGGAGACCGAGTGCCTGTAGGAGGATGAGGAGGATGAAGGGGGTGCGGGGCCCTGGCGGTGGTGCATGTGGTGCTGGTGGGGGAGGTGCCGGTCCGCAGACCCCCGGCCCGCCGGGCCCTGCTGAAGGTTCAGGATGCTGTCTATGGCACACTGTAGGTGCTCAGTCAGCGAGTCGTCGGGCGGGGGGCTTCCGCTCGAGAAGCTGGCGTTGTCCATGTCTGGCGAGTCGGACTTGCACCGTTTTGCGGGAAGCGAGGAGTCTCTCGTGCAGGACGTTTCTCCGGGTGACGGCGGGCCTGGTGCATGCTGGTCCATGCGAAACATCCCCACTGCCCTCTCCCTGTTTTTGCCAGCTAAGCCTGTCCCCCTCCCCGCACGGACCCCTCTGTCGCCATCATCCTCATCTTCTTTATCAGAGAACTGCAGTTGCTGCTGTGGGTGGTGTTGATGGTGGTGGTGTTGATGGTGGTGGTGATGGTACGCATTTTTGATCCCACGGTAGAACTCGTCCTCCACAGCTGCCAGGCCCTGTGAGCCGGGGTCGGCGTGGGGCGGGGTGGGCCCACAACCGCCTTGCCGTTCCAGCTTCACGCTGGCGATCACTGTCCGTTCTGCCTGGGGGGAGGAGGCGAGTGGCCCCGACGGCGCTGGTGGGGGGGCGGGTGCCGCATCGCCCCCTCCTGGTACTCCTGGCCGGTGCCGAGGGCTGATGTTCTCACGGTACGTCTTGCGCAACGGGAGGCGGCAGGTGGTTGACTGAGGTGTTGCCGTGGAGGCGGGGTTTCGCTTCACCCCGCCCACTTCGTGGTGATCCAGAGTGCCATTCATTTGTGCAGAAGACGACGACGACGACGACGACGACCAGGATTGAGAAACGGAGGAAGACGGGGCGGTGGAGGAAGCTGGGTCGCCTGTGCCGGAGCTGGCGCGATTGGGTGCTGCGCTGAAAGAGGTGGGGTTACAGGTTGGGGGCGGAGTCCTAATGACCGTTGTGGTTTGGGTGACGGGTGGTCTGGTTTTGGGGGGTGGCTCGGGGCTCTGTGGTGCATGCTGGCTCTGTGAATGGACTGGATCTAACGCTGTGTTATGAACCACTTTACTGAACCCCGCCTCCTGCTTGATTTTCAACTTCAAGCCGATTCTCTGCCGCGCCTCGTACGTCTTGATGGGCGGCTTGCTGGCCCGCTGAGGAAGGGCGTCATCGTCGTCGTCGGCAGAGCGAGAGGAGGAAGGGGTGCGGCCAAACGAGCTCTGCCCCGAGGGCTCTGCGCTGGGCCGTACCACTGCTGCAGGTGTGGGGGTGCAGCTAGTGGCCCAAGACACCAGTGCCCCCCCACCTCCCTGCTTTATCACGAGTTTGGTAGGGGGGAAGGGCACGTGGGTAGGAGCAGCAGTGGTCACTGGGGTGGGTGCGGGGGCTGGGACAGGAACAGGGGCAGGGGGCGGGGCAGCAGCTCCATGTGCCGTCACCGTGGCAGACGATGCTGTCGGCATGGAGTTCTGTTCCACCGCTGCAGGCCGTCTCAGCAAAGCAGAGTTGGCCACAAACTCTTCTATAAACACACCAAAAAAAAAAATCACATCCGTTAGAAATACCATACTGACCAATCACATCAGTTAGCAATACCATGTTGATGACTTCCTTTGTGAGGCATTAATGTAGTCCTCAACACAGTTCATATTAACATTTTTTCCGGCAACATTGTACCATCTTCTAACCCTTACAGCTGGGACATCACTGCGATCTTTAGTGTGTCCTCTGACCCAACACACCTCATTCCAATCAAGTGTTCGCTTATGAGCCGATTTGAATCGGGTGTTTGTGAAAAGAGCGGAACAGTAAGCAGAGCAGAGCCAGTAGTTGACCCTCAGCCCTAGACCACCAGTGCCCCCTGACACGGCAAATCCGGAATTCTCATCCCAGTGAGGCGGGTGGAGTACCTGGTTTCTCTTTGGCCAGGATCCTGTCCTGGTTCAGCGCCATCTTCTCTTCCTGGATGAACATCCTGTCGATCATCACCATCTCCGCAGAAGGACCAAGCCGCTGTTCAGAGCAACACAGCAAGAAGCACAAGGACCAGGTGAGCAGAGGTCACCGGTATGACGGGTGAGACTGAGACTTGAGTGTGCTCATACCCTGGACTCTTCAAACAGCAGGTGGCGATATTTGTCCAGCATAGCCTGTGTGCGCTTCAGAAGGTTGTTGGAGACGTTTTCAAATTCATCGTCCACTGGGCCATGAGGAAGTGTTACACAACCAACCAGCAGAAAAAGACCATGACACACAAACATTCAAGTCACTGGAGTTATGAAACACTTGATTCATGGTTCATTCAAAGGCATGAAGTGGAGCTGAATAAAGGCCAGTAGCATAAGCCGGGTAGCGTGAGGGTAGTGGGAGCTTCGGCTGGTGTCCGGGTGCTGTACCTTTGCGGTAGTCTTGAGGGGATGGAGCCATGCCCTGGTACAGGTGGTAGGGCAGCAGGCGGTGCAGTGTGTCCTCGAAGGAGCTGAAAGGTGAACTGTAGTCTGGGTGCAGCACAGAGCCCTGCAGCTTTCGCAGCTGTTCCAGCATCCTATACAATCAAACACACACACACACACACACACACACACACACACACACAGAATGTGCATGGACACACACAGATACGTGTGTGCGCGCACACACACACACACGCCCATCCATCAGTACATCATGCAGATTCCTTACACATCCCTTTTATACTTTCTTTGCATGAGAACACAATACCTCCACTAAAGCAGAAAGTAAGCCACATGTATGAGTTTAAAAAGGCTGTTTTGCAGGCCCTGCTCTTAGCCACACTTAACACTGACCGTGCTTCCTTGCTTGGTTCCATATTAAAAGGCCTTTTTAACGCTGAAGTCTGTGGAAGGGCACACAGAACAACCTTAAAACATGCAGGACGTTTTAACACCACCAACAGATACACCTGTTCCACCATGTGCCAGGCGTAACATTAAAGTGGTGCTGTATGTATGAGACTTGTCTGTGTTTGAACAGGAGCTAGAGGCTGTGGTGCAGATGGTGTGCGGCTGCCTGTGTGATGCAGGTAGGGTGTGTGTGTGTGTGCATGCATGTGTGTGTGAGAGAGAGAGAGAGAGAGAGAGAGAGAGAGACTTGCCTGCGTTTGAACAGGATTTGGCTGCTGTGGTGCAGGTATCTGGGAGAGTCCGCTGCTCAGAACCTGGATCTGCAGGCCTGCTTTACCTAACGAGAGTCCTCCAACTGCACTGATCACCCCTGCCTTTGCCTGGACAGGACAAAATGCCAGTGAGAGAGCACCTCCAAACCGCTATTCCAGTTACGTATACATTATAGCTCAACAGCACATGTTGGCACCGATTCAAAATCGTGCACCTGGACAGTCTGAGCAAGGTTTGGAGGGGTTATTCCCTGACTAACCGTAACCCCACTCAGTCCCGGAGCTCCCGAAAACACCGGTGCGTCATTTGGACCTGCAGAGACAGAACAATTAGAAAACAAAGGAGCATGATTTTAAAATAAATCAACGACAACAACCACCTCCACCCGGCATGTGGTGAGAGTGAGAGGGCCTACCAGTGACAGAGGACTTGACCAGCACAGATTTCTGCTGCAGCAGAGCTGGAGCCGGAATGGCAGTACTGGCTGTGGACACCAGCGGCTGAGCCATGCGGGTCTCGACCAGCTTGCCGAACTGGCTGGCCGGTTGCGCCTGGGAGACCTGCGGCTGGGCCTGGGCCTGTTGCTTGGCCTGAAGGAGAATGTTCTGCTGAATCTGAATAACAACAGAAGGCCACGGAGATTAGGCCCTGTACTCTACCGGCATCCGAATCAAGGTTCCAGCAGTTAACATTAGAGAGGGGGTCCAAAAACAGCCCTCCTAAGATGTACACCGTGAGCCAGAGCCTGTGTCTTGGGCGCTCGCCCTGCGTGACACTCATACAGCCCACTGTACGCAACTGGGTTGAGGAAACGTACATCTTTTCCCCTGCGCAATGCTCTGTTGCTATTTCTGCAGAGAAACTAAATACGGGGAATTTGTACAGGGAAAATAAATGTGGTTGTAACAAATATGCCCATTGGTACTGCTGCCTTTGAATGACCAACCTGACTCAGGAAATCTTGCATGCGATCTTAGTTGCCACATAGATGTCCGTAGACTTTTATTGTGCTCTTGGAGAATTCATAATAAAAGCCTGCCAGCTTGCGTCAGCGGCGGCTTACCTGGTGGAGCTTCTCCAGAAGCTGCTTCTGCTGCGGGGAGGGCTGCGCGATGGACGCCATGGTCTGCAGCTTGGTGTTAATCAGCTGCAAGTGGTGCTGCTGTTCGGCAGTCAGGCCCGGCACGGCGACCTGCTGTTTGAGCACCGTGCCACCGGGGGCGCTCACCACCGGCGTCGCAAACTGGAACTGCACGGGAGGAGCTTGAGGAGGCTTTGGCGAGCAGGAGGAGGAAGAGGACGGCGGCTCCTGCTGGAGCGCCACGGGCTGAGGGAGTACCTGCGGGACCTGGGCTTGGCTCTGCGGGGCCTGCGTGGTGGGCTGGGGCGGCTGTGGGGAGCCGATCTGGTTGTGGATGATGAAGAGCGGAGGTAGAGAGGAGGGCGGCTGGCTCTGCGGCTGAGACGGCGGCCGAGACTGCGGGGCGGGGTGGGGGGACTGGATCTGCTGCCCCAGCGTGAGGGGGGAGGCCCGTGAGGGCTGGGGGCTGTCCGACAGAGACGGAGTCGCACTGTGAGTGGCCACCGTCTGAGAGGGGGAAGAGCTTTGGACCTTCAGAGCCTGCTGATGTGCTGCAGATGGAACCTGTCAGGGAGCCAGAGGTGGCCAGTCATTATGTGGTTGTCCATTTATTACTCTGGACTTGAAAACAGACCCTTAAAAGTATAACATAACATCAAAGACGACGTGTATTTTGGTGAGGGGCAACCACAGCAATATACAACAACAAGCAGCATTAAAGGATAGCAAGCAGAATTATGAAAGCCTGAATTTTTGGAAGGAAAATCAGTAACAGAGGACAAAGTGAAAAGAAATACGCATTCATTGTACAAAACATACAAATTGTACAATAAACATTTCTGAAAGGGAAGTGCCCTGAAACACAGATCTGGAACTGCACTGGGTAGGGCTGCAGATGGGGCCACATCACAGAGGAAAAAGAGTGCAAAGTTATTAAATCAACACCACGGAGGAGCTGCAAAGCTTTAAACGCATGAAGGTGTGGGGGACGACAAAAAACACAGAGATCCAGTAGGGGCAGCAAAGAACGGGCAAGGATCTAAAAGGGCTAGAAAATGATTTGAGGTCAATTTATTTCTCATGGGTGGGAGGATGGGTGGGAGGGTCAGGGTTTGACAGAGGTCAATTCCAGCAGTGACATGAAGAGATGTGTAATTTACAAACAAACACACACACACAGGGAGGAGATGAGGATTCCTTAGCTGATACCAAGTAGTACGAAGGAAAAACAGCCAATCGCAGATTCAAAGGCTAAGGTTCACCACACTTCGACTAGAGGCTGCACTTAGAAAAAGTGTATGGCTATTTGTGATTAAATAGTCGCTAAGCCTGCAGAGTCAGAAGGCAGGTTCTGTGCACATCTCATCAGCCTGTTGTCCATGCTAGTGCTTAGGACCTGATAAACACATGCACACGTCACCCCGGTATTAGAGACACATCCACAGCATTAGTCAGATCAGCAGCAGCTAAATGAAAACTATGGACACCAAATCAATATAATATGTTTGAGAAGGTCTCAGTTTGACACAAGCATACAAACGAGGTAAAATTATGAAGATTAAAAGTATAGCACAGTCTTTCCTAATTCCACTCATTTCTCTCAGTTTGTTACATACATGTTTGATATGAGGTGCCTTTTTTCTTTTAGAAACTACTAGAAACAGAACAGCTTCATAATGTAAGCCAAGCAAAGAGAATACAACAATTTCCATGAATCTAGATAAGTTGCAAGTAAAAGCAGTTATCCCTACACAAAACCTAAAAATCACATCTTTTAATTAATTTCCGTTAGACAAGCTTCACTTCAAATCACTTCCACAAAATCCTCACTTTTCATCAGATCATCCTCTTGGCCATTATTAATTTAAAACATCATCCCTGCTTAGTTTATAAAGGCAATTTCAGTGCACAATCAAAAAGACACTTTTACACATCTTCTCTGGAGGTTACATGAACGCACGTTCAATTCTCTAATTTCCTGAATTTCTCTCATGCGGTTATTTTATTAAAATATCAGCGTTTAACACAGAGGGGTTTGGATGTGTAAAACACCACAAACCATGTCCCTATTTTATAAAACAGAGAACAGCAGCACCACCACACCAACAGCAACTATCCCACCCTAACTCTCAGTCAACAGTGGCCCATGAAAGTAGAAAGGGACAGAAGCAATTACACCGAATAAGACAACGGAAACGCAGACAGGTAGCAGAGTGGCAACAACTGAAAAGGGGGATTTGATGATGAGCAGAAAGGCAGAGCAGGAAAGGAGGCCATGAGAGCACTGTGTGTATGTGTGTGTGGAGGGCGCGATTCTGCTGGGAGACATGTGCCGATACGTAGCAGTGCCAGCAACAAGTGGGTGGGGCTTAGTGCAGAGCATGAGCTCATCTACCTTGTTAACCAATGCTGCCATGTGGGCGGGACCGAGGGAGGGGCTCGGACTCTGCCCCGGGTGCGTTTCGGCTAACGGGATGTCATGGCCTGTAGGGGCGGGACCAGAGCTGCTGCCGCTGACGATAACAGATGCAGGTACGCCCACAGAGACAGGTGGGTCTTTCCCTGCTTGGTGCAGCTGGTCCTGACATGAGCACATTTATCAATTCAGGAGGGGGAAAGGTACAACAGCAACCTAAAGTGGGGCATGTTCAGCAGGACTCTACATTGCAAAAAAAAAAAAAAAAGTCAGACAGACCCAAATTTCACAGCTTAGCTTTGCAACGTCTGTACAGCACGGTGCTATATCGTACTAGCGAATGTGGCCTGGGTCAGAGGTCAGTTGGCATTTAACTTTCCTATGTCATTATGTTGGTTTAATGGCAGCAGTTGGCACAGAGTACATAAACAATGGAGAAGATGCACTGACCTGCTGAAGGAACATCTGCACAGACTCCTGACTGAGAATCATGCTAGATCCAGGCGGTGTGAACAGCACTTTCCCTGGGCTGTGCTGCGTCTGGGAGCCCAAACCCACAGCGGTGACGGAGGACGCAGACGTAGCAACCGTAGAGGATGGAGGCGTAGAGGAGGGGACCGATACCGGTGCTGAAACTGACACAGCTGTCTGGACGGTGAGGATGGAGGGTTGGGGTTGGGGCTGGGCAGCTTGCTCAGTGGAGCTACCCAGCACGGTGATGCTCTCTCCAGGCTGGCACTGCGCCATGACCGCTGCTCCAGTGCTGCTGTTGGTGGGTATGCCACCGGTCTGCTGCTGCAGAGCTGGCTGCAAACTGACCGCCGGGCTCAGGCTCTCTATCGACAAGGAATTCTGTATGGGCATGCCCTGTATAACCGTCTGAACGTGTCCTGTAACCGGATGAGCTTGAGTCTGTGTCTGGGCTAGAGAGACTGGCATCTGGAACAGGGTGGGCTGGCCCATCTGACCAGGCTGTAGCTGGATGGGCCCAGAGAGGATGTGGGCAGCACCAGGATGACCCTGCGAGGCCAGTACCTGGCCAAGATTGATGTTCTGATTGGCTGTCAAGATTTGATTGGCGGCGATAATCTGTCCACCTGGTCCCGAACTGGTGATGATGTGACCTGCGGGATGCTGAGTCAGGATCTGCCCTCCTGTCTGAATCTGAGGCAAGAGGAACTGGTGGTTCTGACCTTGCAGGACAGCCTGAGATGGAATGACAATGCTGCTATGTTGGTTTAGCAAGTGAACACTAAGTGGCTTGCCTGACGTTGGAGTGCCCTGTTGCTTAAACAGGCCTTGTGGGAACGGCGCCCCCTGCGTTGTTGTCTGTGTACTCAACACTACATTTGACATTTGACTGGCAGGCTTGCCAGCGAGGAAGGCTACATTCTGAGCTGCAGATGCTGGGACTTGCTGCACCCCTAGAGCCTTGCTTGTATCGTTCTGCAGCGCATGTGGGACTGGCAGTTGTTGCTGTTGCTGTTTGAAGAGTTTAGGTTGGATGGCTCCACCTTGTGGAGGTTTGGGTTGTATTGGTGTTGGCGTTCGCTGAATAATGACATTCTGCATGATTTGGCTTTGGGGCTGAGGCTGAGTTTGAGATCCAATTCCTGTGCTTAGGGATGTACCGCTGAATCCAACTATAGCACTGGGTGCTGCCATTGTGGTACCACTGCTGTTGGTGTTTGTGCTGCTCACACATACGGCTGGGCCATTCAAAGATGGAGAGCCAAGAGTGGCCTTGCCTCCCTGAATCAGAAGTCCCCCCCCAGAACTAAGTACAGAACCTCCAAGACCAGTCTGAGCTCCGCCACTCGTAGCGTCAGGCCCAGGCTGGTGTAGCTGATAGCCACCCATGGTTTTTGCCAAGATCTGCTGCCCAGACGGGTTGATAGTCATGACAGTGGGTTGGCCCACGACTTGAATCTGTCCAATGCCAAGATGTCCAGACTGACTTCCGTTTGGTAGAGTCTGAATCGGCTGAAGGGTCATATTTCCAAGTCCAACCTGCTGCATAAACGGCTGGACACTTATGGCCTTGTTCATGACCTGGGGTTGAAGCTGCAGGCCTGGGTGAGCCAGAACTGAGCCAAGCATGTCTGTGGTTGCACTGGAAGGTGTGGTAGTGGTGCCTTGACCTGGGAAGATCTGAGTAGTCCCCCCA
Source organism: Electrophorus electricus (assembly GCF_041902795.1). Classification (NCBI taxonomy): domain Eukaryota; kingdom Metazoa; phylum Chordata; class Actinopteri; order Gymnotiformes; family Gymnotidae; genus Electrophorus; species Electrophorus electricus. Next base: position 22,598,325 of record NC_137502.1, read on the forward strand.
ATTCCTACACCAGGCAAGCTAGCATCAGGCAGTGGTTGGACAACCTGCGTCAGGCTAGTCAGGCCAAAAGAGCTGAGATCAAGCTCGGCTTCGGCCTCCTGGAGGCTCTGCTCCGTGATGTTGGCTTCTGCCAGGCTCTGCTGAAGAATGTCGCATGGTTCGTGATTTGAGCCGACACCGTTGCTTCCGCCGTCCCCTCCTCCACCCCCCGGCGAGCCCCCCAGGATGTCATCGTCCTCCAGAAAGTCCAAATCGACGCTGACTCTGGGCAGCCCGGGCGGCTCACTCGCCGACAGCTGAGCCTGCGTCTGCACTTCAGGAACGTGTCCCTAGAGGAGACAGAAAAGCAAAGGTTTACACGCACACATTTGGTCGTCTTATGAGGGGAACAGGACAGACAAGAAGGGACGGCTATGACGAGCAGAACCTCACCGGAGGCCCATGCAACTTCGGATACGTTTGCGTCCGATTTGACGGATGGGGCTGGAGAACGCATGCTACGTAATCAGATGGAGGCAAGGCGGTGGGGACGTGGGGGACACTACTCACCCCAGCACTGCTGAAGAACGAGCTGGACGGGTCACTCGAGCCATCCAAAAGGTCGTCAGTGTCCAGCTACAGATAGACATACCCACGATAGGACAGACAGGCCACCACAGCACAGACAGGGGCAGAGAAGGGACAGGGAGCGAGCACAGAAAGTCAGGGGTGGAAAGGCAAAAGGAGGACAAATCAAGGATAGTGTCCACTCCCACCAGAAAGCAGAAAGCCAGCAAAGAGTACAAGCGTAAGAGAGCAACGGGACAGTTAAAACGGGAGGGAAATCCCAGAAATAGGAAACATTAGATTAGTGTGTCATTTTTTAGAATTACCAAAAGAGGAAAAATCGAGCGGTGAAATTCGGAGGTGCAACCTTATTCTAAAGAAGACACTGATAAGCAGGACAAACAATTAGAGACAGAAATGACCACCTGTAGAGAAGCGGAGGTGGGTGGGAAATTTAGGCTAGTGTGTTGTATACACATTAGCTTTGCTGAGCGCGCATGTGTGCGATGGCCAAGGGTTTCTTTCTGAAAGTGGAGTTCTGAAAGTAGCGTTTCAACCTTCATTCCAATATTTGGAAGGAACCCCTGTAAAGCACCACTCTGGATTCTGGGCTTGGTACTCACTTGTGTTTCTGATCCATGAAGAAAATCATTGAGAGCTTGTGGGTCACTGCAAAACAAGAAAGAATCATTCAGTTAGTTCACCACAACAAACACTACTATGGAGATTTATATCCAATAATGCATAAACATATAATCCATCACCAGCACTAAGGTTTTTAGGTTCTTACAAAGGAAGATCAAATCTGTGTAAAACTATTCACCTACCAAATCACATCTAGCAAGCACCTGCCATCTTCATCATCCATGTCAACTGAAAACACAGTTTGAAGATGATCAACAACCCTTAATACACACATTTTCAACACCAAAGGCGACTTTAAAAATAACCCAATTCTGAAATAATTTTTATGTTCTATTTAATGATTTATTGTGAGCTGTTATGAAATGATACAATGTGGAACCCAAGTAGCATTCAGACTTGAGAGAACTTTTACATGTACAAAGAGCTCAATTGAAGCTATTTGTATTTTTAAAGTAAAAGACCAATAGGACTTCATCTCACATTAAACAAGACCCAAGACAAATAAATGCCCAGTACACATGCAACCATGTTTTGCATGAGCGCGTGAACATAAGAAATTTACAAGAGAGAAGGGAAGGGTTTTTTGTCTCCTGCGACTGTAATTTTGGTCTTGACTGTAAAATAAGCATTTAGTAACCTTTTACTAAACAAAGTAAGTTTTAGTTTTGTGCATTTCTTTAATAAGGACTTGAACATCACAACAGTCGACTTTAATACCATAAAAACTACAGTCTGTGGTTTGGGCTAATTAATTTTGCTGTATACATTTTAAATACAGTCAATACGTACTATTCCTTGTTGTTACGTTGGTCCACGCTGACGAGAAACCAATTCTCGGCCAATCAGCATACTCTACTAATTCTAGGCTATATTGAAAGGAACAGAATTATAACGTCAAGGACAAAAACATTAACTTTCTTTTAGAAATACTACTATCGGTGTGGTGGTAGGTCAAGCAAACTGGCGACACGGAGGAAAACGCAGTGCTGAACGGTCTTTCTTCAGCTGCAACAACCGTGCGGAGTATCGGAGGGGAAAGCGCGGTTTTTCACAAACACAGAACAAACGCGAAACGTTGCGTTCTTACACCCCTGAGAAACAAAAGCACACAGAAACCTGCGGAAACAAACCGGCTAACCATAATACACTTCAAAAGATTTCAAAACTTGGATATCTTAACGCGATCATTAAGTTGGAGCTATTTAGGAGGGCTCTAAACTCAAACAAGCAAAACCACAAAATGAAGATGAGGTAGGCGGGGACCCAAGCAAAGCTAACCGAAGAATAACCTGCGGAGGGGAGCCTATCATGACCAGGTATTTTCTGCATCCATCATTCGTCTGATCCGTTTAGCGCATATAAGAGTAAATCCCACATAGAGCAGAGGGAACACAACAAGACATGAATGGAGACTCTGGATCTCTAGGAGACGGCGGTTCTACTTAGCTTTGCATAACTCCAACTTACTCAAAATACAGACCGATGCAATGCAATTATGTTATTCTACGACCATTTTAAAAAGGATCAGCTAATCGCGTCGACCGTCTATTTTCATCCACGTTAACAAGCCTCCTTGATCACCGTTTTTGCTGCAATTTGTTAGCTGTAGCTAGCTAGCTGACTAGCTGTAATTTGGCGTTAACAGGTTTAGACGCAGTACAAATAAATCTGACAATAACTGAATACCACCACAAGGTATATGAAATACACCGGTATTCCACAAAAACACGGAGCGCGAACAGCAAATATTTAGTGTTTAGCTACCAATATAAGCTACTGCGTAGCCTAGTATCTTTCTCATTGCGAGCTAAATTTGAGTTTATGTTGGAATAGTCTTGGACCAGGGGGTATGCTTGGGAATTCGCTGTAAAATCAACCTATTCGCCATCTCATGCAGCAGTTCGACTGTATGAAGGCGGTAGCGCGGAGGTTCGCGATCCGCGTGCAGTATGCAAATGTTGCAGCTTTACGGTAGTTATTCCGATTTATAGAGAAATTGCTACATTGTAACAAACTCACCCGAGACGATAGAGGTGCAGGCGGCGCGGGGTCTCCGGAACGGCCCTGCACGGGCTCCGAGTCAGGACCCGGCCACAGAACGCAGAAGCAGGAAACGGAGGCCCGACGCATTTGCCTGATTAATAAAATCAACACCGCTTATAGAAACACGGTCAGTGTTTACATCGACATCCTCACTCCTTCTCGTAATTAGGTCAACGGTTCATAAATTTTGAAATGCTATTATTATATAAAATTACAAGGACCGTATTCATCGGTTTTCCTTGTAGAACTTGGTAAACATTTTGGAAAGTGTTCATTCATGTAACACTTATGCCTTACTGTATGTTGTAAATTATGAATATGGATTTCTAACTGAACACAGTACAAAAATATTATAACTTGTATTGTATATTTATCGTTCTGATACTGGGAGTATGACCCTTAAGAAAAAAATAATACCTTTTAATAACCAACAGGCGCTTATGCATACAGCTTTGTCTTGGGTCCCGATTCTTTTTGTGCCACAGATGTCTATTTTTGATGAAACACTGAGTACTGTGATTGGACCTCAGTTTTAAACATCACAAATAAAGAGGTGGATCAGATCACGCAGTATATTGGTTGATTGGCTTATTTTTTAACCATTTGCTCAAAACAAGAGAGAATGGCGTTTGGTCAGGATATCGAGTTACTTTTTAATAGGGGGCGTGGTGCAGCGTTTTGTTTATGCCCTGTGATAGGTGGAATTTAAAGTTGCGCTTGAATTGTATACAGTTTGGGTGTGGCTTGGAATTATTTATCCCGGTTTTTTATTTCACGTTACTGATGTGAAATAAAAACAATAACTCTAGAGCTGCTTGTTACCACGTGGGATCTGTTGATCCGCATATAACACATTGTTGTTTTAGATTCTATTTATTTATTCATTCAAACAAATTTTAGTATTGTGTCAGCTACATACACAGTTTTAACACCGGATTGGTAGAGTAACACCTGCCAGTGGGCAAATTAAGTCGCGTAAGCTTTTAGGTCCCAAGTGTACGGTTGAAAATAAGCCGCTTGTCACTTTCAGCTCGTCCTGGTTCTGTAAACTAGCACGAATCGGCGCCTTTTAAAGCATTTACTAATCGCATGTCTTTTTAATATTTCATTTATTTTTTAACATATAACTCTTTGGCTTGACTAAGCTCGGTGAAGGTTTACAATGGCAATAAAAGAATGTTCTGTATACAGTATCCACAGACTAGAATGAGAATCGCCATTATATCTCTTGAGATGAAAATGAAACATCACCCTTTTCTCTACGACTGGGAACTTCTCAAACCAAGGCCTACCTCCCCTAAACCCAGTGTGCCACAAAAAAGCTCTGTGGCATTTTGCAATTGGACTAGGAATGCACGTCAGGTTATTGTGCCACCAGAGTCAACATGATGAAGATTACAACCACTCGGTCACTTGAGTACAAAACTCTAACAATTTTAAAAGGACTATAAGGGTAGAGCGTCATCTATTGGTGATGATTCCTCGTTCCCATAACAACAGTATTTCACGACAGTTATACGCCGTATGTGTGTGCACCGGTGTCGTACGTTTTGCAGAATCACCATGGCGTCTGTGTTGAAAGAGACCGCAGGACTGTATGAAACGTTGAAAGCTGAATGGAATAAGAAAAACCCGAATTTAAACAAATGTGGAGAGATACTGAGCAAACTCAAGGTATTATATTTGACTCTTTGTTCAATAGTAGAGAAACAAAATCCTAGTTAAGGATCTGGAAATACTTTCTCAAAATGCCTGAAGACGTGTTGTGCTAGCTGCTACAAATTAGCCAGCTAACTAGTCATTAGTCATCCACTATTATTAGATTAGCTAGCTAGTTACTTATTTGGCATAAGAACGTGGACTGCACTGATGTGATTGACCGATGTATCTTTGAATTAATGGGGTGAACTGTATTCATGTTTTTATGTCCCGAGTTGATGGATAGCTAGCTACCTAGCTACGTACTCTTAGCTACTTATAGCTAGTTTGGTAGTTAGATAGAACCCCAGCTAGCTTGCTAAGCTATATGAGTTTGGAGAATAGAGTGTAACTTAGAAGACGCAGAATTTACCCAGTTCTGTGTAGGTGCACTGATGTTCGTTGTTTAATGGAAATACGTTTATTGTGTCTACGTCACGAATTTACCCTTTTCTTTTACGCAAGTTCACCCTGAAAGATAAAGTGTAGCTCAAGTAGACCCGAGCTTTAGATTAACATATTAATATCAGCCTCTTTAACGCTATAAATTTCCCTTATGGTATTAGTTATGCATTGTTAGATATTCACATTGAGATACCTTGTATGTGAAGCTTCGGGTAGAAATCCAGCAAGGAAACAGAATCGCTCACTGTGTGTGAGAAGAAGATTCTGGGGAGTAGTAAATCGTAATTTAGTTAACGCTACAGCAGTGTAACATACTGTAGTACAAATGGATTGGTAGGTATTAAATTTGTAATATTGTGTTGTAAAACAATATATCTAGCAAAATGACGTTTTGGATAATGGTATAGAGATACATATGCACACTTTAATCTGATTCCTCTGTTTCTTTGTAGATTTCTCTATTGGAATTGAATTTCTTGCCTACCACTGGGACTAAACTCACCAAGCAGCAGCTTATCTTGGCTCGTGAGTATTCCTGGAAGATAGGCAGCACTTTTCTTGCCAGCAGTAATTGCTACTGTGGCCGAGTAACCTCCAGCTTTTTGGGTTTGCAGGAGATGTGCTGGAGATTGGAGCTTTGTGGAGCATCCTGAAAAAAGACATTCCTTCTTTCGAGCGATACCTGGCTCAGCTGAAGTGTTATTACTTTGATTACAAGTAATTCCTCACACTTGCTTTTGCAACTTGACCTCCTTTTAGTATTGGGTGGAAGTGTACACTTTCCCGCCTTACAATTTAGAATTAAAAATCTATTACATTTTGTTTTTTTTAAATAATTGTTAGATTAATGGAACAGTCATCCTTTTTTCTTGCTTGTTTGTGCTTGCCATATTGAATGTTTTGTTACCCCGCCCTATTACCTCCTGCAGAGATGAATTGCCAGAGTCAGCCTACATGCACCAGCTGCTGGGTCTAAACCTACTCTTCCTGCTCTCTCAGAACAGAGTATCTGAGTTTCATACAGAGCTAGAGAGACTGAGTGCTAAAGACATCCAGACCAATGTGTACATCAGACACCCAGTTTCTTTAGAGCAGGTGAGGAATGTGTGTTGGAACAGAGTTAACTTGGATAACTCAAGGCTTATGTGACAGGAGTGGCTAAACACTGTTATGACATCAGATATTACCACTTGTGTTGTGCTACGTTTATGTGGTTCCTCAGAAAGACTCCTGATTTTTGATCTTTACTTCAGTACTTGATGGAGGGCAGTTATAACAAGGTGTTTCTTGCGAAAGGAAATATCCCTGCTGAGAGCTACACTTTCTTTATAGACATTCTTCTTGATACTATCCGGTAAGTTGTTTTATAGGGCTTTCCTATGACTCCCACCCAACAGGTTAGCAAATAATAACCAGAGCAACCTTTGGAATACCTGCATTTCTGAACACAGAACATTTATTAGCTTATTGTGCATTTTAGTGTAACTTCCTATATTAGTGGTAAATCAAAACTTAACTTAAGTCTTGGGCTTTAATGATTTAAATTCTGAATGGGGCTTTAATAACTTAGGCAGTCGTTTCCAGGACTAGGAAACTCTGATTCCACTGATCGTGTAGTATTGAAGCTCTTTATCATATGGATAGTGTTTGGAGCAAGATTGTAAAGGAAGAGTCACAGCTAAAGGCCCCTGCTAATCACACACAGTCCTTTGCTTATATTTACAAATGGCTCTCTACATGTTGCACTTGGCTGTAGAAAATAGGTGATCACTCTGTATAAGCGTTTCATAATGTACATGAATAGCTCCATATTCTGACCTTTCCTTTTTAGTGATGAGATTGCAGGATGCATCGAGAAGGCTTACGAGCAGATACAATTCAACGAGGCCACAAGGGCACTTTTCTTTCCCTCTACAAAAAAGATGACTGAATATGCTAAGAAAGTAAGCTCACGCTGCCTAGCCTGCACATGTCTTTGCTCTTCCTGGAGTCATTCTAATCATGTGGACAGGCAGTGCCATTTAAAAAATTGAGGCATTATGCTTAAGCCACTGAATGACATTATTGTTAAACTGTTAACCTTGTTTTTAATCATTTTTAAACATTATATTTGGATAAGTTATTTTTCTGCATTTATGTATATTTTCTGTGTTGAATGCTAATGATGTCTGAGCCAAACAGGCTTATAGTTCCATTGGGAGAGCTTTGAGCTGACTCGTGTGTTGTTCCTTGTAGAGGGGCTGGACACAGAGCCCTGATGGATACTACTCCTTCAGCTCCCAGCAACAGCGCACAGAGGAAGTGACTATCCCCTCCACAGAGCTGGCCCAGCAGGTCATCGAATATGCAAGACAGCTTGAGATGATTGTGTAGTGCAACCACAAAGGAGGCCTCTTTCACCACCCCAAATACACACACACACACACACACACACACACACACATGCATCTATACATAGTAATCCATTTTGCTCAAACAACGTTTATACCCCCAGAGTAATATTTATGTACACCGGTGCTCACACATACATACACAGACATTAAAGGATTACTCTGCTTGCTGGCTATGAATGGTCCTTAAAACTGTTTTATCCTCTATTAAACACTTGTGCCTGTCTGAGTGGACATGAGGAAATCAGGACTCTTGATTAGTATGTCTGTGTGTGTTTGTGTGACATAAAATGCAATACTTTTGCATTACATATGCACAGTTTATCGCTGAGGAACAAGTACTTAAGCAGCAGCCCATGCTGGTGTGTAGTCAAATGTCTACAAGTTGCCATGTGTAATTCATTTGAGGGTTTTTGTCTCATTGTTTCTGATGGATTATAAAAGTAGAAATAAAATTTGGTTCTGACTTGTGCAAGTTTTAATTTTGTCAGAAGCCAAAGACTCATTGACTTGTTCACTGTTGCCCTCAGAATGTTTGCAGAATTACTACACATTTAGATGCCCCTGCCTTGTATCCTAGCAACCAAAAGAGGGTTGCTGTGAAAATTTGTGGGTGTTTTTTAATTGGTCATTTCTGGCACCCATTAATGGGCTGAATTCTACTTGATCAAAAAAAATGCAGCTGTTTATTTCAGTAATTGTTACAAACAATGATAATTCTTAAGAATAAAATTCTTTTTTGACCTTACTCTGTGTAGGTCTGGTGCTCTGAAATCCACTAATCACCATCTCAGTGCAAAGAAATAAATTGCATTTCACATGTAGATTTTTTATTCAGATGTAAATGCTGTGTTTGGCTTCTTTCAGCAGAGATATATGTCCACAGCACCAAGTCTGTTTTCAGCAGTGAGATGTTATGTCCACAGACATAACTCTCTGTTCTCCTGCCTCACTCTTAAAGCAAGAGAGGCAGCCAGTGTTGCCGTAGTTACCCAGGGTGGTTCACACAGGTAGTTCTGCTTCACATCAAACCTGATGCAAGAGAGAGAGGCAGTAAGTTCCACAATCATAACATTCAGTGGCAAAAAATGAAGTGCATTAGTCATTAGTTTTATTACTTGTATGTTAGATGTTTTTTTTGTTTTGTTTTTTTACTTTTAAGATACACTGGGGTTAAGTTTTTATTTAGTAGTTCTGTACTATTTAAAATAGATTAGCTTTTCTACTGACTGTATGTCAAGCCCTGAACTTAGTTCTTTAAGGTTTTGCCATGGGTGGGGCTGTGTGGGTGTGGCCCACCATCGTCTGACGTTGGGTGGAAGCACAGGGAGGCCTCTGTGAGAGCACCACGCCCTGCGTGGGCACACCGTGTCAGTGGTGAAGGGATGCCAGCGACCCTCTGGATGCAATGTCAGCTCTGGAGATATAGGAGCGAGAGGAGGAGCAGCCTCCTGTGTTGTCATCTCCTTCACTGCCTCTGTCTGTGCATTCGTGTGTGCTTCCATCTTGCTGAGGTGTTTTCTCCTAACTGCTGTCTGAGTGTATAGAGCAGCAGACGAGCTGGTAAAATTTTCAGAAATGTCCAGCTCGACTTCAGGTGACTGTTCTGCACAAGCAGTTTCTGAAGTGGCGGTAAAGTTGGAGAAAACCATCAAGTCTTCAGGAACATCCTCTGAGGCCTTACCGAGAAGAGTTGTGGACTGTGTATGTGAAGGCTCTAATAAGGAAGAATCACCTGCTGCAGAAAATGAGGTTTGAGGTTGAGGCATTGAAAATTGGGTGACTCGGCTAAACATGTAGACCGGACCTTCTTTAAACTCGGGGACAAAAACATAGTTGAAGGACTGTGAAAATTTGTTTTGATTTGATGCGCCAAAGGTGTCATCCCTTTGACATAACTCAGTAACAAATGTGTTATTAGTGTGAGCTGCACAGGTGACGGCTGGGGTCTGCTTCTCTGCACTCCCAGTGACCTCTGTGTGAACCATCATTTCTGCATCTTTGTTTCTCTCCTTATCATTAGCACAGTGTGAAATTTCTTCAGTCTTTGTTGCCATCGTGGATTTACTCTGTCTTGTGAGTTTTCCTTTCTTCCTCGCTAAGAATGATCCTCCAGAAGACAAGCACGGGGAGCATCTCAAGGTGTCTCCTTTGGTAGGATTTCTTTGGTTGGGTACTGGAGTTAGGACAGCAGACTGAGCATGTTTGGACTGAGGTGACTGCTTATTAGTTGGTCTGCTCAATCTGGCCTTCTTCACAACTTGGTTCCTCTTTCCCTCATGGCGTGAAGGGTTGACCTTTGGAGATGCACCTTTGACAGCCTCCTGGTAAGGAATACCATTTAGTGCTCTCCTCACCGCTGCCTGCATCTGGGGCTTGGGCAGAACTTCATGTTTCTTAAAATATTCAATCCTGTAAAGAAACCAATTGGAGGACTTTAAACAAGTCCACTTACACTAACCTTAGTAGACATTTTTTTGTTGTTTCATGCTGAAACACATAATTCAGTGACATGCAGTGATGGATAAAGTTCAAGTTCACACTTCCTGAAATGGAATAGCTAATTGGTAAAATTATACACATATTTACTTCAGGGTGACATTGGAGCATTATGATACCTTGACTTGGAAGAAAAATGTAGTGAAAATATATTGTTTTAAAATATCTCTTATGATTCTGAAATTTCCTTTTAGGTCTGAACTTCAAAGGAATCACAACAGACCACATCCTTTGGGTTCCTATTTGGAAAATAATTAGATACCAACCATCCAGCAAATTCAGCAAAATACGTTGCTGTCTAAACTTCAGTTACAGATCATATCCCACCTGGAGTCAATTTGAGCAAGCAGGTTGAGGTTCAGCCACTCCACATTCACAGGTTTTCCCGAACAATGAGCACATTCTGAAATACATTTTTTGCTTCCTTTATCACAGGTGCACTTATCGCTGCTCTCCAGTTTTGTGGCTGTGGTATTGGATGATACTTGTAGTTTTGTTTTAGATTGTATCACTGGTGTATTTGTATATGGTGCAGTGAGAATTTCTGCAGTGGTCACAGGCCTGTTGGTCACTTTCAAGGTGTGGTCTGTCTTTTCCAGCAGCTGAGTTGTCCCAGGTAGCCGAGGTGGTGGAGATGCCTCAATCGGCATAGCTGGAGTTTCCTTCCAAGGACACCTGGGTGCTATAGCGGGCTGGCAAAGTTGCTCAGCAGCTGTGTTACAAAGGCTCGGTGTGACCAAAGCTGCAAGCACAGGTGGAGGTGCAGGCACAGAGTTTTGAAGACAAGATGATGCAGCAATGCTGCTGCTTCTAGAAGCATCAAAGAGGATTTCTGACAGACTGTGCAACTGCTGTTCATGGCAGGTATTTTGGATTTTAGAGATAGATGGTACAGTCTGTTCTGGCTGTAGGACTGCTGTGTCTTTGCCCACAGGACAGGCTGAGGACTGTGATGGATTGGTGCATGTAACTGGCAGCAAGGGGCAAAATAAAGTTTGGCCCACACAAGATGAAAACTCATGTGTGCTTTTAAGTTGCTGAGGGAGCTCAGGTGTGTGTTTGAGTTGCTGAGGCAGCTCAGGTGTGTGTTTGAGATGCTGAGGGAGCTCAGGTGTGTGTTTGAGTTGCTGAGGGAGCTCAGGTGTGTGTTTGAGTTGCTGAGGCAGCTCAGGTGTGTGTTTGAGTTGCTGAGGCAGCTCAGGTGTGTGTTTGAGTTGCTGAGACAGCTCAGGTGTGTGTTTGAGTTGCTGAGGGAGCTCAGGTGTGTGTTTGAGTTGCTGAGGGAGCTCAGGTGTGTGTTTGAGTTGCTGAGACAGCTCAGGTGTGTGTTTGATTTGTTGCAGGAGCTCAGGTGTGTGTTTGAGTTGCTGAGGGAGCTCAGGTGCTGCTGAGGCCTGCGCTGGTGTCAGCTCTTTAGATATGGCTCTCCTCGGGTTTCCTCTCTCAGCATATGTCTGGGGCCCTCTCCCTCTCTGGGTTCTCGTCCCTACTTCCTTCCTCTCCACTAAACTTTTCTTTTGCTTCTCCTGCTCAGACTGGCTGTTCCCCATCCTTCCCCAGTTACTCTGCCATAAATATTCCAACATGAATCATTGTGAGCATCAATCCATCTGATGTGTCTTTCTCAAAATGGATCGCTTTTCACTCATTCATTCATTCATTCATTCATTCATTCATTCATTCATTTATTGATATATCAGATATCATTAGTCTCCATATGGAGGAGCAAAGCATAGCACACCTTAATTTACCTAGCTAGTATGGTAGCTAATTTTAACAAACGCTCTCACAGTCTCAGAGTGCAGTCTGTAAGTATTTGAAATCTTGTACAATGTTATTTAGTGCCTGAACGGAATCATATTGTATATGAAGTTACATACAATGAAACTATGAAGACAATAAGTTTTAATTTAAAAGTATGCACATGTGCACTGAGTGAACTGTGAAGAAATAGCTTGTGGGATTGCAAAGCACTGTTACTGCCAGACAAACAGGCTATAATGAGCCAGAACACCAGAATCGGAGACATAACAAAAACATGAGATGTGTCAAAACGAAACTGAACACCAGAAATAGAGACATAGCAAAAACATGAGGAACAAGTAAGAATGACTCAAGTGAGAAAGTACTCGAGACCACAGCAAAAAAGTAAACAACATGGCAGACCACAGAAGATTACATTATCTTAGAGGAAAAAAATATTGTGCAAACTACTTTAACCCTCATACCTCCCAAAAACAGATAGCTATATACTGGTATACCTACATTCCTCATCATCTGTCAAACATGAGGTTGAAGGATGAATTCTAAAGTGAACACAAGCATCTTAACCTCTCGCGTTCAACCAGATCAAAGCACCACTGAGAGCACTTACCAAACGCAAACGCCTATAAAACAAGCAGGAAGTCGCAGTGCATCATGAGGAAAAGATACCCAGCATCTGGTATCAGTGTTAGTGGCTCATATACTCCAGGCAGTCATTGATCACTAAGGATTTACCCACTAAGTACTAAGCATGTTATTTATTAGAATGTCAATTACACGTGGTTCCTCGAAATTAGGTATTGTGTTTAAAAACCACTGCAGGTTAGTTACTAATATATTTAACCCCAGTGTATCATTTTAAATCCAGCCTGTTGTAGAGAACAAAGACCAAAAATTCTCACTATTCAAATACTAACGGACTGCACAGTAGTCTGCATTGAATAATAGTACAAAATTATTTCTTGTATTTTATAAACAAATATTACTTTAATTACATTTCATATGCATGATCAAATAGGATAGCACACAATTAAAAAACTATTAAAAAATCTATTATCTGGCTAGGTTAGCTTTAGCTAGCCTAACTAAGTTAACCGAGTTTAGGTCGCCATATTTTACGTTTGTCATAAAGGAATTCAGGCTTGAACAGCTCTTACCTCGCAGAAGCACGTAACGTTATTTCACAGACGTTTAGCAAGCTGGCATTAAGTTTCTTTCTTTTTGTAGCTTGTGTAGCTTTTTTTTCCTCAATAGGACGCCACAGTAAGCGACATTAAGGAATTCTACAAACGTTGTTTAGTCATCACGGAAATTCGAATGAAAATAAACTGCCCTCGTGCACAGATTGTATAGGCTATAAATTCCGGTCTTACAACGCATTGCTACTACACACTGATACACATAGGCTATTTTGACTTAGATTTCATTGGATACATTATGCCAGTAGGTGCTATAATAATGTCGCCTAATACTTACTCCATGATAAAATAAAAAAAAACAAAACAAAAAACCAGAATGTTTATATATTTATAATCGTCCATATGTAGCCTCTTTTGTTTGAGGATAAATAGGTTAATCAATGCAGGCTACTAATACAAAACCGCGTTAATCTGCAGTGGTTGTTTATCAATGGCAGGCTATTTGATTTGACTCCGAGTGAACATGAATGGGAGTTGAACGGGATGAATGGAGACAGCCCAGTGGAAACTAGTGAGAATTCTATCATGGCTCCGCCAGCTCTGCGTCGTAGAGAGGGAGCTGTCCAAGGTGCTGAATAATATTGTCCGCCACGGATTTATGGATTTTGTGAGTAGGCAGTAAATACTAGAAGGCCTTCATCGCCTAGTTATGACACTAAATGCTGGATAATTACTTTATATTCACTGGTTAGTGGGTTATTCTGGGCTATTACAATATTTTTGTCTAGATTCTTAACTTTAGTTCTCGCGTTACTTTAGCCCAAGCTCATTTATTAGTCGCCCGCATACATTAGCCTGCCAGTTTGTAGAGACGGCTTACAGTGAACATTTAATGTTGCACCTCACAAACGAAATATGTACGAACGCGATACCCGCGGTGTCGTGAGGAACTGGTCTATATGAATGCGTCTTGGACTGTAGGTGTCGTCGCCGGAGAATGATCTGGTGTTGCGATGGTCAGAAGGGATCGCGGCAGGTAGAGTACGAGGAAAAGAAACAGGGAGGGAGTTATTGAGCGAGAGAGAGAGAGAGAGAGAGAGAGAGAGAGAGAGAAGGTGGGAGGTAGCGGGCGGGAGGATGCTGCCGCTGGTGCCAGCGGAAAATGGCTGCTGCAATCTCAAGCCCATCCTGACACACCGAAACGATATAAAGGTGGACAGAGAAAAGATAAGAAAATGAGAACAGCGAGTGCGACTGAGAGAGAGTGAGTGTGCGTGCGTGCGTGTGCGCGCGCGTGCGTGTGTGTGTGTGCGTGCGTGCGTGCGTGCGTGCGTGTGTGTGTGTGTGTGTGTGTGTGTGTGTGTGTGTGTGTGTGTGTGTGTGTGTGTGTGTTTGAGTAAGTGAGCGCGCGCGCGTGTGTGTTCTGGTGAGAAGGGAGATAAAAAAGACAGGAGACCGGGGGGCAGCCAGCTCGAAGCGGCGAGCAACACCGAGCCATGGAGGGCGAGTAAGTCCTTACATTTTTATTTGACCAAACATTACAACGGACTAAAACAGATGGGCTGTGAAACAGATTCATTTGTACAACCTCTAATGGACTGTAAGACGGTCATACGACCACCAAATGCGCTTACAACTGGTGTAGTTGGTTAAAAAAGAAACCTATTACGTAGTGATAGCTATCAACAGTGTATACCCTATTCTACATACGTCCATGAAAATAACATTTTTGAAAACGCAAATAATTTGACAACATGTGAACCACAGTGTACAAAACCTTGTACAGGAAATATTCAATGCCGTATCAAAGACAAATAGGTTGCCAGTTTGTGTTTTATCTTCAAAATACGCAGTGGGCAGTCGTACGTCTTTGTCTCGAACATTTGTGGAGAATCCATGTAGCCATGAAATATGTCAGGGAATGTGAAAATCTACAGAAAAAATGAACAAAATATGGCGTGTTTTCGGGCAACCTCGCGTTACGGATTACATTCGCGGATGGAGCTTAATAGAAAGGAAGAGGAGTGACTGCCTCGTGAATTTTTATCAACGTGTCTCGAGTTTCATTATGATTTTTAAAGCCAAACTTTATGAATGAAATGTGATTTTTCTCTCTCCCCCTCTTCCTCAACTCCCTCCTCTTCTTCTTTCTCTCATGTCGCCCCCTCCCCCCAGCGCTCGTGTTCGCCGTCCATCCTTGCACCCACTCATCTTTCCTCTTCTTCACGATTATGTTTTTATACCCTCTAATATAACATTTCCGTTGGAATCGGCCAGTTTGATTATATTTCATTCATAAAACAGTGGATGTCGGGGTGTGCGAGTGAGTGCGTATGTGTGATGATGATACGCGGAGAAAGACGAACGCAGTGTCTCCTAATAATTACCAGCGCGTAATACTGATGAACCTCTAAATCAAAAATACATGTATATATGTGTGCATGCATGTGATTATTTGCGTTTATTATGACATGATTTTAATGGGCCCTTTTGGTTTGGAAAAATGACTCAAGCTCCAGCGTGGCTGTACTGGCTCATAGCACGGGCCTCGTATGGCGAATGGGCGCGTTCATTGATATATCTCCGTGAGAAAAGCTGAGAAGCTTTCTCGTCTCCCCCTCGCTCATTCGCTCCTCACTAGGGCCAATCTGAAGCTGGCTCCACGATTATTTCCTTTAAGTGCTATTTCCTCGTTGCCATTCATTTATTCAGTGTTTATCTCCTTGTTCAGCCCGACTGAAATATTCCCGTTTTCGCCTGAACGCGAACACATTCACCCTTTATGTCTCCCGTTGGATCAATTCGAGCCAACAATGTAAAGCTAATGGTGGATAAGAATAAATTAGTCCATGTATTAAAAACAAGATTACGTTTACCTCGCCCACGTGACCATCCATTAAAACCCGTGCTGCTTCCTGTCATTGATACAATCGTGCCTTCCTGGCTGGGCTTTCGGGATAAAACTGATGTTAAAATGGACACAAACGGAAAACATTTGTGTCTTTTTAAACACGTTAAATATTAAAAAAAAATGACTATTCATCTTGTTCGTGGCTGTGTTATTCTAACAACAAAGAAAACAGTAATGGAGAAAGCATCTATAGTGGTCGCAGCACCTCTTGTTATCATTTTCAGTGAAGTATCCATAGACGTTTTTACTGTCACTGTTCAAGACTACCTTCTCTTCTTGTTGGCCAAGGCAGTGTGCTGGTTTACAGCTCTCTGTTTGATTTCTTTCTTGCTGGTTTTCTTATGTTCGTTGTTTATTTTGATTTTGTGTGTATAGCACATGTTTATGAATAATGTGTATATAGGTTTTTAGATAAATGTGTAAATGTATGTGTGTAATGTGCATTTATGTAGATGGTTAAGCGTGTGTGTCTGTGTGTGTAATGGGTATATATGTAGGTGGTAAACTGGGTGTAACATGCGTTTATGTAGGTTAAGTGTGTATGTGTGTGTGAGAGAGAGTGTGTAATGTTCATATATGTAGGTCCTTAACTATGTGAATATAATGTGTGTGTGTGAGAGAGAGAGAGAGAGAGAGAGAGAGAGAGAGAGAGTTATTGCATATATGTAGGTTGCTAACTGTGTGTGTGTGAGTGTAATGTACATTTATGTAAGTGCTTAAGTGTGTGAGTGTATTATGCATATGTATAGGTGCATAAATGTGTGTGTGTGGAAGTTTCATGCTTAACCAGACTGTGTCCTCACACCTCGTATTTCCCCACAGTGTGCGTGTCCGTGCAGTGGTGATGACACGTGATGACTCTAGTGGCGGCTGGGTGCCCCTTGGAGGCGGTGGCCTGAGCCACGTCGTCATCTGTAAGGGGCGGAGCTCGGAAGGCAGAGGACGGAGGGAATATGTCATCCGTGGGGAGCGGCTGCGTGATCGAGCAGTGAGTGTGTGCGTGTGTTTATGCCTGTCTTGTTGTTGCTTTGCTGAGGACTCTGAGTTGTTTGTAGTGTGGGACAGAAGAAGACAGGTGGTGTCCCACTGGCAGACCCACACTGACCCACCTCTCTTTGTGTAGCCCGTGCTTGAGTGTGCTGTTCAGAAGGGTTTGGTCTACAACAAGGTGAATCCCATCTTCCACCACTGGCGTGTGGATGAGAGGAAGTTTGGCCTGACTTTCCAGAGTCCAGCTGATGCCGTCTCATTTGAGAAAGGCCTTCAAAGTGTCCTTGACAAGCTGGACAGAGGTAACATGATATAATCAGGATTACAAAAATCAGAGGTTTGGTTTTTTTTTTTGCAACACTGCTAACTTTTGTTAGGTTTTACACACACAGACAGCTACCAATTCCTTGTTAGGATTAGCAATGACATATAGTCCAGTTCAGTTTCTCACAAGAAAATATTGAAATCACTTTGTGTTTCTCCATCATGTGTGCTTTTAAGGATCTGACTCACCTTCTTCGTCCACACCAGAAGAGGGAGACACTGAAGACGATGGTCAAGCAGTGAGTCTTTTTCCTGTTTTCTTTATAAACCGTATCACCACTGTATCAACTAACTTATGCCAAAGCCAGCCTGAGGAAAATAAAGCCTTCCTAACTTTCTTTACTCCAAATCCACCTGGCAAATATTTGAAACAAAGATGTAATTCTGCTTTTGATTTTCATTTATGGTCTGCTAGTTAATAGTTTAATAGTGAAAACGTTAGACTGAAAGGTTTCATATGAAACTGCATCATTTGCAAATGAAGAAACCCCAGAAAATCAATGTACTCCGATATATCCTGATTGCGATTCCTGGACAGGTATTACAATGAATTCCCTGTAGACCCTGAAGATAAACCTACATCACCTTTCCACTTTTTCACTAAATTTTCCAACAGATTACATCTGATACAAAGTTTATGTGCATTAGCCCTCATAGAATGAGTACAGTAGTACACATCTGAACCTCCTGTGGACAGCAGAGGGTTACTTCACAGGCTCTGTGAAAGTGCCCATTTACTTTGCTCTTGGGGAAGCCATATAGTGTCTTTACATAACCTGTAGATTTTAGGACCAATTTAATCTCGAAACGATTCAATGGAGATCCAACTGTTGAGATTACTTTTTCTCATTGTTTTAAAGTTCAAAATCACAATGTCACCACATAGTAGCCAGTTCAAGTAAATGTTTGACTAATGATTGCAGAAAGGACTTTTATTTTGTGATTTTACAGCTGCTGGGACAGAGTTAGATACACGGAGCAGCATAACAACCATGTGTGTGTACATCCAGTGAGAGTGGGAGGCTATAAAATAGGGCTGCATGAACATAGGCTTTCCAGCTCAAGGTTTCTGTGGTTTGCATGTCTAATGTGTGTCTTGTTGGCACTCACTATAGCTGGATCTACACTTTTGATGATTTGCAGTCTGTCTTAGTCTCACACAGGCAGTGAGTCGTCCTCCAACAGCAGGAAGGAGATGTTGCCCAAGCCCATCACCATAGTGACCAGCGAGTCCTCCTCAACCTGTTTTATGCGCTCTGCAGCGGAGGAGTTCGGGTATGGGGCGGGGCATATTGGCACCACCCACACCCCTGCCCAGGTAAAGCTGTCTTCACCTGCTCATCAAAGAGCAAGCAAGAACACACGCTGAACAACAAATACCGTTCAGTTCTGCAAATGCTCGAGCTGCTGTCACTGGTTGCAGACTCATTTTAACAGTAGCTGCATCTGTATGATAGTCACAGAGGACTCTGCTGATATCACCTATTGACATCGCAGCTCAGGTCCACCTGTGCGGATGTGGATGATCTTCCGTTATGGTGCTCATTGCCCTTTCTCTTGTTTTCGTCGCTTTACTTTTGCTCAGGTGCATACAAGGCCTGCCCAGCACCAGCTCGCTCAAGTAACGGCCGTGTTGAACCCTCCGGCCCCGCCCCCTCCTCCTCCTGCTCCTCCCACTCCTCCCCTGGCTCCTACTGCTTCTTCTCCCCTCTCCCCTACAATCTCCCTGCTGGAGGAGGGTGACTTACGCAGTCTCGACCCATGCAAGGACCTGTGGGGCTCGCGGGGTTACGAGGATTACCGGCGAGCTGGGGCCACGCGGACCAAGGTGGGGGGCCTGACGGGTGGTGTGGTGGTGGGAGGTGGGCCGGACAAGTCGGAGCTGTGTGTGGTGCGCTTCCAGAAGGAGCTGGCGGGGGTGGGGACCACGGGCTGTGAGGTCACTGTTCGGCTGGACACCAAAGGCTCTCAGCGGCGCTCTTCGCCCACCTGCACGTCCAATGCCGCGCCAGGAGCGTCCTCGGCCGGCGGCTCCCCGCCTGAGACGGGCAAAGGCTCGCCCTCACCCTGCTGCATCCACACCTCGCTCGCCACACCCCGCTCCCGGACTCGCAAGCGAGGCGGCAGCAGCGGGGGCGGAGCCTCCGGGGGAGGTGACGCGGTTTCTCCCGACGACGACAGCCCGTGCCCGCAGGGCTCCTCCTCCTGCTCGTCCCGCTGCGTGTACTGCCGGTCGGTGTTCAGCGCCTCGGAGAACGGACGCGGGCGCTGCCGGGACGCCCCGGACCCTGCTCTGCGCTGCCTGCGCCAGTGGACGTGTGTGTGGTGCGCGGAGAGCCTGCTCTACCACTGCATGTCGGACTCGGAGGGCGAGTTCTGGGAGCCGTGCTCGTGCGAGGACTCGCTGGGCCGGCGGCCCCACCCGCTCTGCTGCGCCCGCTGGCTGGCCCTGCTGGCTCTGTCCCTCTTTGTGCCCTGCATGTGCTGCTACCTGCCTCTGCGCGGCTGCCTGCGCTGCGGAGAGCGCTGTGGCTGCTGTGGGGGGAAGCACAAGGCGGTGCGGTGAGAACTGGCCTGGGGGGTGGGGGGTGGTGGGTGGGGAGCGGCGGGGCAGCGCCCAGGCCAGGGAGGGGCTCATGGAGTTTGGGGCAGGGCTGAGAGGTGGGGCAGGAGAGAGAAAAGGAGTACAGAGATATATTGCCATTACTTGAGGAAAACAGCTGTAGAGCCAGATCTCTTACACCTTCGTGATGGGAGAAAAAAAAAAAAAATCCCCTCCTCCCCCACAATCCTTTGCTGCATTCCGCTCCTACTCTCTTTTACCTGGACCCTTAACGGTGGCGCTAGTGAGCACTGGGCTGCCTGCATGGCACCCGGCTCTTTAGAGAGACAGATAGACTCCTCCCACTCCTGGCCTCTCTGGAGCTCTGATAGGCTCATGTTAGGGCTCAGAGGAAGTGGGGTGTAGAGGGCAACACTGACTTGTAAAGTGTTTCGATTGTTAGTTTTTGGGGGTTTTTTTAGAAAGAAAATACAGCGAAAAAAATACAAATGATGTTTATAAGTATGATTATCATAATTTTTATTAGTATATCTTATTTTACATGAAATATTGAGAGGCTTTTGATATTTTTTGATTTACTAATTTAATGAACATACTCCCCTTTTACCTCTAATTTACTGAGTTTTACCTCAATGTTCCAGAGAGAGCAAGAAAGATGGACATGAGGGAGATGGAAGTATAGCGAGGCATTTTAAGGACAGTGTGCTGTAGTCAGATCTGCCTTCGGAGCAGTTCTGTACAGTTCAGGAGGAATGATTGTGTGTGCATTTCGCTTATTTGGAGGCAAAGAGTGAAGCTTTTGGGGCAGGTTCACCAGAATGTCCACATGCTCACTGTTCTGGAAAGGACACAGTGGTTTGTGCCACTGACCGTTGAGCAGACCAGCTTGCTGAAGCGAAACCAAAAAAGACAGGAGAAAGTCCAGATGGGGAAATTGGCAGGAACACAAGTACCATCATTAGCCTTGATGCCAACTATAAACATAGTACAATCAACAATGTAATGAAAAATGATATTTTGTTAAATCTCTGTGGACAAAGTTTAGGATAACAGGGACCAGTTACAAAAGGTAGCTAGCAAGCAAGTTTATTGGAAAGGATGAATGTGCAAACTGCTTCTTGTGTAGGCGAGAACACTCTGGCCTGTCCAGATTGTTAAGTAACAAATCTGTATCTGTGTATGATCTCTCAGTTACTGAATTTCATGGATTGCAGTGAATCCCATATGAGCTTTTTGGCATTCTGATTGATTTCGGTCATTCTGATTGATTTCAGTCATTGTAATCAATTGCAAATAGTCAATTTTTGACAGCTTTTGGCTCTGTAGAAAATATGGGTTATATGAGGTCATTTAGTGAGTCATTGTTGTAACATGATCTTACATTGTGCTCATATCAGTATATGACTGGGATTTGTAGAGGATTTTGTTATGGAAAGCTGTCAGATATCGTGGTCTTTTGCAATTGAATAAAATGATGAAAAAAAAAAACAGTAGATTTTTACAGAATGCTTTTAGTAGTAAAGAATTCAGACAACACAGATCAAATGCTGCCTGAGATTACAGAGAGGACCTCAAAGTAAATACTGTATGCCTAAAGGGGCATGGCTTTAAAATATTGTCTCAAAGCTGCTATTTAAACCCCCACAAACTCAGTTTGACCTCTGCTGCTTGTGATTAGATGGGGAAACAAACCCCTGTTACAGAGGACAAGACATCTAAGCCAAGTCAGAGGAAGAAAATCAGTGTGACAGAAGCCTAATCTTTGCTGGGGAAGTATTTTGATGTGACACTGGAGACGATTTTGGAAGGAAAATTAAAAAAAGGTTCCGACTTACCGTGCCAGTGAAAATGTTTAGTTGAATAGGAACTAAATGTTGCATCAACTGCTGGTTGGAAATACTTTATTTATGGAAGGGTTTCAAAGTGTAACGGATTACTAAAGTATAGAAAGACAGAAATCATGTGGCCCCATACAGACCCCTGTCCTCATCCAATTGTGAGACCATCACTAGCCTCGCTGGACTCCAGCCCTGAGACGCTTCAGATTTCTAGATGAGTTCTATGCTTGAAAGCCCCATCCGTACATCTTAATAAACGTGCCTTTTGATTTGATTGATCAATAACATAATTTCCAAGTAACTATGTATTTGAGTACTTATTTACTTTTTTGGGGGGGGGGTCATTTGTTTCAACCCATGTGCATATTTTAATATGTATGTATCTATTAGTTTGAAAAGTAATTAATGAAAAAAGGATCTGTTTATTTATTTAATGAGATATTTATTCTGATTCGTTATTTATTTTTGGAGACGGGTTTTTATTTTCTGTGCTGTCCTACTTCTCTGACTTTGTGCCAATGTGCTGCTTTGAAGTGTTACATATCGTGGGTTTGTATCATTAATTAAACCCTCATTCTATATTTTAATGAAACATTTGCCCTCTGGACCGTACTTTCTGTATTTCTGATTGCGCATCTGCCGGTGGGCTGTCTGGGTTCTTAGAATTAACTCCTCTTCATACAACTCTTGGACCACTAGAAAAGCACATACAAATATCATCCATTAGTTCAGCCCTGTCTGAGAGGGGTACTTCACTGATGCACTAGCTCAACAGAATCCTTTAAAGAAAAAGAAAAAGCCTAGTAAAGTTGCCCAGTTTGGCTTTTGGTCCACCATGAAGCTCCATGAAGCTACAGCATTCTTAGAAATGCGCGTATGCATATGATATCACTACCTGCGAGACCCTGCACATCCCCCCCATCAGGAGGGCCCAGTGACTCACAGCTTAAGTTGCTCACTAGCTCCACCTGCTGGCAAAATACTGCACAGCATGTTTGAGTGTGTCATAGCAGAGAACTACAGAAGTGTTTTTTTAATTTTATTTTTTTATTTAAATCAGCAGTTAAGTAAACAAAATGGCAATAGTTCATACCACAGTTATGAACACAGACATTCAATCTATGTCTTTAAAAAAAAAAAAAATTAAATATGAACAATAATTGTAAAGTTTTACTCTGTGAAGTTAGTAATGTTGGGGCAGAGCAAGCCCAGGCCCTGACGTCTGGGTGTGGGTCCGGGTCCCAGCCATGAGCTCAGGCCAGGTGCTGTCGCTTGTGTCGGAGTATCTCAGTGGAGGTGAGATTCAGGGATTTGTTGCAGACATCACAGTGGTACAGCCTGGTCAGACTGGACGAAGCTGCAGTCTTAACTGTGTCAGGGTCTGTGGAAGCACGTTAAAGCAGTTCAGATGAAGTCAGGAAGTCAGATCTTTGGTTCAAACTAGGCCAACACAATCAAGCCAACTAGGCAGTCTAAAATACTATTGACTGCTATTCAAGTACACAAAAATATATTGCAATTTTCTACCACAAAGTTCACACAAGACTAATACAGTCTACTTAGCCTCATTCTTGTATGGTTCTTACCCTCTTCAGGTTGCTGTTCCTCTGCTGGCCTGCAGGTGGCCTCATGCTGCATGCGCTCCAGAGGCGTGAAAGGCATGTGCAGGTCACAGTGAGGGCAGGACCAAAACGTCCGCAGACACTCACTGTACAGGTCTTTAGAGTCCTATTTAACACACACACACACACATACACACATACACATACACACACACACACATACACACACACATACACACACACATACACACACACATACACACACACATATACACACACACATACACACACACACACACACACACACACACACACACACACACACACACACACACACATACACACACATACACACATACACACACACATACACACACATACACACACACATACACACACACATACACACAGTATATATGTATATAAATAACTCCATTTCAGGCATAACTTCCACTGACATTGTACCTCCGTCTAGAAACCTCTATTAACTTTCTCTTTGGCCTGATTCACACCTGCTGAAGTTAAAAGAAAAGCAAATTCCCTGCTGATAAATAATTCATTCTTTGGTTCACTCTGCTTATCTCTGCCAATCTCTCTATCCAGGCATCTACAATATATACTCAGTGTCAGGTTTCGGAATAAACGTCAGTGCATGACATCTATGGTAATTTTCTCCTTTGTGTTTTTGTTATTAATTTTGGGCAGTAATTAAATCCAGTCAGTTCAGTCCAACACTAAACTCTGCCCTAGAAGCTGCAACTCTGCATGGCATTTTATACAGTGCAGGATTTCTGTAACCCACATCCCAAAAATGTTATTTCTGTTACATGTTTATGTTTAGGACTTTTTAACTTTAGGATCTGCATGTATCCAGTAGATTCTCTGTAGTTGACTTCATAGCATGTAAACATTCGAGTCAATCCATCAATCATTTTAAGGGTCCTAAGAGACACCTCTGCACATGTTAACCTTTGTCCTTCACAAAAGTGAGGAGGGCGCACACACACAGAGGCGGTTGTAGGTGAAGTAGTGACTCACACACAGAGGCGGTTGTAGGTGAAGTAGTGACTCACACACAGAGGCGGTTGTAGGTGAAGTAGTGACTCACACACAGAGGCGGTTGTAGGTGAAGTAGTGACACACAGAGGCAATTGTAGGTGAAGTAATGACTCACACAGAGGCGGTTGTAGGTGAAGTAGTGACTCACACACAGGCGGTTGTAGGTGAAGTAATGACTCACACAGAGGCAACTGTAGGTGAAGTGATTCACACAGGCGGTTGTAGGTGAAGTAGTGACTCACACACAGAGGCGGTTGTAGGTGAAGTAGTGACTCACACACAGAGGCGGTTGTAGGTGAAGTAGTGACTCGCACACAGAGGCGGTTGTAGGTGAAGTAGTGACTCGCACACAGAGGCGGTTGTAGGTGAAGTAGTGACTCGCACACAGAGGCGGTTGTAGGTGAAGTAGTGACTCGCACACAGAGGCGGTTGTAGGTGAAGTAGTGACTCGCACACAGAGGCGGTTGTAGGTGAAGTAGTGACTCGCACACAGAGGCGGTTGTAGGTGAAGTAGTGACTCGCACACAGAGGCGGTTGTAGGTGAAGTAGTGACTCGCACACAGAGGCGGTTGTAGGTGAAGTAGTGACTCGCACACAGAGGCGGTTGTAGGTGAAGTAGTGACTCGCACACAGAGGCGGTTGTAGGTGAAGTAGTGACTCGCACACAGAGGCGGTTGTAGGTGAAGTAGTGACTCGCACACAGAGGCGGTTGTAGGTGAAGTAGTGACTCGCACACAGAGGCGGTTGTAGGTGAAGTAGTGACTCGCACACAGAGGCGGTTGTAGGTGAAGTAGTGACTCGCACACAGAGGCGGTTGTAGGTGAAGTAGTGACTCGCACACAGAGGCGGTTGTAGGTGAAGTAGTGACTCGCACACAGAGGCGGTTGTAGGTGAAGTAGTGACTCGCACACAGAGGCGGTTGTAGGTGAAGTAGTGACTCGCACACAGAGGCGGTTGTAGGTGAAGTAGTGACTCGCACACAGAGGCGGTTGTAGGTGAAGTAGTGACTCGCACACAGAGGCGGTTGTAGGTGAAGTAGTGACTCGCACACAGAGGCGGTTGTAGGTGAAGTAGTGACTCGCACACAGAGGCGGTTGTAGGTGAAGTAGTGACTCGCACACAGAGGCGGTTGTAGGTGAAGTAGTGACTCGCACACAGAGGCGGTTGTAGGTGAAGTAGTGACTCGCACACAGAGGCGGTTGTAGGTGAAGTAGTGACTCGCACACAGAGGCGGTTGTAGGTGAAGTAGTGACTCGCACACAGAGGCGGTTGTAGGTGAAGTAGTGACTCGCACACAGAGGCGGTTGTAGGTGAAGTAGTGACTCACACACAGAGGCGGTTGTAGGTGAAGTAGTGACTCACACACAGAGGCGGTTGTAGGTGAAGTAATGACTCACACAGAGGCAATTGTAGGTGAAGTAGTTGGTGATACGCAGGCCTCCTTTAACAGGGTCTGGTTCACTCTGCATGCCAGGGAAGAGTGGTGGCAGGGTGAGCTCAGAGTGGCCCACCTGAGGCCCCACGTACAGGTTCTGGGCCTGAAGTCCAGTCAGACGCTTCAGGCTATAATTCACCTGTCCAAAAACAGGGTTAGTCACTTGATGCCCCATTTTCAGGTTAAAAAATGAACTTTTTAAAATATTATTTTTCAGGTTCCTCGTCTGTCCAGTCGGGAAACGATTGAGACCCTCGGAGAAAACAAAAATCAATCTTCACGTGCATCCTCATTTTTACCGAAGACTTCCCACTATGTTACACTCCTGGACTGCAATCTAATTGAAATGTAAATGCCACAACGCAGCCTCACAGAACCCATACCTCCGTGTAGAGCAGGAAACGCACGAGTCCCTCTCTGAGTTTGTCCAGCTCACGGCGGGCCGGTTTTGGGCCGGTGAACCCCAGGCCCGAGGTGGAGGCAGGGCCAGCATGGCCCAGCTGGGCCTGGAGCAGCCTCTCCCACTCCGCCCTGAGTGTGAGGGCGGAGGAGAGTGGCTTCAGCGCCGCCTCTGCATCAGCCATGCCCAGCTCCACCCAACCATCCAGCACCAAGCGTGTGCAATCTGCGTTACTGTCCACAGAGTCTGCCACCAGCAGCAAAGCCTGGAGTAGAAGAGAACAGATTGCAACAATCTCAGCACCTGAGGTCCTAGAAACAAGAACCAGCGAGTGGACTACTGACTGGTAGGTGTTGAAATAATCTACTGAAAATTTACAATATTAAGTTGCATCACAAAGAACTAAGTCATAACAGACATAAGTTATCCAGTCATCACTGATGGTTTTCTTCAGGGATCAGTTCTAGGTCAACTTCATTTTGTTTTTGGTCAGATAAAATCATAGCCATGGTATTAATTGTCACTGCTGTCTTGATGGTCTCCAGATTTATGTAACAAAAAACACTAGTTACACATCCACTGCAGGCACTGAAGGCTTGTATCTCAGTTCTACTGCACTCAATGAAGGGCAATTTTTGCTAATTAAACACAAACAAAACAAAAAGGCTGAGAAACACAACCAAACACAAACAAAACAAAGGCGCTCCCTCTGCCGTATCTTTGGGAGATTGCGAGTTCGATCCCCGATGATGCCACAGCCATCTGCGGCTGGGAGCTGTAGAGCGAAACTGGCCAAGTACTCATGGAGGGATGGGTGATGCAGACAATGCCACTGGCTAATCACAGGTGCCTGTGAGCTCACATGTCATAAATGGATGGCTAGTGCTACTCTCGGAGTGTGTACTACTCTGCCCCCAACACTGCACGATTGACTGTGTGCTTCAGAGGAAGCCTGTGACAGCCCTCATCCTCCCTGGTTGCCAGATGTTGTATGACAGGGGAGACTTACCTGCTGGATGTGAACTGGATCTCTCTCTCTCTCTCTCTCTCTCTCTCTGTCTCTCTCTCTCTCTCTCTCTCTCTCTGTCTCTCTCTCTCTCTGTCTCTCTCTCTGTCTCTCTCTCTGTCTCTCTCTCCTTAAATGCACTTCTATTTCTTTCTTCAAAACACAACTAAACACTTCAACACCCCCATTGCAGCTTTCTTATTTTGCTGATTGCTTATTTATTTTCCTGTTTTGACCTCATGTTTTATGAAAGGCGCTACGTAAATCTAACATATAAATATGAATAAATACAAATAAACTGCTGTGGTGAGTGTGGAGGGCAGCTTGTGTCCACTGTCACCAACCTGCAGCACAGGAAGACGTACGCAGTTGGACACATATGGCCTGTTAGTCTCCAGCAGAGTGACGAATGCCAACAACTGATGCTTACTGCTCTCCTCCTTACCAGCACCTAGAGGGGGAGAGAGAGAGAGAGAGAGAGAGAGAGAGAGAGAGAGAGAGAGAGAGAGAGAGAGAGAGAGAGAGAGAGCACGAGGAAAAAGAGGAGAGAGGAGGGGCAGCAACAGCGAGAGAGAAGTTGGTAACATGTTAAGATCAGTTTGAATTCTATGGTAACAGCCATCTGAAATCATCTGAAGACGTGCGCATGTGTTTACCCAACGCGCTGCTCTCATGCTCAGGAACATGCAGGACCTCTGGGTCAGAGGCAAAGACACTAGTGGGGTGTATGACGATGCCTTGCTTGTTACGAGTATGAAACACCTAGAAAAAGGGGCACCCACACACATATTGTTTAATATTGTAATAATGTGTGCAGACGTATATATCAATAAAGTTGCCTAAAGACAGCAATTCCCTCCTCAATGTTAGAAGAAAGATGTCAAAGTCTTGACTATCAGAGAAGCTGCTACTATTGCTATTGCTACTGGTACATTCTTGGGTTTTGAAGCAGATGATCCCTTTTCCAGCCTTAATCTGGCACACCTGATCCAGCTGACTCCAGGGCTTCTTTCACAAGTTCTTTACTGCCTACACCTACGACTGTAGTAAGACAGTCAATAAAAGGGGCTGGCTAAAATACACACTGCAGTCGTGGGTGGGTGGGTGTGTGTGTGTGTGTTCACATGAGTACCTGCTCCGAGTCCTTGCGGGTGGCGTTGTGCTCGTCGGGCAGCGCCAATTGTGGGTAGAGGCCACGGCAGAGCAGCAGCCTGAGCAGAGCCGTCTGCCGAGACGACATGTCTGCACTGGCGCACGCAGCTTCTCGGAGCTCGCTCACGTTATGACGCAGTTTGAACTTCACCTCCTGTCAGGGCGAACAGCCGATCACAGAGTGGTGCGTGAGCACAGTGTGAGGATTACAGAGTAACCGTCACTGACTCCATCGTTGTTTGTTTATTTATTTGTTAGCTACTTTGTAGCAATTCCACCTGGTTTCCAGCTGTGGTCCAACCAAAAGTCAAGAAAGTCCAAACATTGGAAATTAAAAATACAACTACAGACAATGTGCAAAATCTAAAATGTAAAAAAAATGTATAGGAGCCATTTAAGTTGCCTAGGTTTTGGTTCTCTCTGTGTCTGCCTCGGGATTTCTATTGTGTTTCTGGGACCTGGATGTCCATGCTGTTCGCTGCACCCTCCTGGTCCTTGCTGGCCGATGGCGGCGTGTCCGTATCCGAGCCGGAGGATGGGCCCTCCGCGCCCTCATCCAGCCGGAGGACCTTCCTCCGCCGGCCCTCCTGCAGCTGGTGTTCCCTGTGCAGCTGGTGCAGACGCTGGCGCTCGCTCAGACGCTCTCTACGCTGGGCGCGGCCCTCTGCCGAGACCCTGTCCTGCCCCCCCTCCTCTAGCAGCCCGTGACTCTTCAACAGCTCCTGAACACACACACACACACACACACACACACACAGTATATACACAGCGTACAAAGACACAGAACATACGAACAGTATATATACAGTATATGCACACAAAGAGTACACAAATTCAGTATACACATACAAACACAGTATACTGAACCTACACACAGTGAGAACATAAACAGTATACATACAGTACACACACACAGTATAATATTATATATATATATATATATATATATATATATATATATATATATATATATATATATAAATATAAATATAAAGCACAGAAGGGGTAACAAAAACCTGGATGGAAAAAAATAAACATATTTTATAAATAAATTTAAATAAAACACATCAACCTTTACTTATTCTTAGATACTATAGGACACATACCTATCTGGAAAGGTTCTGTAAGGTAAGTATATTAACAAAATGACAGGAAACCTGACAAATGAAATATATGGGCAGTGCTACTTGACTTGTAATTGGAAGGTTGGCAGTGGCGGGGCTTGAACCAGCAAGTTGCCACTGTTGGGCCCCTGAGCAAGACCCTTAACCCTCAACAGCGCAAGTTGTACTCTGTCATAATTGTAAGTCACTTTGGATAAAAGCGTCAGCTAAATGCCATAAATGTAAATGTGTTTTTCGCTATGGGGGCTGGACTCTGGCACTTCTCAGCGTTCTGAAGAAGGGATTTCTGCATTATTAGTAAAACCTCAATGTCTATATACATGTTACCTCAGCTAGCTAACTTAGACTGGCAATTCCGAGTGAGACGAACACTGTGGCATACCTTCCTGAAAAGCTTCTTTCATGGCTACACTTCAAGGAAATCTGACAACAATTGGCCGCGATGTCAGCCAAGCCCATCTATAAATCTTGGCCAGAAAGGAAAGGAAGTTATTTACATAGTTTCTACAAAATGAGCTACGAGATGTGTGCCTGCGCCTGCAGCATACACACCATTTTTGTTTTGTTAATTGTAGTTGCATTTTGAGGACTGCTGAGTTGTATCTTAGAAGCCAAACAATGATTGAAGGTCACATGGGGGTGAGGTGCAGAAAGGCTACCCCCTTTGCACACTAGTGTACACCGCGCATGCACACACACACACACACACACACACACACACACACACACACACACACACACACACACACACACACACACAGACACACACACGCACACACGCACACACGCACACACGCACACACACAGTACAGGCGCTGTGTTTTCTGTGTGCATATTTGTGCCACTCACCTTGAACTGTCGTCTCAGGTTTGCCATCTCATACAGCCGCTGTTCCTCCAGACCCCTCCTTCTACACCACTTCCTGGAGCCGCCTCCTCTCTCCCCTTTCACCTGCAGAGGAAAAACAAACAATAAACAACCTTGTAAACAAATACTGCAACCCATTAGTTATTCCATAACCGGGAATAACCATAAACTACACCTGTCTTTTGGTTCTGATACAATTACTGCCGCTTACTCAGCAGCAGCTTATCTCAGTGATGACTTGTGATTTAAATGCATAAATACATAGCCAAGAAACCCTTCTGTTATATTACAAAATAAAAGTAGCTGCAGTCCAACTGGGTGTGGGGTCTCCTGGCTCACCTGCACCCATGCATTGAAGGTGTTGAGTAGGGTGAAGGGGTCTCCCAGGTCACTGTTCAGGGGTTGGCGTGCTGTGGAGCAGTCTGGGTTATGCTGAGCAGTGCGCAGAAATGGCGACTGAACACTCAGCGCTGCAGCTATTGTTAACACCGGCTCCACCAGGTTAAAGAGAGACCCCAGGACCAGCAATTTACCTAAACAGGTACAGACACACGCGCACACACATATATACACATGTACGTACAAGGTGTACATGCCCATATGTACACAAACACATGCAGGTGCACACACACACACACACTCTTAATTTTTAATCCAGAACTATCAGATCATGCTTCACCACTACATTCCTAACTGATCGATTAAAATGTCTTTAACAATACTGACTGTACTCTCATGTGTTTAATATGTGTTCTTTTAGAAAACACAAGCTGCAGGACCCAAAAGGCATTAGCTGCCTCTGCGTTGCCTCCTACCGATAACCACGTCCACAGGCAGCTGGGACAGCAACCTGCCAATGGGTGTAAGCTCCCCCCTTGTGTCTAGCGCCCCCTGCTGCTTCAGATACGTAATGGCAGTTTGAATGCTGGAGGCTGGAGGAGGATCTATAAAAGGAAAAGAACGAGGATCCCCCAGACCCATACTTTTCATCTACACACACACACACACACAAATACACACACACACACACACACACACACACACACACACACACACACACACACACACACACAGTGAGATTGGGAGTCATCACAAAATAACAGACAAAGCCTCCAGGTTTCATCCCTTCTCTAACTCCCCGTTGCCGTTGTATTTATTTCGCTGCAGCATTTCCACCGAAGGACTGGACAAAAGCAAACTCTGAGAGAACGTGCAAGCTCATACCTGTAGCACTAGTGAGTCTAGCGCCACCCTGTGGATCTCGGGGACTGGGTATGGGGCAAAAGCCTCGTAGTCGGACTCGGCGTAGAGGCGGTAACAGACGCCCGGGCCCGTTCGCCCGGCGCGGCCCTTCCTCTGCTCGGAGCTGGCGCGACTGATCCAGAATTCTTGCAGTCTCTGCATCTTTGCCTTGGGGTCAAAGCTCATCTCCTTCACTTTACCTGCAGAACCACAGTAAGCACACAGGAAGGCTAAAGACACACTGGCAAGTACAATGCAACAAAGCTAAAAGAAACAGTGGAAGACTTCAAGGTGTACAGTAGGATTTTAAATAGGGAATAGGGTTTTTAATAGAGAGAAATGTAGTGCCATTTAGAATTAGCATACACATGCTCAATCAGTCTGCACAAAAGAACTGCACATCTGACTAGTAAGTCCTCAAGTTTGTTGTGTTATCATTGCCGAGTTGCTGTTACCTGAGTCCGCTACAAAGCGTACTCCATCGATGGTCACGGACGTCTCAGCTATGTTAGTGGAGATGATGCACTTCCTCACCCCCGGAGGTGCAATGTCAAATACCTTAAGGTCAAGGGTCATATCTTATAATCAATTTATAAGATAATTACTCAAAACAGTTTACCACATGTGACTGGAATTGTGTTTACAAACCAAAAAAATATCTCAAAACATTTGGACACCTAAAACAGTGCGTCTGTGGAGCTAAGGGTGTGGCCCCGCCCCGCCCCGCCCCGCCCCAGGCAGCTGTGCTCTACCTTGTCCTGCTGGGCGATGGACAGGGTGCTGTGTAGAGGCAGGATGATCCAGCGCCCGGTGTGCGAGGCGTAGGTCTGACATGCCTCCAGGATGGTGGAAATCTCCGCCATGCCACTGAGGAAGAGGAGCAAGTCGCCGCGCTCCTCAGCCGGGTAGCGCTGGTCAATGCCCTGCAGCACACGCAGGTACGGCCGCGGGTCCAGCTTCTCTGAGCGCGACGCCTGCTCCTCTGGGGGGATGGGCTGGTAGATCACCTAGGCAACAAAACCACACACACAGACACAGACACATAGAGGTAACAAAAATGCTAATAGGAATATGTTCATAACATCTAGTAAGATGTAATTAGCACATGTTTAGTAAAACCTGATCAGTATTCAACATGACTGGCAAACTGAAAAATAAGACATCTGAAACCTTATTTACCTGCCAATTTACCTTAACTAACAAGAAAAGGCAAAACAAACAGATATGTAGCACATTAGCTGATTCAAACCCATGTCTGCACATTTGCATCTAGATTTATTGCGAATATCCGAGATTTATCATTTGTGAGGATACCCTCAAACCCAACAAAACTTGATCAAATGAATGCTTAGACTCAGTATTCCACTGCACACTCAATGATGTTGCTCCACTTAAGAATTAAAAAATTATGGACAAAAATGTAGTACCTTGGTATGATTGCATTCACCATTTAAAACAAAACACTAAAAAAAACGGAATGTAAATGGCGCCACACTAAACTTGTAGTCTTCCAGCTTGCATGGAAGGAGAGCCTTGTCAAGTACAGAAAGTAACATATTACCACTTATCCTTATAGAAAGTAACAAAAAATAATCCTAGATTTCTATTTAGCACAATTGCACATCTAACTGGAAATAAAATAGATTAATTGCTTAATTGCTTTCATTTTATTATTATTTATTTGTTTTTATCTTTCACTATTTATTCGGGTCCTTATTGTTTATGTTGTTACTATTGTGGAGACTGTTGTCGGCCAGAGGAGGACGGTCCCCACTTTGAGTCTTGCTTCCTCTCAAGGTTTCTTCCTCATGCTCTAGGGAGTTTATCCTTGCCACTGTCACCCTTGGCTTGCTCACTGGGACTGGGTGCTTGGACTCGGACATTTGTAAAGCTGCTTTGTGACAACATCCGTTATAAAAAGCGCCATATAAATAAAATTGATTTGACGTCAACGTCACCGCCTCCTGCAGTTCCGTCAGTGACCTGCAGGTGGCTCCACACCTCACCTGGATAGGGAAGAGCCTGCCTGGCACCTGCAGCACGGGGGCGCCACCGAAGTAGCTGGAGAACAGGGCGATGTTGATGGTGGCGGACATGAGGACGAGACGCATGTCGGTGCGCTGGCTGAGCAGCGAGCGCAGCACCCCCAGCAGGAAGTCGCAGTGCAGGTGTCTCTCGTGAACCTCGTCCACGACCACCACGCTGTAGCGGCTCAGCTGGCCGTCCTGCTGCAGCTGCCTCAGAAGCAGCCCCTCGGTCAGGAACAGGAGCTTGGTGGCCGGCGTGCGACTCGTCTCGAAGCGGATCTGGTAGCCCACCTGCCGGACCGACGCACACCATGACAAAGACAGAGCCACGGGGACTAAGGGGGATTTACTTAAATGAGCAATGAATCCTCTGTTTAACACAAAAACGTAGCAAACAATATTTATGAAAATGATTATTATTCTATTCTTATTTTTTTTCTATAAAGTGCAGATTAAGAATCAAATTGCTTTGTAGTCCTCAAATGTACTAGTTTATGCTCTACAGAGCAGGTCCCCCAAAATATTTAGTACAGAATCTGAAACATCCAGGCCACTATGTGTCAGTATAATTGCTGTTTCATAATGTGAAAAAGAAAACAACATATTGCTGCTTTAAATATGGCCAGTGTGAAATTCAAAACGAAGAGTATTTATATACTCCTCAGAATTCATGTCTGTGTCTAGAAACTCAATAAGATAAATACAGAACTCTAAAATAGAGTTTAGAAAGTGCGCCAAAGTGGCCAGGTTCAGTGAACACGTTCGCACACGTTCTCTTGAACATTATTATTAAAAAATAGCTTTCACTGTGAATGTGCGACTTGTGTACGAGCATCGTGAAGGCAGACGCCATCAGGGACATTTTGATATGAAACTGGAGCGCTGTGAACGCCAGTGTGTTCGTGAGCCAAGGCCTCATACGCTGGAGATTTGCAACAAATTTCGCATAAAACCCGCACAATTCCTACCGTGCATCAGTTCTGCTCTGACACATAATTGATTCAATGCTCATCTGAACCGAACAGAACATACTGTCACTGCTGTGTTACCTTGGAGCCATACTGGTTGAGACTCTCCATGCTGACCCTCTTAGCGAGGGAGATACACGCGATTCGGCGCGGCTGCGTACAGGCGATGTGGCTGAAGCCTGACGACATCAGATACTGCGGAACCTGGGTGGACTTTCCGCAGCCCGTGTCACCGGCCACTACTACTGCTGGGTAGTTCCTGACCAGGTCCAAGATCCTGTCCCGGTACTGGAAGATGGGCAGGTTCCTCTGCTCCCGTCGTAATTTGACCAGTTTGCCGAAGCTCTGCTTCTGGGTGAAGTCTAGGAAGTGGAGCAGCGCAAGGCGACACTCCGCAATCTCTTGGCTACCCGGACCAGTGGGGGTCCTGCGCCGCGAGCCCTCGAGCCGATCCTCCACGTCGCGGGTGCGCACGGAAACATTTATTCTGTATCGGGGGTCGTATTCTTTCGGGAGTCCAAGATCTGCTGCTCCGGTCGCACCTTTCTTTCGGGCTTTGCCTTCACGCGACCCTGCCATCTCCTTTTTGGCTTTAAATCGTTGAAAGCGCTCGAAGAAGGTCCAGAACTCCGCGTGCTCAGCACCTCTCGCCTGGATGTAGTCATGCTGGCGGAAAAAGACCTCATCCAGCTGGGCACGACACTGTGGGCTACCCCAGTCCCATTCCTGGGTGTCCCCTCGCTTGTCACACATCTGTTTCCTTGCCGACAAGCAGCTAAACCGAAACTCACAGTAGGGTAAATTAACGGATAAGCACTCACACCATTGTGTTTATATTTCCGTAATAAGTTCTGAGTTAGCCAGACCAGCTCGCTGGCGTCTGAATTCTGCACCAAGAGAGCAACTGCGGTTGTTGTTGATAACCCAGCTAACCTAGTTAACGCTAGCTAGGTAGCTAACTGTTGTGTATCAGAACTAATATTTCAAGCACCCGGTTCACGATTCTCTTATTCGTATTCCGAAAAGATCATTTTTAAGGCAGGTTAAATAATGCTACGCAAGTTAACATTGCTGTCAACGTAAACTAACAACATATTCTTGCAGGCGGAGCGCTAACACCGCAGCACCTTTCAGAGTCCATCGTCGTAAAGAGGTCGGATAGTACGAAGTGACAGTATATTGTTCCTGTACTAAAAAATAAATTTGCAGTTGGGACGCCTTCAAAACAACACAGGTGCATTGATACCAAAGCAGAAAGCAGAGTATATTGTTCTTTTAAATGAACTATTCTTTAAATGATTCTTTTACAAGCAACCAAAAAAAAACCAAAAAAAAAACAACAAAAAAAAAAAAACCGAACGAATGAATGAAAGAACAGTTGGGAAATATTTTATTGAGACATACAGCCATATTCCTTATACCTTACAGAACAGCTACATACCTTAAGTTAAATTCAAACGACTCAAAGCTACAGCTACACAGGGCCAAAAGTCTGTGTGCTGTGCTGTGTTCCTGTGTTCTACAAGTCTGTTTGTTTTGTGCTGTGTTCCTCATTGTATATGTTATATTGCCTTATGCAGAACAATTTTACTCTTATTTAATATCTTGCAGAGTCTTGGTCTAACTCAGTTATGGTCAGAAGCTCTGCAGAGTTAAAACCCCGAAGAGTATGGATAAACTTGATAAACTTGATATGACAGCAACATCCCAACTTGCTCAAATGTGCCCAGTCTCTCTACACCAAAATCCTCTCTAGCGCTACTACAACCTTTTGGTTTTCCACTGCTGTTAAATTCCATGCTTGGAAAGCAATCCTATGGAGAGAATCATATCCCGTTAAAGTACACCGACTGTGTAATAACATTATGATGATTATAACATATTAAGATGTAATTGTTAACTATTTCATATGCGCATTGTTTTATAATAACTGTTAATAAAGTACCTTCTGTCTATGGCCAGATAGGACAGCAGAAGATGGCGAATCCAAAGACTCCTTTTCCTCCATTCAAAGTAAAGCAAACGCTGAGTGCTGAACTCAAGTGAAATGGTCTGAAAATCTCCAGCAGTGTCCGCTGAGACCATAAACCGATAGACCTTGTGTGCAACAAACTGCATCATGTCAGGCCTGAAACAGACTCGACGAGTTTGCCTTTAACTTTAAATTGGAATGGCGTGGCGCGTTCTCATGACTGACCAAATAAAAACCGGTAACTGTTGTCTTCCTCACCCTGACACCAACGTATTGGTTGACATGGTGACTGAACATGGAGCTGAACATGGAGCCTGGCCTGCATTGAGATGTTCCCTCCAACACTGAGTTCCAGCAGGAAAGGAGTGACTAGAACAAGAGACATCACACCAAGTGTTAGACTTCATTTCACTTGTTGAGACCAAGCTGACCAAATGACTAGGAGGTAAATAACTCCTACCCACAGTAAGGTGGAGGAGATGAAATGACCAGAAATGCAGTCAGGGGCTGGAATGGGAGGGGCCGACTGGTAGGAAGCCAAGTGATGTCATATCCTGAAGGGTAATGAGGGACAAAAAGAGAACTGTAAAGATGGCAACATAAGTGCATGCATGACCGTGACAGTGGAATAAGTGTAACAGGAATGAGTGAAAGAATGAGAGGAGCGAGTGTGTGTCTGAGAACACTCTGAAGGCGGCCTCTCACCCATTTCTGGGCAGGTACTGAGGCCAGGCCAGCGGCAGAGTGTACAGTGTGCACGCTGGAAGTGCTCCAGCGACTGGCAGGGGAATGCTAAATGATGACAGGGTCTCTGAATGGAGCTGATGTAAATCTTCCAGGCACGCTGATGGCTGCATAGCAGGTATTGTTCTCCTACCACAAAATGGTTAAACGTAGATCAGAAAGAGGCACGGGTTGACCTTGAAGAGTCAATTTAATAAATATTCATTTCAGTTCCCTTTTGATAGTTCCCACCGTTGCCCTTAAAACAGTTTACTTTTGAAAAGTCCTTTGGGACATCCTGGTAACCTGGATCCACTGCCAGTGTAGAAATCAACATGGCCAAGAGGTCTGGAGAACCCAAGAGCAGGCATGGGCTCAATAGCTGCAGGAGAGTACATAGTTACACCAAAACAAAGCCAAATGTCACCAGTATATGCTGGCAGACAGGAGACCATCTGCAGTGCATCTAAACGTGTGTGGAAATGCATCTCACGATTGAAGTTGGTATGGATCACATCGACATACTGCGCATCGGTGTAATCCAGGTGGACTGAACTGTTGGCTCCAGAAAACAGGCACAAAAGGATCGAGGCCTGACTAGCAGAAACATCCATGAATAACAATAACATTTGTGCAATGTTGTGTAAGCAGTGTCTAATAGTTAATCCTGATTTCTAGTTAATCCTGTGTCTAATTTACTGAATTATCATTGTGCTCTATGTACAATTTAAGATAGCTAGGGTTATACTGTAGCGCAGAAGTTGTTTAAAAATGATCTTAAAACAGGAAATGCACAGAGCGATTAAATGTTTGGAGGGATTATGCAAAGCAAAACAGGATCTCAAAACACTGCGCCTAACGTCACTGTGAAGTGTTAATGGCTGACCCATCGGACGTTACCGTTGTGCCAAAGTCCTCAACAGTGAGCTCAACAGGGGAGCCATGCTAGCTTTGCCTGCTTTCACTATTAGTGGCCTTCTTTATGTACTAAAATCCTTCTGGCATCTTTAGGTGATGAGGTGATATTTTGATATGATTATTAAAATTGGAACAGCTAAATATCTGTACCTGTAATTCTGCTAATAGTGCCATTCCTACTGGAGCCAGCAATGCCAGCAATATGTGCTCCAACTCCAAAGCCAATCAAGTGAAACATATCTGGGGCTGACCCCTTAACCTAAAGGAAATACAGCATATTATCTATACACCAGAATCAGTAGATGATGGGGGGAAAAAAAAATCCATTTTGTGAATAAGTGAAATCCAACTGCTTCACATGCAGCTGTATAGCACATTAAGACAGTTTGTGTGTATATTAAGGACCCTGGCCTCTCACATTGAGACGGTATATGTGATGGGATCTGGCCCCTTACCAGCAGCTGCTGGATGGCTTGAGCCAGCTTCTTCCCGATCTGTTTAGCTGCTTCAGTCAGCTCCATATCAGCTGGAACCAGCCAGTCCACAGCGAGGACATTCTCCTGGCCAACAGCCCAGAGCTCGTGGGCCATGGTCCTCACCCAGCGGGGTGGCCCTGTAGTGGCTCGTCTGCCTGGGGCAATGACCACCGTGGGTCTCTCTGGGTCCCACACATGCTGCGGAAGGCCAGGTGGTAGGGAGAATGGAAGACCACAAGGGCTCTCTCGTGCAAACCACAGCAGTTGCACAGCAGGTGAAGATGGGTGAAGGCGTAGGAACTCCGAACACTTTCCTCCATCCCCTGAGGAATGAAATGATTTCGTGAGGAAATGTACAGGATACTCCAGAATTTACACGACACAGAAAACTATAGAATATTACAGAACTGTGATATTAATAAAAGAGTCAGTCACTATGGCACAGTGCATCTAAGCAATGACAAGTTCCACTATAGATTGCTGAAGTCTTGCTCCATACTTTTATGCCCATATTAGGTATTTTGGGACTAAATATTTTCTGTTAATGAGAAAGGTTAAAGGATTTTTTGAAAACTACTCATCACATCCTGTGGTAAGCAAAAATGTACCAAATCAATACTTTTGTTAAAAAAAAATAATAATGAAGCAGCCATCATTCTTGGAAGATGTAGGCTCTTGTTAAGCTAAACACCTGGTCCACCTTCAACTATTAATTGACCATCAAAGCCGCATTTTCAAATGAACATCCCCATTTCTGTTCTGCATAATTAAAGTAAGGGTCAGCAAACTCTCCAGTGGAATGACTAAGTAAAAGCTGCGAAAGCAAGTGCCATCAGAATGTTGTTTCTTGTCAAATGTATTAAGGGTTTCTCAGTAATGCTGACTATATTAGACCGGTGTTGGTTTGACA
Source organism: Electrophorus electricus (assembly GCF_041902795.1). Classification (NCBI taxonomy): domain Eukaryota; kingdom Metazoa; phylum Chordata; class Actinopteri; order Gymnotiformes; family Gymnotidae; genus Electrophorus; species Electrophorus electricus. The sequence goes on from NC_137502.1 coordinate 22,637,921, forward strand.
AACTCATTATCATCACAAATGGGACGTGTGCAACAGAAGGTATGGTGTGTTCTCTTTGGAACATCTTACGTCACCAGCGTGACGTCAATACATTGGGAATCTCTTCTCTTCAGGGAAGATATGAACAGATTTGTTTAATTTGTACACTCCATTTCCTATTTCAGCTTCCATTTTATTGTACTAGACTTACCAATAAATATACATTATATATGATAATATGAATAACTACAATTATTTACTATAATTGTATATTTAGGATTTGTCGTAATGGCGTAGGTTTTATGCATTGTAACATACTACGAGACATGGGCATGTTAAGTAAATTATGTAGATGTGTATGCCACTTGATTTTATCTTTTACATTTTATATCTGTAGAAGAGTGTGCCAACTTTGACTGCAAAACACCAATAAAAGCTGCTACCACTATGCATGTTTTCCCCCCAAATATCACTGCGTCGTTTACGAGCTCATAATTCAAATAACCCAGTGATATTTGCGAGAAAAACAGAACAGATTTGCAACATTTTTGCTTACCACGTGACATGACATAATGCCATTTTCGAAAGCGCCATTAATTACTGAAAAAAACCCCTTGAAAAACAGGAAAAACCTGAGTGGGAAACCTTGTATGGGCATATGTGTGTGCCACCAAGAACAGAATGGCAACTCGACTTCACTGGTACAATAGCATAACAGCACAACCAAACTAGAACACAAGCACTGCAACAATTAAAAAACATGTACTTTGTAAAATATCATTACTTTCATTAAATTATGATTTTTTTTGGCCACACTTATTATATTTTAATCCGCTGGGTCATTTATTATGAAGTAAACATGAGTTGGGCTACTTCTGCTGCAACTTTTGACAACAGAGCACATGCCTTATAAGTTTAACCTGAGTCTGGATAAAGTTTTACCAGGTAAGGTGAGAGAGGTTTTACCTTGGCTCAGGTTCGGGATAAGACAGAGAAGAAACTGCCACGAAGCTAAACCACGACTCATTGGCCTTGCAGACTCCTTCATACACATCCTTACTCTCACCATTACAGCACACACACACACACACACACACACACAAAATGCAAATATGCACGTATCTGACCCAGTATAACGGACTTACAATCTCACACACCAACCAACAGAAGACACACTGCCGCCTTGCATTCATCCAGTGGCAATCCCACACCATTAATGCCTGGTAACTTCCACAGGCAAATTCATAGTCAGATCTTACAACAGGATAGTGTAGTTCATGAGTGCATTTTCCAATAATAAAATATGCTGTGGTTCTGTTTATGTTGGAATAGCAGAAGATAAATGTAAATAAATTATTAAAGGCAGAAAAGCACCTTGAGTAAAAGATACTGATGGACAGTGTATATAAAACATTCACCGGACAGATATTTTATTGGATAATAAACATTTGCAAAATTTAAATATTACAAAGCACAAAGTAATCCAAGAGAGCAGGGACAGTCTTATTTTAAAAGGCAAATTTTCTGATATACAAAGATGTTCACTTCAAGTGCTTTGCATAATTTTTACAAACCTGAAAAATACATTTTCTTTGTTAAGCTGGTTTTGGAACAAATAACTAAGGCCTTTGACAGACAAAACCAAATCCATCCAGTACACACATCTTCATATTGGCATCTGAGTTTGGAGCTGTCCATTATATAAATTGTTATTTTACATCCATCTATCTCAAAAGTTGCAACAAGGTCCTCAGAAAATGTCACATTTACTCAGTTAAAAAGGAATGATACAGAAGAGTGAAGAGAAGCATTTTTCACATTTATGAATGTATGTAATGGAGCATTGAGTTTGTCTTTATGAGGCATGCATCTCCTGAAGAAACAGCCCACATAAACAAAACCAAACTAAAAGGCATCTAGGTACAGCAATAACAATCAGACACATTTATTACTATCTACAACCACATGGGTAATAAGGTTTTCCAAACAATTCATTAACAAGAAACAACATATTTATAGGTCAAATTTATTTACATGAAGTAAAATAAATCCCTGATGCTTCCCTTAATTTACAATTTTAAAACAGTTGACCACGCAATAGCAAAAACGCACTTAAAAATCATGACACAGCCCGTCGGTCCTGTGTACTGTACGGACTACAGAGGCAGGGATCAGTAATAAAACCACAGACGAGATGGTTAAAAATGCTGCTTCAAGGCTAATCGTCCCCCAAAGTCAAATACATGATTGACCCCATTTCAGCGACAGTCTCAGCATCTACATTTTTTATATATTAAAAAGGCACATCTCTTTTGCCCTTTTGTTTTCATAGGCACAAATGAGCAAAAACTGGAGTCAGCCAGCCAGTCACTGCTGAAGTCCTGGTGCGTCGGAAGCCCCGTCGAGCCGTGGCCTGTTCTCCTGAAGTTAAACTCCCGTTTGCTCTTTGATCCAGGCACGGAATTTGGGGACGGTGCTATAAATGCCAGGCTTGTTCCTGCGGGCACATCCGTCGCCCCAGCTTACCACACCGGCCAGAAACATTCGCCCAGCGGGAATGGAACTGGAAAGGGGGCCACCCGAGTCACCCTGGGGAAACGAATGAAATGGGATGTAACCAAACATGGGCTGGGGAGTGTAAGCATCAGACTGTGGAGGGATGAGAGTGCGAGAGGGAGCGAGAACAACCCACCTGACAGGCATCAACCCCACCAGCTAGGACTCCAGCACACATCATGCGTGAGGTGATCTGTCCGTTCATTAGGGAATTACACACAGTGCTGTTGATGATGCGCACCTCTGCCTTCTGCAACACCATTGCACCAGATCCTGACACACACACACACACACACACACACACACACACACACACACACACACACACACACACACACACACACACACACACACACACACACACACACACACACACACACACACACACACACACACACAGCTTTTATTGTGTACAGCAAATAACTTTAGTGTGCTAGACACATGAGAGCAAAAGCCTGGTCACAAGTTGTTATTACTTTCCTTAGAGATTTAAGAGGATAGGTTGGTGGTATATAGGTGTAGACACAAACAAGATTAATGGGACTATTAATTTAGTATCATTAACTATTAGTTTAATTCTAAGGTTAATTAATCAGTTAATTTCAGCCACAATTAATATCCCAATTATTGCTCTTACTACATGCATTCTTTACAAACCACATTTAACAGTGTAAATATGCCTAGACGCATCAGTGGAGGACATGTGTTCTGATCTTGGGCTTCGGCAGTCTTGGAGCTGTCTGGCACCTCACAGAGTTATATATATGCCAGTTTTAATGATTTCATACGTGCCCCTTTCACTTCCAAACCGAGCCCCTAGGGGGCATCTGCTCACTGTCAAACAAAACTCCTAAATATAACCACAGTCATCCAGAAGCAGCAACCGTGGTTAAGGCATGGTAAGCATGAACGTGAGCCAGTGTGGCCCTCACCTCCCTCCCTGGTGGCGCCCCAGCCTGTGATCCACACCGACTTGCCCACGGGGAACACGTAGGTGGCAGAGGGGAGGCAGATGGGTCGGATGGTGTCGGTGAATTTGACGGGCTGGTCCAGCTCCATCAGAGCGATGTCGAAGTCATAGGTGTATTCGTTGTAACTGGGGTGGCCGATGACCCGTTTAAGGTAGCGCTTCACAGCTTTGTCCAGCTGTTTCTGAGAATGGAGGCCCAGGTAGACCTCCCACGTCCCTGGCTGAGAGAGCCTCCACACACAAAAACAGAAGAATAAACAACAAACAGCAGCAGCAGCCATATCATAACTACAACCACAGTGAAGCAATAGCAAACACATTAACAGGCGCTTACAAGTGAGTCATGGTTAGTGCTGTATATCTGATATAAACATAAATGATTGGCGGGATATTATGCAAGTGTGTGAACCTGACAGTGACTATGAATCAGGAAACTTAATTTCCAGGTGTGATGGAGGTGGAGCTTACTTCATTTTGGGTTCGTCCTGGACGCAGTGAGCTGCAGTCACAAGCCAGCTCTCGCTGATTAATGACGCACCGCACACATGCACAGAGTTCTTGATGTGAAGGCTGACCTGCCAAGGCCACTCCCCCTCTGTTGCATCCTGCCCACCCACTATGCGAGAGGTTTTAATAGGGTGCTTTCCACAGTCTGGAAGGAAACAGGAAGGCAGGGGAGGGGCGGGGCAAGAGAAACGTCATTAATACACCCAGCTAAGAGGCTTCACACAAAAGATAACTACTGGAATCTCCGCCCAAGCCATAAATGTGCCTTACTTCCACAGGTGTTCTCATCAGAACCATCCTCACAGTCGTTCTCGCCATCACACTCTGGGTTCTCCTTAGTTACGCACTGGCCATTCTGGCATTTGTAATTGGTCGCCAGACATGCATGGGTGGACACTGACAAAGCGGGGATACAGAAATAAAATGCGCATTACCATAACCACACCCACAACGATCCACAAGGACTAGTCCTCTTCCAGCGTTTCAAAAGAGAACGCGCAGGCCATGTTTGAGAATTTTTACATGCGAGCGAAATTATTTATTTATTTATTTTTACATACAAAGGCTGTGGGTTTCAGCTCAAGCTGGCATTCTGAATTCTGCTTTTTAATCAATTTAATTGATGCAAATGAACTTACTTCTTCCACAATCAGTTTCGTCCGAATGATCGCCGCAGTCGTCTTTTTGATCACACTTCTGCTTCTCCAAGATACAGACACCATTTGCACATGCAAACTCACCTGCCTTACAAGAGGCTGTAACAAGGAGAGTAAAAAGAAGGCAGGCGGGTGAGAGAAAAACGCCAAGCACACAGCATTCTGTGTGGAATGACACACAGATCCAGCAGGGAAAGGGCTGTAGCTCTGTATAGATGGCTACAGGCAGAAGAGACATGAAGCCAAGCAAGCTGTCTTACCACAGTTCATTTCATCAGTCTTGTCTCCACAGTCATCAACGCCATCACACTTCCAGAACATGGGCTTACACAAACCATTCTTACAGCTGATCATGGTACTGTCACACTCTAAATTAGTAAAGACACACACACACACGCGCACACACACACGCAAATTAATTACACATCCTACTTATGTGCACGTGCATAAGTTGGGAACTGGTCTTGTATTCTGAATACAGTGACATCTATGAATGGCCTCTTTTTGTTGAACAAGCAGGTGACATCTATTGTATGGTATTGTAAATGCTGCATATTGTAAATGCTGGTATTGTAAACGCAATTTATGCTGTATTCTTAAGGGTTTTGCATAGTCAGGACTTACAAGTGCATTTACAGTTCAAATGTCTAATAAAAAGCACTCAGCTAACTCCTGCTGCTCTGTAAAAACCCAGTCACTTATAAGAGGCCAGTAAAGGTTGGCACAACTTTCACAAGGTACTGGACTCTGGTACATTCAGTCTACTGCCTCCAGAGTATGACAGTCATGGATTACAAATTACAAATGACTGAAATACACGGCAGTGCATTATGCACAACTCTAGGTGGGTACCGCTCTAGCATAGGCATATTTAACAAAAAGGGCATTCAATGCATAAATCACATTAGAATAGTGATGATTTGAGCTGAAAGGCCTGCAATGTGTGTGTTAATACACATTATTATTCCAACCCACCACAGGTCCATCTAGACTCACTCCATAAGAATCTGTCCCCTTTCTTTAGGGCCACATGCAGAAATCTCAAACAGGGCCAAGAGGTGGCACTGCCGACTGCATCCTATATGAAATTCTTGTGCGTTATTGAATTTTTGTGAAATCCAGCTGGTTCTGCCTTCTAGCAATAGAGATATGAGTGTGTGTGTGTGTGTGTGTGTGTGAGATCACATTTCCACCAACAAGGTGCTGCTGCTCCTGCCGGAGCCAGAGCAGATTCCCAGGAACAAGTGAACCTTAGAAGAATAGACCTGTATTTCCACTCATTTCTCTCATCGCTGCTCTGTGTGTGTGTGTGTGTGTGTTCTCTCACGGCAGTTCTTTTCATCACTGCTGTCTCCACAGTCATTCCAGCCGTCACAGCGCAGGGCTATGTTGACACAGCGTTTGTTGTTGCACAGGAACTTATCCGGGCAGGCTGAGGGCAAATGTCACAGCATTAGCTGTTTAAGCTGCATTTAGTTCACTCCCTGTGCAGCTAATGATCTAGCACCTGTAACGTATGACATGTACGACAGACGCAGAATAGGCGCCACATGAGCTCCGGATGGTGTCTGCAGGACTCTTACGGTTAGTGGGTTCAAAGGCTGAGTAGGTGGCATTAAAGCCTCTGTCCACGTGTGATGCGTCAGAGTAGAACACTATAGTCATTTGGTTTGAGTTACTGGTCTTCACTGTGTTAGAAGGCAGGTCACCACACAATCTGTAGACAAACAGAAGCACATGCACACACACAAAAAAAACAGTGTCAATTCTCAATACCTCATTATGTCACAAATGGGATCTTAGTAACACTGCGAAAATCCAGCAGAAGGCATCATCACTCACTTTTCATCATTGACCTGGACATAATCCTTCAGACAGGAGTTTGGCATACCCACAGACATCATGAATTTGGAGAAAACCAGCTTCACATGCATATTAGCTGGAACCTTCAAGATGGAAAAATGAAATGTTAATCCACCCACTGAAGTCATGACATAACTGGATAACATAAGTCATAACTGGATATTAATGAAGGTTTGAGAGCCTGTCTCACCTGGATGGTCCACTCACACTTGATCAGGGGAGGGTAATAGTTGGGGTAGTTGGGAGATTTTAAGGTTCCAGACATTCCACTCAAAGCTCCACCACAAGTTGTCGCTGTATGCAGAGAGAACAAGGACAGGGCAAGTTTTAAAAGGGACTAAGGACTGTCCAGCTCTAAGGTGTTGCAAGGCTTGCCTGAATCCCACCCCAACACCTCACCCAGTCCTGTACTGGTAGATTATTTAACTATTACTTTGAGACATTTTGCCAGCATTTAAAAAAAATGTTTCTATCAAATGCTTCAGGATATGATGATGCAGCCACAATGAGTTCTGAATTTTGATTCTAGAAGATATATATTTGTCTGGACCAGTTTCTAAGAAGTGTTCTAGAAAATACTCTTAGCCATTTGCTAGAGTAGATCCCTGGCCCAGTTCCATAGATAACTTCTCCACCCATGCCCTACACACCTTTCCTGAGCATCCAAGGCCACCTCCCTATCAGTTTCCTGGACCACTTCCCTTGACCAGTTCTCTAGCGTAGTTTGCTATCAGAGTCCTAGACTGATTACCTAGCTCAGTCAAAGACCAATTCCCTAGCCCAGTTCTCCTCTGTACCTTTAGAGTTGGCCTTTGCCACCTGAGATGCAAATGCTCTGAAGCCAGGATAATTGCCCTCCTCGTTGGTAACCAGGGTGATCAGCATCACATTTCCCGAAGAGAGGAAGCTGAGAAAACTATTCTGGTTGTATATTCCACATTGCCTGTTTAAAAAAAAAATAAAAAATTCAACAACAGTGCTAGACATCTGTTTGACTCAGCAATAATGCTTTATGTTTCTGTGTATTCATATTCATCTTCTTGTATTATAACCAGATGGTGCTACATTCATAAGAAAATTGATAAACAAGACCTCATATCAAGCATAAGAGGAAAGAGTGTCAATCCTATCAATCAACTGCCCTAGAAGACAGCTAAACTTACACCAGTTCTCTTCCTACCTTAATTCCACACCAGGTCTTCATATGTTGCGCTTTAGCTAGTTCTCGGAATTTTTAACTTTTGATATCTTTATACCTCATCATTTAACATGCCTAGATGTTTTTTTCCATTACATATTAGATCACACAGTGAACATGAATCTAACCTTTCGCAGACTCTTAAAACATTTAGGAAAGACCCCATCAGTCTCCACTTACTCAGCCATGAGGCGACTCTCGATGGGGGCCAGCGAGTCATACACCTTCACAGAGTCGTTCTGGCAGTTTGCCTCCAGGCGGAAGGTGCTGAAGTTCAGAATGATGACGCTGCCTGGGTCAGCTCGTAGCTGCCACTGCACTGCTGTGTTTGATGGGTACGGGTAGTTGGGAAACCCTGGCGAATCGATCACCTGTGACTGGTCTGACACGAGGCGGGTGCTGTACCTCTGAAACGCTGCGAAGAGAGGTGCCAATTCAGCCACTACAAAACACCGTCTTGCTTCATTACAGACACCTGCCCATGATGCACGTAAATCAGCACCGATTCAAAGAAAAAATAAGCGAAACTCACAAGCCTTTGAGAACATGCGTGAATCCACAGCTGTCAACAGAAAAGGCCGCAATGAGTGAAGCCCAGGATAGTAAAGCCATCATATTCTCAGCTCATCATTCTTAGTGATTAATGGGAGTTTCGACAATTATTGCATTGTACCTGAAGTCACTATGCTGTCAAAGACCAGGCTTCCTTGCAGATTTGAGGAGCGCTGCTGTTTGCTTATAATGTCGTTTATGGTGCTCATGGTAGAATCCACAGTAGCCTCCTGGGAAGCTGGGACATGGAACTCGGACAGATAATATGCCATTACGCTGCCCTCACTGAGGACAGCACACGGCATGGGGAGACAAACAAACCAACATGATCAACATTAAGAATGAACGCATCTACATGCAAATGGTTGTACAGTACAAGATAAACACTAGAAAAAGGCTGAGGTTGTCTTTTAATATGTTCTATTAGTTGTGCAATAACATAATATTTGAATAGTATAGTTGTCTAATGGCTTGTACAAGTGAGTTCACTTTACCAGTCCAATAACTGTACCTGAAGGCTTGTACGGTAGAGTCAACATAAAACTTATGCAATGGTGGAGTCTTGGAGTAGATGTTTCTCAACTACAGATGTAAAAACAAAAACAGCAATGAAAAAAGAAACTGATCTTAGAGATCTGACACTGAGCATAAAGTGGCTTAGAGATGTGACCCTGAGCTTAACTGATCGTAGGTTATGCTCAGCGACTGATCTCCATCTTGGAGATGTGACCCTGAGCTTAACTGATCGTAGGTTATGCTCAGCGACTGATCTCCATCTTGGAGATGTGACCCTGAGCTTAACTGATCGTAGGTTATGCTCAGCGACTGATCTCCATCTTGGAGATGTGACCCTGAGCTTAACTGATCGTAGGTTATGCTCAGCGACTGATCTCCATCTTGGAGATGTGACCCTGAGCTTAACTGATCGTAGGTTATGCTCAGCGACTGATCTCCATCTTGGAGATGTGACCCTGAGCTTAACTGATCGTAGGTTATGCTCAGCGACTGATCTCCATCTTAGAGATGTGACCCTGAGCTTAACTGATCGTAGGTTATGCTCAGCGACTGATCTCCATCTTGGAGATGTGACCCTGAGCTTAACTGATCGTAGGTTATGCTCAGCGACTGATCTCCATCTTGGAGATGTGACCCTGAGCTTAACTGATCGTAGGTTATGCTCAGCGACTGATCTCCATCTTGGAGATGTGACCCTGAGCTTAACTGATCGTAGGTTATGCTCAGCGACTGATCTCCATCTTGGAGATGTGACCCTGAGCTTAACTGATCGTAGGTTATGCTCAGCGACTGATCTCCATCTTGGAGATGTGACCCTGAGCTTAACTGATCGTAGGTTATGCTCAGCGACTGATCTCCATCTTGGAGATGTGACCCTGAGCTTAACTGATCGTAGGTTATGCTCAGCGACTGATCTCCATCTTGGAGATCTGACCCTGAGCTTAACTGATCGTAGGTTATGCTCAGCGACTGATCTCCATCTTAGAGATGTGACCCTGAGCTTAACTGATCGTAGGTTATGCTCAGCGACTGATCTCCATCTTAGAGATGTGACCCTGAGCTTAACTGATCGTAGGTTATGCTCAGCGACTGATCTCCATCTTAGAGATGTGACCCTGAGCTTAACTGATCGTAGGTTATGCTCAGCGACTGATCTCCATCTTAGAGATGTGACCCTGAGCTTAACTGATCGTAGGTTATGCTCAGCGACTGATCTCCATCTTGGAGATCTGACACTGAGCTTAACTGATCGTAGGTTATGCTCAGCGACTGATCTCCATCTTGGAGATCTGACACTGAGCTTAACTGATCGTAGGTTATGCTCAGCGACTGATCTCCATCTTGGAGATCTGACACTGAGCTTAACTGATCGTAGGTTATGCTCAGCGACTGATCTCCATCTTGGAGATCTGACACTGAGCTTAACTGATCGTAGGTTATACTCAGCGACTGATCTCTATCTTAGAGATCTGACACTGGCTCTTACCTGAGTTGCTACCTGTTTTGCCAGGGCCTTAAACTGCGTGCTGTTGGGGTTGTCATAAGCATTGTCAAACACCTGATTTGTGATGTGCATAGCGCCACTGTACATCTTCATCTTCATCTTCGAATCCCTACGGTCTACAAGACCACAAATGAGATGAGATGAACAACAATGCACACTATTCACAGATATATTGCAAATATTTTTTTACACACATTTTTTAGATAACGATAGACTCTGCTAGTTTCGGCTCCATTATGAACACAGTGTTCATAATGAAAATATGGGTGGTGTATAGAAGCTTACAGTGGAAATGCCACACCATCAGGCCGATCATCAAAGCCAGGACGGCCGTGAAGACCACCAGGCCAATGATGCTGCCCACCTTCCCTGGGCGACGCTTCTTCTCTAGCTTCTTGGAGTCTGATGCTGGCAGGAACATGACTTCCTTCTCCCAGTCCTTGTCCTGAACGAGTGAGCGACAGAACCAACACAGGAACCAGTCTAAATTTACACTGGCTTTGCTCAGTATCTTAGTGCACTTGCTGCTTTATGGCTGTTCAATTTCTAACTAATAAATCCCATCAGTAATGGCTGAAGGTCATTTCCACACTTCCACAGCAAAACCAATAAGTAGTCGATCAGAAGAAAAACTACTCAAAGTACTGAACCCTAGAGCTTTACAGGGAACACTACAGCAGAGACAACCTGTATTTTTCTTCCTCCTGCTGCAGTTAGGCTTCAGTTTTAGCACCATTAGGACAAACAGAGTGAATGAGAATAGCTGCCGGAGGACCAGCGACTGGCTGGCACATTCCCTGCGGCGAGGAGCGCGTCAGGAGGCAGGCAGCGAGGGCACTTTATCCTGCGGCTGAAGAGCGTGTGAGGAAGAGCTGGGAAAGCAGCACATATGAGAGTTAAACTGGCCAATTGGTGGATTTGTCCCATTCGAATTTAAAGACCACCCCACCCCTCCACAACAAACAAATAAACAAACTAAATTAAGGAATAAATCTGAACAACTAGCAGCCCTGAGCATTTTTTTTACACTGAGCTAAAAGGAAAATATATGAAAATATTTATTATTATTGTTATTAATATTATTAGTAATAGTAGTAGCAGCAGCAGTAATAGTCCTACTAGTAGTGATATAAAAATATTAATTTTGTGATATAGATATCTAAAATTTCTTCACACTTCTATCTCCTCTTGGAATTCTAGAGTTATACACATTACAGCTGCCAAATGTATAGTACAGCTGAGCTGTTAACGAGCTTAATTACTCTGGGTCATCTGTCACGCTATAATCACAGTACATCCTTATCTAGTTGTTTTCTTTTGCTTTTCACAACTGTTTCAACAACGTGACAAACAGTATCACAGTGTGGTAGAACAGAATGACTTGTGTCTTAGTCAGATGACTGCTTCCAACAGTTTCACTCCATAACTTCCTGGTCCCCCCCCTTCAGCTATGACTCAAGCATAAACAGAAATAGTCACAGATGAAAGACTGTATCCTCATGTTACTGTATCAGGACCAAGTCAAATAGATATCAATCCAAACTGTCCACTGTTTATGATGTTACAAAATGGTAACTCAAATCTGATTTGTGCCATGACCACAGAAACAATTAAATAAACAATTAAAACATGGTTTTGGTCCTCATCACTGTGTTTAGCTTGTCAGATTCAGTCAAATGAGTACAACTACACTATTTAATTTAAGTAAAAATTATATAAAATTAAAATGACAAAAACCTTTTAAAATTTCACTTCTGTTTGAAGAGCAAAAATACATAAAACCAGGTAAGGTAATATGTGGGGCAGATTAGCATAATTAACAAATAATTTACCATCTAAAGGGTTCTGTTGCAAAGGTATATAGGCGGAGTATTACTAGCACCTATAAACACTAGACACAATACGAATATCCAATTAACTAACTGCACCAAAGTTAACAAACTAATGTCATTACAAAGTCATACTTGTTTTATGCTTCACAGTGAACCAGAAAACATCTCCACTGCCTGTGAAACGAATATGACATTAACTAACTACTTCTCTTCAGTAGTGCACCAAAACACCCCGAAAATGAACTCACATTTCAGTACAAGAGAAGAATTCCCAGGTCCATGCCTGTGGCTTACAGCATGCCACAACAGACTAAAGGAATGTTTACATCACACACACACACACACACACACACACACACACACACACACACACACACACACACACACACACACACACACACTGATGCCACAGTGCAAGTCTATGACACTAACAAAATCTGCTGAGAAGAGCAACCGAGCTCACAGTGTTATAATTAATCGATCATAATTAAAAGAGCCCATAGTGAATGTCCATAATGTTATTGATACAATACACAGGAGAAAGAGAAAAGCCACCAGCCCGTTAGAGCTCAACAGCTGAGCTTGACCTCCTATCTGATAAGGCTGAGTAGTAGAGATGGAGCAGTTCTATACTCCCTCATAATATACTTAGAAATATTATTCATATAAATCAAAATGAAGGACATTTCAAACAGAGGTTGTGCAAGGATACAAATAAACATCCTGGTTATCTCTCTCTCTCTCATTATTTATATATATATATATATATATATATATATATATATATATATATATATATATATATAAATAATATATATATACATACATACAAACACACACAAAAATATATATCCATGTATATGCACTCTTACATATACATTTCCAGAGAAACAAGACCTTCAAATCTTGTGTATTACTTCACTACACTTTTGAATCTCTCTATTGAATATCTCCACATTTTACTACACTGTACAGTACACACTGCAGTTACTCACCTGGAATAATCTTTACATTTTCATATCTCCATCCAAGAACTCAAAACATTTTATTTGATGCATAAATACCTGTGTGCTGTGGACCCCGCTTTAAAATATCTAAAAGTATTTTACTTATAAGTTCTCTGAAAATGAAAGTAGCAATTGGTACAACTTATGTCTACTATATAAATATAGATCATAATTGTAATTATGGCAAAAAATAAAAAATAAACAAAACAAAAACAAATATATGGAGTGAGGAGCGTGGTTTGTAAATATTTATTGTGTTATAAACTGCTCAACATTGTTATTTATCATTTTTGTTTATAGTAGACAGCACTGTGAAGTGGGTTTCATTTCCACCTAACTTCTAACACACACACACACACACACACACACACACACACACACACACATACACATACATACATACACATACATACATACACATACACATACACACACATACACATACATACACATACATACATACATACATACATACATAGTGTGACCCACTAGAGAGGAAAAAACACAGAAACGCAAAGTGATGTTGAGGCCTACCGAAGAACTGGGGTTGTACCGCATTCCTGAATCCATCGGGTCCATAACTTTAAGACACCGTAAAAAATAAATTGGTGACTTGGACTTTGTGTTTCTTGCTGCGTTTTACGCCTTAGGTTTCAGTGCTCTTGGCAAATTCCACATCGAGTAAAACCAGTCTGCCAAGCAGCTTTGGTGTTTGTTGTCCACGGCAGGTGCAACCACAAAACAAGTAAAAAACAAAAGTCGACGTCAGATAAATATAATTTCTTTAAAGTAAGTGCAGTGGGTATAAAAACTGTAAACGTATCCAATCAACAAGCAAACACACAAGACGACTAAAAAAAAGTAATTGTATTCACAGACACAGGGTACCGTGTGTCGAAAGGAAAAAAAACCCGAGTCAGGTTAACAAACAATAGGTGTGTTCCTCCAAAGACGGAAATGTGGAAATGACGTTTTCGCTGCAGCTAGGGCTGCTCCTCTACGTGAGCACCCTCAAGTGACTGACGTTACAAACCTGACGGGTTTTTTTGCGTAATAATAGTGTTTTCTTCAACTAATTAATATCTCAATAGAGATTAAGGAAGATCGGTCCCCTGAAAGTAAACTGACAGAAAAGTAGCCTGCAATAAGTTGTTTGATCATTTCTAATAACTTAATAGTCATCTAAATAAAAATAGGCTAATTAAATGTTTATATATATATATATATATATATATATATATATATATATATATATATATATATATATATATATATATATATAGAGAGAGAGAGAGAGAGAGAGAGAGAGAGAGAGAGAGAGACAAAGTTGTATATTATATATATATATATATATATATATATATATATATATATATAGATATATATATAGACAAAGTTGTGAGAAGATACAAAATACAATTTATTTACTCAACAAACCATTTGAGTCTGACGTTCTGTTTCTTTATATTAATGTGTGACTGTCTAACATTCCAGCCTTGATTACAAATAAGCTAAATGGATGTCTTCTGTTTGAGATGATAGAGGCTACCTTTTCAATATTGAACATTATTTTAATATTCTCCTTTATTAGCTAAATAAATATGCATGTACTGTGAATGTGTTACTTTGCTGATTGCTCAACAAAGTAACAAATTTCAAAAGTAACAAATAAAAAAAACCAAAAAGCCAAATCAACCAACCAACCAACCAACAGTTATATAGTGCAGGTACAGGATATGATGTCAAATATCCTGTGCTAACCCATTAGAGCTTCACAGGGGTCATCAGGTGGACAACTCTGTTGCTTGGCGTTTCGTCAAATTAAGCCCACTACACCTCCAGAAGGCTCAACAGTGAGGTCTGGAATTTCAACCCCATCTTTCTCCAAGCTCACTTTTAATCTAAGCCACAGCTCTTTAAATGTAAACCCAAACTAGTTTCTCTGGTGAATAAGGTTGTACCCAGTTCCACTGACACTGCTAGTACATGCTTAGTGCCAGCAGTTCCATATGGGCCTTACACACTATGGCAATAGCACACACAGCTGCGCTGCCCCCATGCAGCCAGTCACTTCCTAACCTGTAAAATCCAGATTGGCCTCCCCAGTGAATAAGCTCACACCCAGCCCCACTAGCACCATTAATGTATGCTCAGTGGCAGCCGTTCCACGTTTGTTTGTTTTTTTGTAATACATCACCAAGCATAACCCAACACCGCATATCCATATTGGTCTCCCCAGTGACTAATGACTAGTGACACACCCAGCCCTATCTGGATCTACCACATTACACAATGACATGATACAACAACCCACTCACCTTCCCAGTCCTCCATGTACCATAAACATTGAACACCTCAGCCATTACACCTTTACAGTGCATTTCCCTATCCAGTCTGTGCTCTCCTTATCCACAACCACGGACTAGCCCTTCACCTCCTTCTGATAAATACTTCACAGCTTCCCTTCCTTTATGGCCTCTAAAAACAAACAGCACCTTTTGCAATTTTTGATTCAAACAACAGTATAGTACACACAATCAAATGCATATTCTGAAATATACCTATAAAAGTACACACATATATACATTTGTTGGGGGATATACAAAACTACACAAAAATATTACAGTCCATACATGCTTTAATAATATTTAAAGCTTTTGTTTTAAAGAGGTCTGGATTAATTTAACATTCCATCTCCTTTTTTAAAAGTAACAAAAAATGCCATTTTACCTGAGAATTTACATTTCGGAACATAAGACTTAGCCAATAAAATTATATTCACTAGGATGATTGCCTCAGGGAAGAAACTTTTAGATGACGGTTTTGTAAAAGGAAGCAACCGGAAGCATTCAGAGGAAAATTTGTGAATATATTTATCATATATGGTTACACTGCGAAAAGGATTTTCCTGCTGAAACTTATAATATAGACCAAAAGCACAATGATAAGAACGATACACGTAAACCAGAATTAATTTAGAAGGGCTGGCAACAACTACGAGTCTGAAAGAGCTTGAGTGGCATATGCACTAAATAAGAATAACAACAGTAACAGAGATAACAACAACAATAATAATAACAATAAATGTTATATACAAAGTAACGATAGGTAAGGCCTATGGATATCACACTACGGTATGTCTTTGCTACGTTTACTCCACCGAATGCCGATGGCGATTAATCGTACATGACTTAATTTCCGGTAAAGGCCGGGCGAGCCGCCCGGGGGCGCGCGTGGTCCTCTGACTGCTCAGAGCGGCGGCGCGAGGACGGGCGGACATCGCAGTGCGTTCCGTGGTGAGCGAGACAGGACACGCGCAGTCGGGGTTCCCGTGAAAAACAAGGATCGCCGGACTCGTTGCTCTCTGAGCGGGGAACAGTTCCTTAGCCTTAGCTGTTTTATTACGCTATCGTAGTTTTATTGTAGTGAAACACAGTCAAGAATAATTTCCACCAAGTAGAAGCGGATATCTCCTCGGAAGATGGGTTCAGTCCCGGCCGTGTCTGTCCTGATTTTGGGCATCGTTGTCCCTAGTCTGGCCGGATATATCGAGGTAGGCTGCTACAGATTTATTTTAACAAGCGCGGCCGGTTGAAACAAAACTGTTAATTACTGGTTTGCCGTTTGCTTTGGGGCCTGTCGCAGCTTTCACGTACTTTGTTGTAAATCTTCCATGTTCATAGCTAGATTATCTCATTAATGAACATTAACGAGACGATTTAATGGCCCCATTTGCTTAGCGCGTGATATCGACAATTCGCAACAGAATAAGCGTCACGCGTCAGAGTGCGAGACACGGCGCGCGTTCGCTGTATTATTTCACGAGCCAACTCAGGGTTTTATCTTGTAATGTCGGCCCGGTTTGATTATTAAATTAGCGCCGAAAGCCATTTACTTCTGCTCTAGGATGGCCACGCAATAAAAGAAAAATAGTTTATTTTTTATACAAGAATGTTTGGTCAAGATGCCAACTGATGAACAGTGTGAATTGCTCTTCTTTAACTTAGTGAAGGTTGGCGATTTGTGGGAATGAGATGGCTGTGCAGGCTCCCGTCGATGGCGGTATATCGACTAGAGAATACGCCGTAACATTAATATTTGAAAGAACGAAATCGTTCTGGGATTGATTGAGATCAGGGACCCTATATCTGCTTGTCCGAGCGTGGGTCAGTTATTATAACGAAGAAACCCTACCCACCCCAGCTACGTTTTAAAGAACCAAACAGCAGTGACATGTCTCGCCAAGAAACGATCCACCGTGATGTCTCGTGCCGTTTTTCTAGCTCGTGCTATCGCTCCTGCCGACTTTGCGCCGTTTGATCACGGACTGAGTGGTCGCCCATGCCCGGAGGCTTGACGCGTCTGAAAATATGCCAAAAATATTTGGTAAAAGTGTCGTAGTCTGTTGTGCAAAAAGACCGCAACAATTAAATTGTCATCATGGTTTACCTGCAGTCATCGACCTGCGTTTAGACCTGCAATACTGCTAACCCGATATGTCTTATTTCAGAATAAACCGATATGGTTTATTTCAGTGTAGGCCTCGGTTTACAGGCGTTCAGAGCTCAGCAGTGAAGATGAAAACTTGCCCATTACTTGACATGAAACCAATACTCTAGAGAGTCTCGCATTTCTTTGAAGGCTGCATTTTCTGTCAGTTATGCAGTAAAGGGTGTGATTTGTTGGATCGACGTATCCTGTGTCTCCAAACTGCGCTGATCTAATATCCGCCGGAGGCAAAGGTTCCTATTTAGAGGATGGCCGGCTGGCAAAATTCCTAAATGAAAAATGCCTTCTGTCTTGTATTCCCAGCACGTGGTCAAGCCTGCTGTGGGTATGTAGCTACGCAGTAAAGGTGAAAAGACGGCTGCTTTATTTCCGGGCAGCGGTAGATTTGGTTGTGTGTGCAGAATCGCATACCGTGGCGCGTGGGATTGTCGAGCTTAAGTTTGCTGCAGATTTATGATCCGACGTGCCGCTTGCAGTGTGATCCCAACATCACACTGGCGCAATGTCTCAGCCACTTCCTGGGCAGGGTTGGCGTTTTGCGCCCTTTCACTCTCCCTCCATCCAACTTATTTTGCATGCTTGGCTATGTGTTATCTTATTTGGTTTATGGCAGTGTTTGTGTAACATCCCGTCTAGGCTGCAACGGCTGGATTGTGTCGTGTGGCTGTTGATTCTGTGAGGCGCGTGTGAGTTTTGGTGTGGTATTGCTTGTTCCCTAGTCGGGCGTATGTGCGCACGTCCGCGTGCGTGTGTTTGTTTAGTAAATTAATAAATCCACACAACACACTCGCTGACTGACTTTCAAAAGATTTTCTATTAAAATAATTCTAACTTAATTCTCTGCGCCCCATACACAGTGCACTCTTTACCCTCGGAGTATTAGCTTTTCATTGTATTTATGTTTAATGTTTGAAAAAAAGGAAAATTGGGGCGTTGGGGCAGTAAAAGATCCCATTACCAGAAGACGCATAGGTTAATATTTAAAGTCTTTAAAATGGTTTGCTCAGAGCTGAATGTTGAATTTCAATGCACTTGTTTACTATGAGTGTGTTCTGTTGATTATGACTGTATGGAAATGCCGTAATTCCTCTTCTGTTCTAGCTCTGGGTGTTGTCCACACAACACCCCTTAAACTGTGTTTTCACCATTACATTTCCCTGCTCTTCTCTGACTAAATAACTTTTGGCCTGTCACAGAACCTTCTAGAAAACCTAGTTAATGCTTAATCCTGCTTTAGCACTAATGGTACGTTTCACAGCGACTGTATGAAGAATAGAAAAATCAACTTTGTCATGTAAGTGGAAGCACTTTAAAGGGAAGATGGCATTGTTTCTGGGCCTGTACCGGAGTTTCTTTCGGCTCGTGGCACTGTGCTCCTTGATGCCAAACTTGGCGAGTGTCACCGTCTTAAAAAATGTAAAAACTTGTCGTGCCCCAGACCAGCAGGCCTGCGGGCTGCACTGTGCGGAGCTCACCCGGGAGACAGACAGAGAGGCTGTGTGTAAACTAGGATGTAAATAGTACACTTGATATGACAGGGCCATGTGCTGGCCAGCTTTGCTCCCTCTAATGAGGTCCTGAGTTGTTGGCTGATGCACACGCAGGCATTTCTGCCATTTTCAAATAGAGTAGGTGAATGTCTGTCATCCTGTCCATGTTTGTTTGCTAGTGGTTGATGGCTTCTGCAGTCTCTGATGGCACAAGGTGTGTATGAATAGCGTCACCCCAGGCAGACTGTGTCAGGGCTTTCTGAGACTGCCCTGCACCCAGCAGAGCCGACTGGCTCCTGGCGAAGACCCATTGTTTGCCATCGAGTGGGAGTGAATTGTCCGGTTGTTATGTGACTATGGCAGAGAGGTACTGCTGTGCATGTCTACTTTATCAGGAAAGATGAGAGACAGGAGCTAGAGAGACAGACAACTGTGAAGATGTATACAGGCAGGTGTCACGCAGGAGCCATCTTCATGCCTCTCTAGATGTTCATGGATGACCATATGAGAGTCTGACATCAGAGGGGCTTGCGCAGAGCTGGACTAGAGCTAGGGTCTGCAAAACCCGTGCTCGATGGCTTTTAGACCTTGATGTACAACAGTGACCATTCGGTGGTTAGTATTTATTCGCTAAGAAAAGTGTTGGTGTGTTTCTCTGTGGATGGAATCTGGTTTATGACAGTATGTCATGTTCTTTCCTGTGAAGAGTCTCCTGTGGTCAGTCTGATCCACACATTTGAGCTGTGTGTTCAGCTCTTTTCTCTTCATTAGTCGTATTGGCATCGAAGAGGCATCGAACCTGCTTAGCTTGCTTTAGCCTTACTGCACACACATGCACATCATATTACACACACACACTCACACACTCACTCACACACTCTCACTCACTCTCTCTCTCTCTATATATCTATATCTATATCTATAGTAATTACCAGCAACAAGCATGCACAAACATGCCTCAATGTGTGATCTCAGCCTGACTTATTTTACACAGTTACCCTGGCCTAGCCCTGTGACAGCTGTTGTAAAGGCTTTTCACACATTTGAAAACCTAATCACCAATGTTTTAGTGACGTCTCTATGGTGCTGTCAGATCTTGTCTTCTATTCCTTACATGTCTGCGGGTTCAGGACCTTTAGTTTCATGGCACACACGCTCACACTGGCACTCGCATGCTGTTCTCTCGCTCATCCTCACCTTCCAGCAGGGGAGATAATGTGATATTGGAGAGTGATAAATTTAAAGAACTTGTCAGGCAAACCCCTGCTTGTGTGATCTCTGTCTTGGGTTATGTGCGCGTGTGTGTATGTGCCTGTGTGTGTCTAATTATTTTCTGCATACACAGCCAACTCCACTGTAAGTCTCTCTATAGGCACCATCTGTACCAGCAGGGATGCAGTGAGCCAGGATCTGATTACTGAGTCTGACTCTCACTCTCATGGCTAGAGAGGAAGATCGGTGGTGTACACAGGGTAGAAGTCCAATGCTTTAAAAAAAATAATAATAATTTTTTTTTATTTTTTTATTTATTATTATTATTATTTTTAAGTAAATGGGTTTTGGGCCTAGAGGTTTAGCCTATTAACATATTGTTTTGCTGTGCAATTGAATTTGTTAGTAATGTACATAAGCTTTATGTTTTGCTAAAAACCTCTTATAAGTAGCAGTAAATATGTGTAAGATGTCATGGAAAATGGAGTGTTTTGTTGTAAGCATGTGTGTAGGCATTGTCCTGCTCATGTCAAATTTCAGAGGGTTCTGATGGGCAGTGGTAGCTCAGTGGTTAAAGTACCTGACTTGTAATCAGAAGGTTGCTGATTACCACTGCCAAGTTGCCACTGTTGGCCCACTGAGCAAGGCCCTTAACCCTCAATTGCTCAAGTTGTACTCGGTCATAATTGTAAGTCGCTTTGGATAAAAGCGTCAGCTAAATGCCATAAATGTAAATTCTGATAATGATTATATTGTACTAATCATTTTTGAAATTTGAAACCACTTTAAAATCACTTTTTATAGTTGCAAAACATGTAAAACATATTGAAACAATGAATGTTGATTTGATGTTGGATATTAAATATTAATGAGGGGAGATGCTTGACTGGGGCTTGTTTAATTTCCTGTTTACAGTTTACTCTGAGATGGCCAGCACCCCTGTAACTGTGCTTGTGATCCATTACCAGCATGTTACATTACACTCGTTGCTGTCATTCTAAAACACAATCGATGCAATTTGTAGTCCTAGAAATCCAGAAACTGCCATTGATAACTTCTCCATGTTTGACAAGGATTCATTGTAACACTCATCAAACGAACCTTTCTCCTCTTGCCCGATTTGGCTAGATGCAGTGCAGCGGCAATAGTCATTTGCATAAAGTTGAAATCTGAACTTTCTGGCCATGAGGCAAGGCTTATGTTGGGCACGCGGGAACCCGTCATGCATGGCACGGTCGCGTCAGAACCTTTCCATTGAAATGAATAGGATGTGTCATGACAAAGCAGCAAAAAACACAAAGTCTTACTGTGGTTTTAGCACTCATGGCCTTTTACAAACAGCTGGCTGCTGCTTCCTTCAGGGGTTGTCAATCTTTGCATTACTCGTTTTTAAGGATTGAAACAGAGGCCATATATATATATAAAATACTACACACACACAGCCAGTGCATGCACTTTCCATTTTACTTAATGCAGATTAATAGTAAGCACTAATAGTGTTACACGAGTAAAGTGGTATATAAAAACATCAGTAGCACAGGGCCGTTGTGTGTCACCTAGACAGGCGTTTGTGATCTATGTGATTGTCATAGTCTTGCGATTGAGCATATGGAAAATTGTGTAAATCTTTTTGCTTCAAAAATGTTTTATCTGGTGATGCCTTCAGATTTGACTGCTGAGTGCTGAGCCCTGCCCTTTCCTGAGTGAGTGTGTATCTGTCTGCATCATTATCTGCTCATGGTGACTCATCCTTCCTCCATGTGTTTGCATATGAATAAAATATCATCTCCTTATAGCCAGGAGCATGGAGCATCTTGTGTTTTGTGTGTGGATATATTCTTATGTGTATGTTGTTTCTGTTTGAATACCATATGCTGTACAGTAGGTTCTCCTCAACAGTATATGTCTTTGGTGCATGTGCTGTTTCAGTGGTTGGGGCTAGGTTTGCGTGCCTGTGTGTGTTTTCGTTTGCTTATAATTACAAGCGTGACTGCAGCTGGAGAGGGGACTTGCTTCTCGTTGTGTGCGCTCACTCCCGGAGAACTTTGGCTTGAGCTCAAACGCCTGTAGGCTGAGCTCTCTGCTTGTGCCATGTGTCTGCATTTACACCCCTAGGTCCAGTTGTTGTGTCTTGTCATGGCCATAGTTGTAGGCCATAACACTGTTCTGCTGTGAGCAATTTGAACTCCAGTGACATGTCGGCTCCTGTCGCATGCCTTTTCAGGGACCAGGGGCCTTGTTGGGCTCAGTGGTATTGAGGGTGGGGGCTGTGAGTAGGTTCCTGACACTGCTGTGATTTGCCTGCTTCTCTCCTGGCTGGAGGCAGGGAAAAAAAGTCCTGTTTTCATTGGCTCTGCTAGCATGGGTTTGTTGATTTGGCAGGGCTGGCATTTATTGACCCTCCTGTTATGGAGAAAACAACAGCTAGGTTCCATGGCCTATGAAAACACAAACGTACGCCCACACAGAGTGTTTGTGATTGTGAGACAGGCACTCACACAGACACGTGCCGTCTTCCCTGCAAGCACTGAATAAGGGGAATGGTGAACAAGAGGAAATCCCCTCTTGCGTTTAGTGGTTATGTGATGGTGCAAAGAAGGTGAGAGGAAATTAAAACACCATCAGGGAGGGGAGGGGAGGGGAGAAGCATCATTTTGTAACATTACACACACTGCACTCAGCTGAGGTAGCATTTGTAGAAGATGCAGAGAGCTACGGGGGGGAGGGAGAGACAGATAACCTTAACAATGACTGGCCTGCAAGGTCAAAGGAAGGAACATTTATAAAGAACCTGTCAGTCAGTAGTAGCCATATGAAGGCCAGTCTGACAGCCGTGGTGAAGTGCAGCTCTCACCTGGGTGTCACTGCCAGTGTGCCTTCCTGAACTCACGTTCGTGTGTGTGTGTGTGTGTGTGTGTGTGTGTGTGTGTGTGTGTGTGTGTGGCTCACCTTCACCAAAGTAAGGTCTGATCACGGACAAATGCAACGGGACTACAACACAGGTTTTGTTTCCTCGCTTTGAAAAGGGAGTTCATGTTTCAGAGTTATAGAAAATATGCATGTAAACAAATATGGGAGAGAAAGAAAAACCTGAGTGTCAACATCTGTATGTGCGGCTACAACAGCAGTCCATAAAAAAGCAAGCATACACACAGACACACATGCATGTCTAGAAACAATAAATTGCCTGGTTTAATACATATATGTATACGAATATACACACAGCTTGTGGGTGGACAGGTAGTCTATATTCAGTCTGTTGACATAGTTTGCATTTGCCACCTTCTAGATCTTTTGCTGATGACTCTGTATTTTTGATGGGTTGCTGCTCTCAGCCCAGCAGTTATGCTGACCCCAACAAAATACATAAACTGACAGTTATACTGCTAAATATGTCACTGCATAAGAGCGTCTGCCACAGCAGTAAACACGCCTCTTAATGCCCAGTGCAAAGTGTGGAGGAGAGTGCGAGAAGAAACGTGTTTGACCGTAGATGCTCCAGCCTGTGCACCTTTGATCCGCAGGTGAACCTAGCAAACAGTGTAGCAAATGATTCGACTCTGAAACTTTTCAAAACTTTTCAATTCTGAATCGGTATTCTGGGTATGCGATTCAAATTTCGCATGCAAATTTGACTCTGAATGGCGAATCACGTGAGCCACGGAGCAGTAAGCTAACTAGCTTGGCTAAACCAGGTAGGGAGCTTGGCTACGCTGAAAATGAAAGATATTCTTTCTCACGTCCGTGACTCGTGGGGAAAACGAGCTCATATATGCGACTAATTTTGCCTACATCGCTGATGAAGATGGCCAGACAACGTATACGACAACACCAGTATGTAAAAGGTGTTAATCTCTCCACTGCAAAACGGCAAGCCACAAGAGCAACTTGGGTGAGTATTTGGTCAAGAAGTATTCTGACCTCTACTGAGAGCCGAAAAGACAACAGGTTATCAGATATAACGACTGCATTTTCTTAAATGATGATGGAAATGTTCCATTGAGAACTGAATTGTTTTTGAGAGAATTAGCCACTCGTCCTGTCATGTGAGCTCATGCTCACGCGTTCCCGTCGCAAATACGCCATCAAGCATTTAACACCAGTCTACGTAATTGTTACATTTTTGCGGGCTAATTCTAAACTGTAAAATGCTGGAGTTTAAAACGTAGCATCGGGTGTGCAGTTTGGCTTGGTATGAACGATGTTCTTGCTCTTTATTTTTCTTACTCAGAACTCTGCTTCATCCAGTCAGTCTGCCACGACATCTGTGTTAGACACACGCAAAATATGGCAAACTCCAAAGAAGCCTAAACAGAAGTCGAAGGAGAACAAAGGCTAATAAAAGATCAGACACACTGGCTTTCCTATCTAAGAACCTTAAACAGGCAAAGAAGCTCCTTAACGTAATTACAGAAGAAAGTTTGTAATAGTTTATTATATAGTAATTTTACTTGCTTTAGTTAGCAAGATTCCATTTAAAGATCAGTCCTTTGCAATAATATATATATATATTTTTTTCTGTTCTCAATCTCATAAGTGTTTTATGTTTACAGTTTTACAGTTTACAAATTTACAATGGAAGGACTTTTGTGGGATGTTTATGCCAAGGTATCGTTTTGGAGAATTGTGATACTACACGTGGCATCAGTATCAAAGTCAAACTTTTGGTATCATGACAAGCCTAGAACGGGGGTATCTAGTAACTCCAGCCTGTCGTCCATGTGAACCTGGAACACTGGGTACCTCGAAACATGGCCAGTGACTGTAGCTACAGGGTGTGTTCTGGTTTGTTGTATGTGTCTTCACAGAACATTTTTTCCAGAGAGGGTTTATACATTTCACTCTCCTACCCACCATTCTTGGAACTGGAGGCAGAAAAGAACACTAAAAACTGTAGGCCATTTCTCAAAGAAGAGTTTTTGTGTTTGTGTGTGTGCATCTCATCGTCATTGAAGCCAAATGGCTAACCAACTGAACTGGTTTCCTCACAGGTAACACTAACAGATCAACATGATGTCATGATCTCCAACTTCAGAATCTCTATATTGAACCTTGGAAGCACATTGCGTTGATTATTGGTGGCTCATTAAAGTGCAATCAGTGCTAGTCGGATTTAGTTTATCTATGCTTAAAATGTCTTCATAAAACATCCAGGTAAGCCTAGTTTTAGTGGACCACCATCCACTTAACTACATGTGTCAACAGCACAATATCTGCAACCTGTGGAAGTCCCTGGAGGAAGATATAGAATGGAGTGTCTTCTGTGTTTTACTGCTGAGAAAAATGTCTTTGTTCCCAGAGGCCTGCTCTCTTAAAAAGGAATGTGCAGTATAGCATACCAAAATATTAGTTCACCTATAGCCACAGCTATAGTGCTAAATATGTGGTCACTTGGATCTCTTGTGAGCATGTTGGCAATCGGAAGATCATTAGCTAGCCAATTAGTGAGCCTAGCTAATGGTAAACAATCACAACAGCATGTTTTATTTAGTGGGAACATCAGTAGTAGTTGGCTATAGCTAGGTAATTTGCTAACTTCACATAATATTAGGCCCATTTATGTGGTTAGCATTACAGAAAAAGCATTCATAAACTTGATTGTTTTATATTCTTTTGTAAAACTTGGTACTATTAACAAAAATGTTAGTTTTTAAAATAATGTTTGTGTGTGTATCTATCTCTATCTATCTATCTACACACACATGCATTTACATGTAACATTTCTCACTTGGCAAACACTTTTTAGGGGCTTGGCTGCTGTGCTGTAGCTGGATGCCTCTTGCTCTCACTGAGTGACTTTATACTGCCAGCTAGCATGTATTCACTATTCAAATAAGGACACAGTTAAAGTGAATGACTGACTTTAGTTAACCTACTTGGTGCCTATCTGACTACTGTAAAGACCTTTTACCCATGCCCATTTTCAACAGGGTGGCTTTCAGCCAGTAAAAATGTAGTTTGTGGACATACACCAGCAATGGTACATACCAAACAACCTCCCTGTCACCAAATGTTACTTGCTATCACTCAGTGCTGCTAAGACTGAAATTTAGCTACTGGCAAGGTTCAACATGAACGTGCATTATGCGGCTAGCTAGCTAAGTGAAGTGCAAAATAGTTGAGAGGAATATTGCCAGTTTGTAGCAAATGTCCATAACCCATCTTCACAATCGTTCATAGATGTTTATTATTACAGCAATACCAAAATAACACACATCCACATGAAGCGACACTATTTTAGCACAATGTAAATGATGGATACTTGCAAACAAATGTAGCGCCAACTCTGCTTACTGGCTAGCTAATGTTAATGTTGAAATGTGACGGACATTAACTGCCATAGCAAGCTGCAGATAAATGACAGTTTATCCAACGACCAAGTTATATCAAAGTCCTTACGGTCTAGTCTGTCCTGTTGTTATATGGTCAGTTATTTAAAATCACACCAAGCTCTTCTCTTTGAATGCGGAAAGACCCATATGCTCGTAACTGGTAGCTGAAATATTGTTACCACGTAAAGAATGTATCTGGTTATATATGGCCAGTATTTACAAAGGTGCAAACACATTTATGCCACAGTATGTCCTCACACCTCTTTGTTTAGCTTGGTTGCTTTCTACAGTAATATTTCAAGAATGGATATACACATACATGAAGTAACACCTCTTTAATTATCCTAAAATGACCCCCAAAGTGGGCTAATTCAGTGTGTACCACCAAATGTCCCTGCTACGGTTCAGTGCTCATTAGATAATGTTAACTAGATTAAGAAATAGATTCTTGGTATGTGTGTGTGTTTCAGCAATGGGACTCGGTCAGTGAGTGGAAATGCTTAGGCCAGCCAGCTTGAGTCTGTCAAAAAGATTGCTGTAAATCCTTTAAAAACTCAGCCTCAGTTGAAGGCTATGTTGTTACTTGGGTAGCTGGAGATGGCGAGAGAGCGGATCGTGTTTCGACTGACGAGTGGGTTTGTTATCGAAGTAGGGCATTAGATGCAGATCATCACGCCTTTTTCATAGGAGATGGGAGATAGTTGGAAACACATGTGGACGAAGCTGTGTGTGTGATTATATTCTGTGAGCCTTATGCAGCTGTGATGAACAAAAAGTCCAAGAGCTCAGTTTGCTCCTGCAACACCACAGTTATGTTGCAGGACACATACTGCAACACTTTTGTGCATTGGGCTGACTTGACTAAAACGCTGTTAAATGCTCGTCATCTCATTTAATTTCTGTAACGCCTCTACCTCTCCTGGTATCACTAATTTCTCGCTTTGCATCGCACAGTTTGTCATTGTCGGTGTTTCACACTTTTTTTTTTTCTTCCTGGCTCTAGCTTCTCGTCATACACGCATCTATTTCCACACTCATGTGATTTGGTGACAATCCCTGTGCCATCACACGGTGGGGTGAACATAGTGTCTTGGTCGGGTAAGATTAGTGTCAAGATGTGTAATACAGATCCACATGGCCAGAACGAACCCATCGCTACACAGTACATTTCAGACTCTTCACAAGGCCACCCCTGGGCCACCTCAAGCAAGCATTTCAGAGTAGTGTGTCTGTCTGTGTGTCTCTGTCTGTGCATTTCCCCTGCTGTTTAATGCCTGTTGAGGCAATAGTTGGAGGATCAGTGAGGCAGCGTGAGCTGCTTACCCTGCTTGTCTTCATGGTTGGGGAAAACGAGGAGACGGCAGGAGAGAGCATAGAATCTAACTCGCACTGTGCATGCAGTGTGAATGTACCTGTACGTGTGCAAGGAGGCCGCGAGGCTGTGGAATCTCTCTGCAGGTGTGTTGTCTGCTTTCCTTTGTTCTCTTTTTTTCCTTTTTAATTCTTCTTCCAGTTTCTGCTTCACCTCTTCCTCTGTTTTCTCTCTTTGCCCGTTTCTCCCTGTCTCCCACTACCATATCTTCTCTTCTTTCTCATGATTTTTTATCTTTCCTAGTTCCAGGTTTTTTGTTTTTGTTTTTGTTTTGTGCGCGTGTGAGGCACTGGCAACATCACCCCTCTTCTCTCTGACTCTCTCCAGCTCTCTCGCGCACTCGCGCACAGCACTGCTTCTACTCTCTTGTTCTTCCTTGCATTCTAGCAGGGGAATCGATGTGATGCTCTGTCCTTGAGTGGCTTTCTCCATGATGTTTCTGTCCGCGCTGTTCTGAATGTCACCCCTGCCTCCTCCTCCAGAACCTCTGTGAACCTCGTCCCCGGCATATTCTGCACCACTACAGCAGTTGAATGAACCATTCCTCACATTCCTGGTTTGTGATCGGAGATTAAACTTGGCGGTTGAACAATTGCCCTGAGTGGAGTCCCAGCATTCTGAATGGCAGAGTGCATAGTAGCTAATGAGCACTAACCAGGACCAGCTATAAGTCATTTATGTGAAGCAATCATCTTGATCTCATCGTGGTTAGCCGTGGATGCAATATTCCTTTAACGGGAGGATTTAGTTCTGAGCAAGGTAATGACTCTTTGTTGTGATGCACATGCTGCAGGGTTGTATTCGTGTGAGGGGTGTGTCAGCCTGTTTGACTTCATTCCTCTAGCTCATTTGTCAGTCTTGTTTTAACTCCATCATAACACCTCCCTGGAAGGAGGAAGAGAGAGGTCTGGGGGTGCAGGACGGACGGACAGAGGTGATAATGAGGGCGTTAAAAAAAAAAAAAACTAAAAAAACATGAGGTTAGTGTGATGTAAAGGAGCACGTGTGGTGAGAGGTTCTATATTTAACCGCGAGCAGAACACTGGGGACGGACAGAGCAGGTCATGTTTGGCTGTGGGTTTTTGACTGGAGATGAAGTTGGCAGTTTCACCATCAGTGTGGTCTTGGGTTAGGAGAATGGGCTGTGGAGATTTCAGTCATTAACATCTGGCCTGGTGATGTCGGCAATGTAATCCTCTGATAGCCACATGCTCGCTAAGCCGGATAAAGGCAGCCAAGGGGATCGTATGGCCAAGAGGGAGAAAGAGGATGATGATGATGATGATGATGAGGGAGAGAGAAACTGAGAAACTAGGGACTAAGTGAAGCTAGGGTGAAGAGACTGGTGAGGCAAAACCTGATACACTCGCTTTAGGAGGACACTTGGGTGTACTATGAAAGGCTGCTCTCATCAGTCATCAGAGCACTGCTGAATGATGATGGGGGGGGGGGGGGGGGGGCGTGGGTGTATGCATGCTCCAGATATTACACAAACATCCTCTTGTCATGTGCACATGTGTTGGTAGCTTCTCCCAGAGTAAAGTGAGTGCAGTAACACCTCCAGCTTTTCTAACCGTTGTGGATGTTTATAGGTGGAGCTAGTTGTAACCTAGCTAAAGAATACAAATGTCACGAGCTTACAACCCCACACCTTTAACTCTGTGACATCTGAAAATATAATCTGCGGTAACTATTAATATAGCTGTAGTTATTGCTACTGTAATTTAATACTTGATTGCTTTAATTGTTACTGCAGTTTATATCCTATTACTGTATTATAGTTTATCATATATTCTTGCTTTATTCCTGTAGCTATTATATTGTAGTTGTTACAGTAACAATGTAAACTAAAGTATCTCGTTATTTCTGTGGTACTTCTGTAACTGTAGACATTACCATAGTATATTAACATATTACTGCTGTGGTTTCTGTAGTCTACCATATTATAACTGCTGTTATTGTTACTGTAGTTTATAACTACAGTTTGTTATTCTTATTGCAGTGCTTATTAGAAAGCAGAATGCTATTCTTTCAAGCAACTTAAACTGATTACTTATGATTACTAATTATAAAAAGGTAATACTGAGATGTGTCGTCATTTAATGTTGTGTCCTCCCGTTTTCTGCCTAAAGTCCACACAGTGCCACCACTATGATGTCTTTCGCTTGGGAACGGTGGACCAGTTGAGTTCATCTTGCTGAAACAGTGCTGTGCTCAGTGTTAGATTGTCTGGCCTGGACACTTGTTTTTCCAACCACTCTGAAATCCCGTCCAGGTGGCTGGGTTGCAGAACAGTAGCCTCAGATTCGGCTAATTCCTCCTCTTCATTTGGGTCTGAACTGCTGTAGTCATTTTCAGGAAACCTAATAAAAGTTCTTTGCAATAAGAGAGGAGGGAAAAAGAGACCAAAACTGACTTTGCTGAGAAGAAAGGAGACGCGCGCAAGCAGGGTTTCTTTTTCCTTTCTCTTGGTCCTCCTCTTTGTTTTGCTCAAGCCCATGCTTACTGAGAGGCAGAAAAAGCCCGATGTAATCCTGTACTACGGTTGGACAGCTGGAAACGCCACAGGGTGTGTGTTTGTGATGACTGGTTGAGCGAGAGAGTGTGTGTCTGTGTGAGAGGGAGCACAAGCTGTTTATGTGAAGGGAGATTGTGTGTGTGTGTGTGTGTGTGTGTGTGTGTGATGGGACTGAGGGTACCGCCAGTGTGTGTATGTGGAGGTGGTGTGTAAGGGGCGGGGAATTGTCTGTCTGGGGGTGTCTACTTGTGTGAAGGGTCTACAGTCTGAAATGCATGTGTACTATTCACACATGGTGTACTATTCACACCATGATCCTCACTGAGACACACACACATACACCAGGACTGCCTTTCATGCGCATCTCCCAAAGCAGGTGGATTAACTGAAAGGTTATTCTATGCAAGTGTGTGAAGACATCTGTGTCTCCCCCACACTACATCTCTCACTCACGTATTACTGAATGTAGGTAAATGCATTTTGAGAAGATTCAGACTTGTCTATAGGACAGATGGCCATATTGTGTCCTTTACAGCTGTTCCTCCTGGTTTTCAACACTTCTGCATTATTACATCATTACTCAAATTACATCATGGCTCACGTGTGCCCTAGCTGTGATCCATAGCTCACGTGTTAAAAAAAAAAACCTCACATGTAGCAGGCAGCTCTTTCTGGGTAATGTCACCTCAGAGAAACACCCAGCGCACACCTACATGGTTCACTTAATACTCTGCCTCTGACTGCCAGTTTTTATCTGTTTTAATAAAAGTATTAAATATGACCTCACCTTTTTTCAGTGGGTTTAGGTGAAAACCAGAAAAATCTAAATTTAGGATATTTCTAAATTTGAAAAAAAGAAAAAATGTAATGCACTCATGTACATCAGTACTGTAGTTTGCGTGTGTATTGTGGTCTTATGAGAATTTTATTGTATGATTTTCAGATAAGCATCCCTACCATACTCATCTCCCCCTCTCTCTCTCTCTGTGTCTGTCTTCTGTTTGTTTTTCTGTATGAATAGCTGAGGTGCTTTTGTAGAAGCGTTTCCATAGAGACGAGGGCACTGGAACAAGTCGTCATTTATGTCTACTCAAGAGTTTGAGAGAAGAGACAGCTATCCTCCTAGAACATGCGCTCTCTCTCTGTGTCTGTCTTGCACCCATCCATATGCAATGTATATAAAGTCAGACAGAAGTGCAAAAAGATGTTCAGATTGTGAGAAGTGAAATGGAGAAAAATCATTAATTGACACTGGAGAGCAATGGACCTGACTGAACTGGACTTCGCTTGAGCACACTGAGCCTGATTGAACTGGACTGAACTGGACTTCACTGGAGGGCACTGAGCCTGACCGAACTGGAGGGCACTGGAATGTGACTGAACTGATCTGCAGTGTAGTGATTAGCTGGCTGGTGCTGGAGAGAATAGGGCAGTGTGTGAGTGGGGATTACATATCATGTGCTTGTCCTTGGCTTTAATACAAAGCTCTGATCCTGTCTTCCCCTGGGCATACACACTGTCTGTACGCTTAAGACAGAGGCAGAGTACCTTTTTGTAATTGTAGTGTAAACACTAGATTTTAATTGTAATCTTAACGTCACATTTCTCTCATTGAACACATTCTTGGCCACCTATAATTCACTAATAATGATCTAAATTTTACATGATCAGTATTTTTTCAGTTTAGAGAATCATGTGTGTGTGTGTGTGTGTGTGTGTGTGTTCGTTCTGGAGTTGGTCATATCCATTCAAAGAGGAAGCTTGTACTGATGACTCCTTTTCTGATTTGCCTGTTTAAGGTGTCTTGTTTACTTCTGTTCCACTGTATGAGAATGATGGGAGTTCCAGACTGACTTTGTTTCCAAGCAGAGCTGCAAAATAGATGTGTAGTTCCACAATTGGACTCTCACTCTCACTCACACACACACACACACACACACACAGCCCTCTGTCTTTACCAGATTAGTGTTAGTACACAGTCTTTTGAGGCTCTCTGTCTGCATTTGCACAAGTCTGTGATGACCTCATCTTGCTATGGTTGAGTATTGCTTTTGTGGAAATGTCTGAAGTTTCACTTCATCTTTGCTTCTGCTGACTTTGACCATGTGTGCGCGTGCTTGTGTGTTTACTGAGAATATGTGAGGATCATTACCTGCTCAGTCATATTGTGCTGTACTGGCCCCAGGCCCTGTGTCCTGACTTGTGCTCTGATCCTTTTCCAGCGTGCTTTAATGTCTCCTGCTGTGGTCACCTGCGTGACGGGTGGCTCAGAGAACATAACATGCAGACAGATCGGGAGAGAGAGAGAGACAGAGGGGAATTCAGACTGACACTAGTGATCGTGTGTGTGTGTGCAGGTGGATATGACGTGTGTACGCGCATTGTGTTTTGTGTTTTTGCATTAGGTATGATGTGTGTATCTGTGTCGCGTCTTACTGCCCTGTCTGTAGTGGAGTTTACTGTACGGTTGAACGTCTGCACACAGGATTAGCCCCACAGGACTGTGTAATAGTTGGCTATTACTTAGAGGCGTGGGTGGGTGAGTGTGTGGGTATGTGTGTCTGTCTGCCGGTAACCTGCTCTCTTAGGTTCCGTGGTGTAAGTGAGTAAAGCCAGGTCTTCCCCTGGTGTAAATCCAGTGTGGTCATGCACATGGTGCCCTGTTCACATCTCACAGTTGTTATGCACACTCTTTCTCTTTTCTTTCTCTCTCTCTCTTCCTTTCTTTTTTTATGGAGTTTCAATGACTTTTTATTGCTGTGACTTCATCCAATTTTGGAATGTTTTCCTTCTCAAACACCTGACCACGCCTGAAAGGGTTTACCACTACCAGATGAGCTATGCTCAATCTGTTTGTGTGTGTGTGTTCGTTCAGCTTTGGCACTGGGACTATGCCCATAAGAACAGTTATTAATGCACTCCACTGTGGTTCAGTCCAGCTACTGTCAGCTATGGGAGTAAAGAGAGAAAGCATGGTAAAATGGTTATGGAAAAAAGACCAACCCAGTCAACAGTTCTAACAGTAATAATTGTGCACGTTATTCCTCTTTCTCTCATTCACTGTCTCTCTTGCTGTCTCTCAGTCTCAGTCTCTCTCTCTCTCTCTCTCTCTGTCTGTGTGTGCGCATTTGAACATTTTGACAGGTGTTTCGTTGCTGTCAGAGTGTGTTTCCTGTCAGTCTGAGGAATCACCAGAACATAGAATGCTGAATGGACACAGACGACTTTATGAAATTCCCTCTGTGCTGGTATTCTTTCAGTGTACATATTCCCTTAGTGTGTGGGAATATCCTTGAACAAGTGCTGGTATTCCCTCACACCAGTGCTGATATTCCTTCAGGAAGGGAAAGGGAAGGTGAAGGTGAGAGGTGTGTGTGCGCGCATGTGTGGTCTTTGTGTATGTGGAGGGCTGGCAATATGGGTTGGATTGGACATCACTGCAGCAAATCTGACCTACCAGCTCTCACATACAAAAGAAAACACACACACACACACACACACACAGAGCCCATACTGCCAGCACTGTACACAAAGAATCTTTTGTTCCTGTGTATCCACTAGTGAGGTCATTGTCCTAATCTCTCTCTCTCTCTGACAAACAAGTCACTCTCGCGCACACTCTCGCAACATTGGCTTCTTTTTGGAATGGGTGTTGGGCAACAGCTATATTATGATACTTCATTACTGGAGTCTTTCGCAATCAGAGTGTAAATGTGATTGTGACACACACAGAGGGAAGACCTCTCACCATCTATATCCTCTATGTATCCATTTACTGGTGATATACTATACCAAATAAAAACCAGAATAAAAAGCAGTGAGGGAGCGAGGGAATGAGATATGGCGGGAGAGGTTTTGTCCCCACACCCTGCTCGTTGCCAAAGGCCTGCTCTTTCTTTCTTTTCTAGTTAGTTTTTTTTTCCCTTCTGTTTTGTTGTCCTGCTCCTCCCCATGTCCGGGCGACTGGGTGCGGGAGCGAGGGAGCGGGGGGTGGAGAGGTGGAAGAATAGCAGGAAGGAGGGCGTGGGGGAGGGGTGGCGATGCTGTTCCTGTATGGGCATCTGTGACGGGCATGTTCGTCCTTTGCTTTGCCTTGGATTATACAGAGGGACTGACCTCTGTGTCCTCCTGTCTTCTGTCTGCATGCTGGCTCCTCCCTCTGCACTCCGACTCCTCCCCCCCCCACCCCCACTCGTCTCGGCACACGGGACCTGGAGATGGAGTACGTCACCCACCTGATAGTGACAATCACTAACTGGTGTCTTGGACGTCACGTCCCAAGCCAGACTGCTCCCTCCCTTCAGGATTGTGTTGTCTGCACCCCCCCCCCCCGCCCAAACTATGCTGTGCGTGTCCGCTTGTGTGTTCCTTACTCCTCCTCCCTCCTTTGATGAGCTCCATCAGAAGAAGCTGGTGGCACGTCTGAGGCGTGTCGTTCCATTAACTCGAACGCTAAAGCAGTGTGTTTTGCTGTGTGTGAGCTGGTGTGTGACCTCCCCTCTGCTGCTGAGAAAAGCATCTTGAGCTCATCATCTTCCTACTGGAACAGCTGATCTGGACTCATTCATCTGTAAGGCACCATTTGTGACGCGTGTTGTAAAAAGTGCTATATAAACGAATTTGACTTGGACTTTGATCATACAGATGGACCGCGTCAGCACAGCTGGGTTTGGATCTCGCAGTTTGTCTGATTTTAGCCGTTCCTCCTGTTTTGGCCCTAATCACGAATGGGAGGAAGGAGTTCCTGTTTAAGGAAGAGAGGAATTCGGTGAACGAGTGTGGTCAGTTTACAGGAAGGGGCGAGGCGGGGACGAAGGGGTGGGTCAATATCCCCAAGTGTTATGCAGGCAAAATGTTTGCTCTGGTCAGTGAAATAATAAACTGTTTTTTGTATAACTGAAAATCCTTCTAAATTCCTTTTTTTTCTACACCACCACCAGCAGTAATTTAATCCAACATAAAACCCCCACACTAACAGTTACTGCAAGTAAAGTCCAGGAAACTGTAGAAAAAACAGCATGCACATGTGCATGCTGAGTAACACAGTTCAGAGGTGTGTAAGAGGCAAAAGCCCAAATGTTAATGAAATTAAATCTATGGCAAATGGCAGATTTATAACATATGATGTACGCTATATGGTGAAAAGTGGTTTAAAGTGTTTTGTATTTTTTTGTTTGTGTTCTCAGCTAATTTCTACGGCCTGCTCTCAAACAGATAATTGATGCAGTGCTTTTTTGAGGGGGCTGTGCCATTTACTGTGTATCTGAATGACCGAGGCACGTGGTGTGAAAAGGTTTAAACCTGTTTCTTGTCTCCTTTCTCCCTTGCTGTCCCTCTGCTTCCAGGCGCTAGCTGCCAACGCAGGCACGGGCTTCGCCGTGGCAGAACCACAGGTGGCCATGTTCTGCGGGAAACTCAACATGCATGTCAACATTCAGACGGGCCGCTGGGAGCCGGACCCCTCTGGAACCAAGACCTGCGTAGGAACCAAGGAAGGTGTGCTGCAGTACTGTCAGGAGGTGAGACGGTGCGACACGCTACGGAACGCTGCATAGGGCCACTGCTGTAGCACTGAGGGGAGGTACAATCCTACAGGCATGCAGTAGGACCCGTATAGCCCTGCAGTAGGACACACGTACAGCCCTATAGGTATACAGCCATACAGCCATGTATGGACTGGGTATGGAAAACCGCAAACTGCAAAGATAGTCTGGGAGTAGGCCATAACATCTGACTGTCTCCCTCTTCATTTTGTTTGTCCCTTATTCCCCGTCATATTAAAATATTTATCTTGTAATACATCACACATACTGCTTTCATCTGCTGTTAGAGAGTGCAGTGTGAAAACCCTCCTCATACGTTTCTGCATTGCTGCACTGTGTGCTTGTTTCATTCGTGAGCAGATGGTATCTGGAGATTGTAAGGCATAGATCATTGACTGCCACTGCTGCTAAAATCTCTCTCTCTCTCTCTCTCTCTCTCTCGCTCTCGCTCTCGCTCTCTCGCTCTTTTTCAGATGTACCCTGAGCTGCAAATTACAAATGTGGTGGAGGCCAACCAACCAATCAAGATTGAGAACTGGTGCAAAAAAGACAAAAAGCAGTGCAAGGGCCACGCCCACACCGTTGTCCCTTACAAGTGCTTGGGTGAGCTTTTACCTGACAGTGCGGTTACCCAAGGAAAACCTCTAGTTTAGCTATGAAATCCCACCAGGATATAGTACATACCCTGCTCCTGAAGAGCTACATCCAAGAACATCTAACAGCAGTTTGAACAGGGCAAAACATGCCAGCACAGTGGCTACAGTTCTTTACCAAATAATCTGCAACTTCTAAATTTACAGCCTGTATTGGGAGCATGTCATCCATTAAGACTCTTGATGGCCATCAGAGCCAAGATGGTGTGGGGGTTGCGCTGGAGTCAGCTGTGATGGTGTAAGCCCTGACTCCAGGAATTGGGCCGTGTGAGGAGCATGATGGTGCAGGGCTAAAAGTCCATTATGGTGTTGGAGGGCTTGAGCAGCAATAAAGCAAAATCTTATTTCCCCTTGCTGACAAGGGGCTAGGAGGCTAGCAAAGCCGCTCCTGCCTCGAGCGGTGTGTCCCGCCCCAGCTGCTTTGTTTTTCATAGCTTCAAAGTGAGTGGTCACACACACTTTCTCTCAAAGGTCATGCAGTAATTGACTATAACAACACACTCATTTCAGCTGTATCAACTGTCTGTTAGTAAACTCATTCTGCTTCTTCTCTGCTCTTTTAGACAGACAAACACACACACACGCACAGTCCTGTCTCTGTCCTTATTTCTCCTCCCATGCACACACAGTAACATGTAAGAACACCCCCCCCCCCCCCCAGCTGTGGGTGGAGCCGGGGGTGGAGATGGCATGCTCTCTTCCTCTCTGCTCTGCCATGCCTTTCTCCCCTCCTGCTACTTCCTTGTAGGTTAGAAAAGCCATTAGCACAGCTGCTGGGCTGTGAAATGGGCCTGTGGTTGGAGGATTCATGGGGGCGGGGTGGGGGTGTCTGTGTGGGTGTGAGAGAGTG
This sequence comes from Electrophorus electricus, assembly GCF_041902795.1. Classification (NCBI taxonomy): domain Eukaryota; kingdom Metazoa; phylum Chordata; class Actinopteri; order Gymnotiformes; family Gymnotidae; genus Electrophorus; species Electrophorus electricus. Next base: position 22,675,540 of record NC_137502.1, read on the forward strand.
AGGCCATTGGCTCACACCACTTGAAGTCAGTCATTTGATTGACATCACAAGTGTCACTCTTCTTTGGTGACGTTCGGAGAGTCTGCTGATTAGTCTTCTTTGGTTCTGTTCCGCAAACCCTGGTCTGGTCACTCAGCTTTCAAATGAACCTTGGTTTCATCACACTGCTTTCAAACGAACCCTGGTCTGGTCACTCTGCTTTCAAGTGAACCCTGGTCTGATCACAGTAAGTTTTGACTCCTTTTGCCCTTTACCAGCTCTTGGTGTGCTCTTTTCTTAGTTTCTGGAAAAAATACCACCAGAGATTCCCAAACACCACCAGTACATTGAGCCCAGCATAGAGCAGTGTTTGCACTGTTGTAGTTATTGTTGCAAAATGTCATAAAGCTGTCCAGTCAGGATATGATCATTCATATGACTTGTTTACGTATTTTGGTTCACTGGTAAATACACTGCTTGGCCAAAAAAAAAAAAGGTTACCACCTGGGTTTAACTAAGCAAATGGGTAAGAGCCTCCCGTTGGATAATTACTGCATGGGTGATTTATGTTTCAGCTGGCAACAAGTTGTTTAACCAAAACTGATGCAGTGAGTAGCTTCTCATTTGTTTAACAACCATGTCGAAAGACGCATTCTGTGGTCGTAGAAAAGATGTTAATCTGTTTCAGAAGGGTCAGATTATTGGCATGCATTTAGTAGAGAAAACATCCAAGGAGATTGCTGAAACTACTAAAATCGGCTTTAGAACTATCCAATGCATTATTTAAAAAGTGGAAGGACAGTGGGGAAAAATCTTCGAAGAAGGAATATGGTCGGAAAAAAATCTTGAATGATCGGTGATCACTTTAAATGTGTGGTGAAATCAAATCGTAGAAAAACAACAGTAGAACTCAGGGACATGTTTAATAGTGAAAGTAAGCGCATTTCCACATGCACAGTGCGAAGCGAACTCAAGGGATTGAGACTAAACAACTGTGTAGCCTTAAGAAAGCCACTTGTCAGTGAGGCTAACCGGCAAAAACTGCTTCAATTTGCTTGGGAGCGTAAAGATTGGACTCTGGAGCAATGGTAGAAGGCCATGTGGTCTGATGAGTCCAGATTTACCCTGTTCTAGAGTGATGGGTGCATCAGGGTAAGAAGAGAGGCGGCTGAAGTGATGCACCCATCATGCCTAGTAATGCATAATTCAACTGTTGACAGTAATAAATATTGTAACACTGCAGAAGCTTGCGGAAACGATGCCACAGCGAATGTGTGCCGTAATCAAAGCTAAAGGCCGTCCAACAAAATATTAGTGTGTGACTTTTTTTTTTTTTTTTTTTTTTGGCCAGGCAGCAGGCAGTGAAATATCAGTGCGAATGCTAAGCAAACTAATATTAAAATGAGAAAATTTCTGTGTTCTTTGGTCTGACCATCACTGCATGCTTTGTGTATGAAACCCGCACACACACAATACATGTGCGTCTATATTTTGCCATTTGTTTGGTGAAGAGATTTTTGAGTTACCATAGAAATACTGCTGAATAGAATGGAATTTTGCAGTAGTGGAGAAAAAGGCTAGACTGACTTCAGGATAAAGTTTTAGAAACTTGAATTTCTGTAGGTCCCCAAACCACTGACTGGATAATGTAACTGTGTTCTTCTGTAATATAGTTACTTGTTTAATAGATCCATTTTAGTACCTGCTAAAATTACCTGCTTTTGTTTTTTTGGTTTTTTTTTTTGAAGACACCATTCCTGTCGTAACCTGGCCAGAGACTGTCCTGGTCTCAGCCCTGCTCTGCCCTTCTGTTCCCAGTCTGTCATCCTGTCTCACCTCTCTGAGGTTATTAATGCCTCCATTAGCGATGTATTACGGGTGCTCAGTATTATTGCTGCTGTTTGATTAGAGAGGACCATTTCTCTCCAGGCTGTAATAGAATGAAATGGGCTTCTTGCTGGGTGTCTGTGTGCTCCTGTCACCAGTCCAGCAGAACAAAGGTGTGATGAGCAAAGCCTGTAAGAAACCCTCAAGGCTTGGCAGCTTTACAGCCTCGCAGTTTACTGCTGCGAGCTCCTTTTTAACTGTTGCAGGGGAATATAAAAAGGTGCATCGCATAACAAGCTTGCGCGCGCGCGCGCACACACACACTCAGACATGCACAGCAGTTGTGGAGAGTAGAGGGAGACACAGTACGATCCAGTGAGGTAAGAGAATGAATGTTTGTTGAGACTGTGGTTAGTGGAGTATGCACACATGCACAGAAGGACTGTGATTTTACCAGGCATTCTCTCTCCCTCATTGCATTTTCATTTTCGGGGAGGGAGAGTGGAGGGGACACTGTAATTGTGAAGGTAGAGGTCATGACTGTGGGTGCTGGGTGGAGTTTACTTCCGCCCCACTCCCCTGACGTGTTCCTCTTCCCTTCAACGTGCCATCCTGCTCCCAAACCTCAGCAGCACCGAGCCAATCACGGTCCAGAGAGACGCGCTAGCAGCCACTCCTCAGACGCCTGGCCCAGGACGCCCTGTTCTCTGCTTTTTTTTTTTTCTCCCCCCCTCCCTAAATGCCGTGTTTTGCTCCCTGGTGAAAAACAAACAATCGTATCAGACAGTACAGCACCACCAATGAGGAGAGGACAGAGACAGCAGCCAAACAGCCCAGAAGCCTCTGCCCAGAAGACCCTGACGACCGAGCAGCCCAACGCAGTGGCCGTGTGTAGTGTACGCTGGCTGGAGGAATCGGTGTTGCTTAACTGGGTTTTACGTGTTCCTTTTTTCTCCCTTCATTTATTTGTTTAGTCTTTAGTCCACCCCAACCCCACCCCTGTCTATGTGTAATCCTAATCTCTGTACTGTAGTGCCCTTTTATGACACTGTGGATTTAATTTAGAACACTGTAATCAGATCCCCAGTCAACGGAGTCATTGCAAGAGTAGCTTAGAGTCGGCCTGTGGAATACAGCATGATGTACTGTGTACCGAAGTTAACAGGGACAGTATTTAAAAAAGCAGATATAAGAGAAAGAAATGGCTAACCGCACACTTTTTTTTTTTATCTTTAGAGCATTTCCTTTGGGGTCTCTTGTGTGCTCTCACACACTCTCTTCTTTGCACGCTCACTCATTCTCAGTCACGCACTCTCTTCTACATAAGAATATAACTATAACAAGATGCCCCAACCAAAGGGACAGTAACTTGTTGAACCCTACCGGTGTGACCCGTCATCAAACTCACTGCATAAGAACATAACTAGTTTGACTATTAACTATAATTTTATTTATTTAGTGGAGTTTTATTCTAATTTTGTTTCTCATACTCTTTATTATTATTGCCATCACCAAGATCCACTGACAATGTTCAGCTTTTGTATTTTATTTCATTATTGTGCTTTGGCAATATTGGCATGACCGTCTTAAGTATAGTTCAGCTGAACTGAATTGAGAGAAGTCTGGGGGGTTTCTGGGGAGCTGTGGTGTGGGTGGATTTGGGAGAGGCTGTAGTGGTGTTGGTGGACCTGTGGTATTAAGATACACCTTTCATTTTCCTACAATTTCCAAAACCGTCTTGGCTGCAGACTACATGAATGTTCAGACCCGCAGAACAACTCTAGAGCCCAGTCTTAGAATTTCCCTCGACCCCCAGCCTATCAGTGCTCTGTATGCAAATACCATCCTGGAGCCCATCAGTGCTCTGTATGCAAATACCATCCTTGAGCCTATCAGTGATCTATATGCAAATATCGTCCTGGCGCCTTTCACCCTCTGTATGCAAATACAGGATGGAAGAGAGAGGAAGCTAAAAAACAAATATTCTGTCAGTTCCACAATGGAGCTAGCGAGACGAGAAGCAAGTTTGAAGAGGTACCGCCGTCTTTCAAATCCGCTGTGTGGGAACATTTTGGATTCAGTGTTTAATATGATGACAAGGGTCAGAAGACTAAACAGAGTACAGTCTGCAAGCATTGTTTTGGCACTGTTGGCTATTTGAGCGGAAACGCATCAAGCATGATGTCGTCTTATTTGCATCACCAACATCCAGCCGTGTCCCTTACACGTTGAGCTGCATTGCAATGATTTGTGGCAGTTTCAGAAAAACAAAACGAAATAACACACCCCCCCTCCCCCAATCCATCCCCATGAAAATATTGCAGCATTTGATCCTGGTCTGTTTGTCATTTCGCTCCCACACAGTCACATAATAGTTCAAGTAATTCCTGAACTCTGAAACGTCATGGAGAGAATTCGAAAATGAACTGACACAGGACAGACACCAAAACTGGGGACCTCAAAATGCATGAATATGTAGCTCACATGCTGTTGCATTTTATATTATTTTTACATTTCATATATCCCGTATTTACTCTTTATTTCAAATGTACTCTTATTTAAAATAGAGAAGGCAAAGTAGCTACAGGTTGTCAAAGCTAAGGATCACTTTTCATTTGAATGGTTTTCCCCTCAACTTCGTACAGTACCGACAGAAACTAGATCTAGTCAGTCATGCTGCTGTTCTTCCACATGGAAAAGTCTATAAGCAAAATGGAGTTCATTAAAAGCATGATGTTGTTGTTTTTTTTTTTTACTGTATCTTTTTATGTTTAAGAAAAAAAACATACTGCTACCAAGGCCAAAAAATGAACTGGGCCCGCTGTACCGTCATATCTCTAGAGACAACACTCTTTCGCCTTGTTCTGTCTTCCTTCCTCACTGGTTCTTAATTTCACTTATTTCTTTCATTCTGTCCATCTCTCACCCCCTCATCTTTGACGCTGTGTGTGAGGGACAGAGATTTGAACTGAAAAACCCCTTTATTGGAACAAGCATCCACAAATATATCAAATCTGAAACACAAGCTCATTATCTCAAGTATGTTACACAAAAATAAGTGCGGAAGAGAACCATTTTTTCATATGGATAGCTTTGCTGTACCAGATGATAAATTCTGCAATACCACCTTATGTTTGGGCCCAAAGGTGAACGGCTAAAATGAGAACTTCCTCCAATAACAGAACCCATTCAGGGGTATCATTGTGAAACTGACCTTACATAAATTAAATGAAAATTTCTCCTACATCAGGGTTAAAATTTGTCATCTGTCTGGAATCATTTCAAGATTAAGAACACTGTTTAATATACATGTGAATATTTATAATTGTTTTATGTAAAAAAAAAAAAAGGTTTTTATATTTATTTATTTTTTTTATATAAAGACAAAATTTGCCTAAAACACATTCACCTTGGCTAGATAATGGAGTGTAGAGCAAGGACAGTTGGGCTGTGTTGTGGATCCTTCACAGACATGGTTAATAAGCTTAAGACCTTATGAATAGAGTGTCTGGCTCCAGTAGCTGGTTTACCTCCCGTTTGAATGTTCGTTACTATTGCGAGGTTGGAGTTAAAGCCTCCAGACTCCATGTGCACTGCCAGGGTTGTTACAGTGGTGTACAGAATGAAGCCACAGAGTTTGCGTCAGAGTTGGCAGCGTTTGTGTTAACACATGTGGGAGTGAAGCTTTGGGATGGAGACACAGACCAGGCATTGTTTTTGATGTGCTATAGGGCTTGTTTATGCCAGGTCAGAACAGGGTGGGGTAGGTGTGTGTGTGGGGGGGTGGTTAAGGTTAAGGTCACGGTTTGGTTTAAGTTTTGGCATAGTATTGTTCTACAGTACTACAGTACATGTCAGTATAAATACCCCACAAATCTCCCACAGTAAAATGAGACTGGCGGGGGGGGATGAGCAGCTGTGTGCTGCTATTTTCAGCCTCTTCCTTCAACCTTCTCATTTTCCAAAACACTGCTTCTTTCCCATCTCTCTCTCTCTCTCTCTCTCTCTCTCTCTCTCTCTCTCTCTCTCTCTCTCTCTCTCTCTCTGTCTCTGTCTCTCTCCCCCCTGTGATTTGGATTTTTGGCTTTTTGTGGTGAAGAGTAAATGGGCTCTTTTTGCATTCACCACCGCCTGTTCCTCTCTATGCTTTACCCACCTCCTCCTGCTCCTCCTGCTCCACTCACACGCCTCCCTCCCCTGTCCTCCAGGCTCCTGAACTGCCTCCTCTCTCACCCCATCATCTCTGAGAGTGAGAGTCTCTGTCTCTCTGGTCACATTGCCCTCCCAGCTGGTCTGAGGTCAGTCCTCAGTTCTACCTCCAATGTGTCTTCTCCATATGGTCAGTAGGTGGATGATTCTTCACATTGCCCGTATTGTCCTGAGTGCCTGATGGACACAGGCCAATAGCAGGTGCTATTTAGCTCCCACACTGAGTCACATAATGGTGCATTTTACTTGCAGAGATTGGTTTTCTGAGTTAATTTCATGCATAGTTGTGTGTAGGGAGTCAGCTGGTGATGTGTAATTTCCTGACCCATTGTGTGTGTGTGTGTGTGATTCCATCATAAGAAAATACGAAATGTGTGTGGTGATGAGTTCTTGAGCTGAAGTGTTTTTCACTGTATGGGAATGAGTTACTGAGCCATTTTATTTTTGTTGTGTAGGGATGAGTGTGCGCTGGTGTTTTTACTGTGTGGGGATGAGTTTCTGTGCTCTGTTGTTGTTGTTGTTGTTGTTGTTGTTGTTGTTGTTGTTGTTGTTGTTTTTCCTCATAACTCCTTAATAATCCCATTAATCTTATTAGAAATTGGTACTATGCCTTGGTATTTAGTAAGCACTGAAGCTGACTGATATTGTGCCCGTGCATGCACATATATGCATATACATGTATGTGTGTGTCTGCAGTCGGGGAGTTTGTGAGTGATGTCCTCCTGGTTCCAGAGAAGTGCAAATTCTTCCACAAAGAACGCATGGACCTTTGTGTCAGCCATCAACAGTGGCACGGAGTAGCCAAGGAGGTAAGCCATGCTTCCTGAATACACCACACCACTACAGCTTGGATACTGGCATCCAAGGAGCATGGGGGAGGAGTGTTACTGACAGATTCCTGAATGTCATAGTTATTCCTGTTACTGTATAGACACTTGCTGAAGCATCTACATTCCTCATTCTTTCATCTTTTGACCCCCCTCCTCTCTCTCTCCCTCTCCCTCCCTCACTTACTTGCTCTGTCTCCGCCCCTCCAGTTCAATTGAGTTTTCAATTCAGGATAGCTTTATTGGCATGACTGTATTAGGTACAATTTTGCCAAAGCAAATGGGGTTTGGAAATGAACATGTAATGGAAATGACAATAATGTTTTAGATCAGTGATGACAGTAATGGTTGTAATAGTCATGAATAACAAAATAATAAAAGGAAATTTTTCACAAATTATAATAAACTAGGTAAAACAATCAGTAATGACATTAAATCTATTAACAGTATAGCTAGTATTTATATACAGTGAGATGCTGTGTGTGTGTGTGTGTGTGTGTGTGTGTATGTGTGTAAGTAAACTAATGGGTGTACTAGTGTAGAGTGCATTACTCTGCTTTTTTTTCTCCAAGTTTGTAATATTTTAGATTGTGGGAGAATTGAAAAATTTGGGATTATACTTTTCAGTTCTACTGTGAAATTTGGGCAAATCTGTGTGAATTTTTACAATGGCAGAGAAAGTGCTGTGTTTCTCTCTCTCTCTCTCTCTCTCTCTCTCTCTCTCTCTCTCTCATTTCACCCTGATAATCAGATTAATGCTGCTGATCCTGGGCACTTCAACAGGCCTCATAAACTGCGCACACACTGCACTGCTCACTATCATGCACACTGCTCACTCACACACTCCAACACACACACACACAGCTTGCTAACAGAAACACTGCTTTCACACACAAACGCACACTCGTACGCGTGTGCACACACACTCATGCACAGAGGCGCTCACACTCACGCACATTCATTTGAGAGTTCACACGTACACCAGACGCACAAATGCAGTGGTGAACCTTGGCCCTCTGACCGCCCTTCCTTCATCTGGGGGAAGGAAAACTACAGCCTGGCTTAAGGTGTTCTCTCCTAAAGTACTAAAAAAGTACATATTACAATTCCAGCTCTGAAACAAAAATTCAGACTCGTGTCCAGCCTTAACAATGCAACAAGCAAACAGCTCGGACAGGCTGAGAACATTCCCTCGTGCCACTGCCACTATCAAGTCATCACTCTTTCCAAGGCAACATGTTGTGCAATATTTACGTACAGCAACACTTCAACAGGATTATGCCTCAGGCATTGTAAAAGCTGCTTTTTACATCCCCAAATCTCTGCTGGTGACTGATTTTGAAACATGTTCACTCTGAAGTATTTATTTTCATAAACAAGGTGTTTCCACTCCTCCTTTCCACATCGCTGTAGTTGGGTTATTAAACTAAATGGGTAATTGCAGAGTAATTATGGATCTTAAATCTCCAGCTCCTGCTAACATATAGCTGATTGGAGTGCTGCTCATTGAAGAGACCTGTGAGCTCTGATCGCTCTCTGTCTCTGTGTGCTCTGATCTTTCTTTCTCTCTCTCTCTCTGTCTCTCTCTCTGTGTGTGTGTGTGTGTATCCCAGGCCTGCTCTAAGAGCAACATGGAGGTGCATAGCTATGGCATGCTTTTGCCATGCGGTATCGACAAGTTCCACGGCACAGAGTACGTGTGCTGTCCTTCCACCCGGCCTGAGGAGCCCGTCCCAGGTGCCACACACTCCACTGAGGAAGACGAGGATGAAGATCAGCACGAGGTGGACAAGGAACAGGAGAAAGACGATGCAGTGGAGGAGAGGTAAGCTTCATTGCTATTGCCGTGTGACTGGAACTAGGAGCTGAATACGTCATTTATTCCCTGATAGATTCTTCCTGGAGTTCTAACACATGATTAAAGTGGGGGAGGTGTGCGTGCACAAACTGTATTGATGTGCAAAAGACATGGATATCTTAAGCTGTGTATAGTGACATTTTATGTGTGTGTGTGTGTGTGTGTGTGTGTGTGTGTGTGTGTGTGTGTGTGTGTGTGCGAATAAAGATGAATGAGTGCCAGATCAGTGACCTCATCACCAGGAGCTAGTGTTTCATAAGTCATCCCCCACCCTTCATGCTCCTTCATGCCTGTGTATCTCTCCTCTCTCTCTACCTTTCCCACTTTCTACTGTCCTCCTTTATCTCTCCTTTTTGTATCCCTCTCTCTTTCCCCATCTAGTGTTTTTAACTTTCTTTTGTTTTTACTTCGTTTTTCTTGGCCACAATAAATCGCAGATGAAGTTATTTTTATTGTTTACTAAGACAGAATCGTGACTCCTCCCCGCCCTCCCCCACAGTGAGAAGGCAGCAGAAGACCAGCCGACAGCAAAGGCCGACTCGGCAGAGGAGCTGGACTACGAAGATGATGACGAGCAGTACCGCTACGTCTATGAGGATGAAGAGGAAGACCGAGACAGCGATGAGAAAGATGAGAAGAACGACAAAGCTGCTGCCGAGATCCAGGACACCGAGAAGTCCCTTCAGGAGGTCAAAGGTTAGCGAGGCTTTAGCTTCGTCTCTGCTACGGAACACACAGCATCAGCTGCCGTTAACACATTAGCTGAGGCGCCTTGATTTATGTGGCTTCAGAGAGTAGAGAGAGCAGAGGGACTTTTTATTTTTTTTGAGTGCCGACCCCTGGTCACTGGAGACTCTTAACTGCGCGCCCCCTCCCCTGTGTTAGCGGTGTGTTCCCTGGAGGCGGAGACGGGCCCATGCCGCGCCTCCATGCCTCGCTGGCACTTCGACATGCGCCAGAGGAAGTGTGTGCGCTTCATCTACGGAGGCTGCGCCGGCAACCGCAACAACTTCGACTCCGAGGAGTACTGCATGGCCGTGTGCAAACGTCTCAGTAAGTCCCTGCCAAGCCCCTCACCTTGTCTGTTGCGAGCACAGGGCTGCCGTGTAGGCCCAGTGCAAGGAAAAGTGCATTAAAGCTGTCATAGGTCTTGGGTTTCACACACACACTATAGTAGAGGGAAGGTGTATATATTCCTACACATGTGCACAGAAATCTCTTATTGCTGAGGGACTGTCTGGGAGAAGTCTGTCTTTTTGACAGAGGGCTATGACCTTTGAAGATGACCCTGTGGTTGCCTGATAAAGGCTGTCCACGCCACGTGTCTGTCCCCTTACTCCTGCGTCTGTCTGCGTTCTGACCCATCTGAGTTATCACCCGTGTGTATGCGTTTGTGTTCTAACCTGCCTGTTTAAGTTTTAAGTGCCCTGTCGTAGTTCTAACTCTTGAGTTTTAATCCATCTGTCGATGTGCTAACCTCTCTGCCTTTTAAGCTGTTAGTCGGCTGTATAACCCATCTATCTTCACCATGTTCAGGATTCTGTTTGTATTGAGGCTTGGTTCCCGTGGCAACACAGGGAGGCGTATGTGAGGTGCGCCCGTGTTGAGGTCGTGGTTTTCTGTCTGATTTTCTGTGCTTGCTAGCACAGATGGTTGACTTCAAATCAACATGAATATGGGATTTCACTGTCAGCCAGCCACACTGATCTTGCCTTCTTGAGTTGTAGATAAACCCATCTTCTCTTGCAGTATCCCTTGGCAACCAGAACCTAGTCTCTGTCTATCTTAGAGACTGGAGAAGTGGAAGACAGGGGGAGGGGAGGAAGAGGAGGGGAGGAAGCTGAGGGACGGCGGGGCGGTGAGGGAGAGTGTGATGGACAAAAAGACGAGGCGAAGGAGAGGAAGTGGGGTGGGGCCTGAGGGAAGGGGGCGGAGTAACGAGAGCACAGCTGTGTCTCTGTCGGACGGTCTTGGGCACGTCTCGTGCAGCAGAGGAGGAGTGGGCGGAGACGCGCACAGGCTCGCCCTGTGTGGGATTGGCTTCACTTCTTTTTTTAGGCCGCTTCGCTCCTTTCTTCCCAAACACGCCTCTGCCTTGCTGCCCATCTCTCTAACCGTGTCTCTCTCTCTCTAAGTATGTTTGCATACACACCTGTATCTCTTTGCCGCTTTGTGGGTGTGTGCGGTGTTACGCGGTGGTCAATCCCCCCCCCAGCGAACTTTTCCTCGCCGCTGTCACCTCCGTCTTGCTCATTAGGGATCTGGACCCCTGGACACAGAAGCGTGTCGTAAAAGTGCCATGTGAACCCGTTTGTCTTTGACTTTGGCGCCGCTTTGCCTTCCCGCAGCAGTGCTCCCAACACCGCAGCCCACGGACGACGTGGACGTCTACTTCGAGACCCCGGCCGACGACAAGGAGCACAGCCGCTTCCAGAAGGCCAAGGAGCAGCTGGAGATCAGACACCGTAACCGCATGGAGAGGGTGAGGAGGGAGGGAGAGGAAAGTAAAGAAAAAGGAGAGAGCGAGATACGAGGTGGATGGGCGGATGTGGTGAACGTTTTTGGCTTTTGAGCTCGTTGTTCTGTTCTGAAGTCTGCGTTTAATCTACCACCTTCTTCCATATTCCCCTGGCTGATCTCCTGACCTCTGTCCTGTGTGTTTATATCTCCGGGGCAGGTAAGGAAGGAGTGGGAAGAGGCGGAGCGTCAGGCCAAGAACCTGCCCAAAGCTGAGAGACAGATGCTGATCCAGGTACTGGTTTTACTGCAGATGCTGCCATCACAGCTCTTGGACAAATCCGCAGACACTGATCTGGGTACTGTTGTTTATAGCGGTTAAAAAGCGGTTAAGAACCTGACCACTGCAGGACTGCCCACTGGAATACCCAGCGCTAAAACGCACAGTACAAAAGGAAACAGAACCATCTCTGTCTCTCACTGCAGCATTTCCAGGCTATGGTGGAGTCTCTAGAAGAAGAGGCAGCCAGTGAGAAGCAGCAGCTGGTGGAGACCCACCTGGCACGGGTGGAGGCCATGCTTAACGACCGTCGCCGCTTCGCCCTGGAGAACTACCTCGCCGCCTTGCAGGCTGACCCACCCAAGGTGAGATCCGCAAAGACTCGCACATTCCCGCACCCAAACATGCACGCACGCGTGTGTGTGCAGAAACGCACGGACGAACACGCGCACACACCCAGCACAGCGTGTGATCTGCGGTTTCAGGTGGTCTGGATGTTTTCCAGATTCTTCCTAATACTAAAACACCGCTGAACCCCAGGGATTACATGTTTTCGTGTGTGTGTGTTCAAGTCTGCATCCGAAGGGATCTAAATATTCCCCTCGTGTCATTTTGCAAGGGCTGCCAAACCCCAGCTCAACATCACGATGATGTCATGCCCTTCCATCACTTCATTAGTTGGTCATCTGAGGCGTTAGCTCTCAGCCCCGCACCCACCGCACGGTATCAGACTGCTTTGTGTAAAACGCAGCCATGCGTAACCTGAAGTCCAGCCGTGCTCGGGTCCTTGTGCGACGAGAGACACGGCGTCGGTCATCCACTGGACACGGGCGCCAGTTCATTAATTTCCCTTTTCACATCTTTTTTTCTCTCTTAATTTTGTCTTAACTTGGTTTCCCCCCCCCCCCCCCCCCTTATCCCCCTCTCTCTTCGTCCAGCCCCGCCGGATCCTGCAGGCTTTGAGGCGTTACGTGCGTGCAGAGAACAAGGACCGCCAACACACCATCCGCCACTACCAGCACGTGCTGTCAGTGGACCCAGAGAAGGCCACGCAGATGAAGTCCCAGGTCAGCCCTGCGCACGTGCATGCACGCACGCATACATGCCCACGCACAGACATGCACGCACATGAGCGTACACATGCACGCACAGACATGCACACGTGCACGCTCTCAAAAACAATGCCTGCCTTTGAGTCACACACCCACAATGCCCGTGCGTGTGTTTGCTCTGTTGTGTAATGTTTCACCTAACTTTGCTGTTTTAAAGATTCCATTATGGGACAGAAATTACAGAATTCTAAATGAACCTCAGTCTTCGTGGAGCGTTGCTGTGGGATGTGACAGTCAAAGCAAGAGATCCCCACTTATAAGGATCAGACAGAGTTGAAGTTTATGGCACATAGTTTAGGTTTATAGCTTTTTTTATTTCCCTGCTTTGGTTCATGTTTAACTGAGGGACCATTTCCATCTTATTCCCACATCTGCGCAGAAAGGTTTGTTTCTAGCTGTGCTGGTTTGGTCTGACAGGTTTAACATGGGTTTGGGAAAAACGCTTTCTCTGTCTGCAAGGTGAAAATGGCGAGCATACGGTCAAAAGATTTTGGGGTGTAACCATGCGTTTGCTTCACGTGTGTGGGTGTGTTGGGTGTGTATATGTTGGGTGAGGACTCGAGAAGGTCTCGTTGACCTGATCCTGTCTCAACGCTGCTTAGCTGAGCTATGCTGAGGCAGCAGTACTGCTCCAATGGCCAATGACCCTTACGCCCACTGCGGAATGGACTCCTGTATAAAGGGGGTTGGTCATGTGCTCAGTGTGTGTTAGTTGTGCGAGGTAGTCTGGTGAAGCTGTGAGAAGTGGCGTTTTGTTTTGTTTTTCTTTTTAATTTCTTTCCTTTTTATAGACTCTTATGTGCCATCTGCTGTTGGTTTATTAGTATTGCATGCAAATGTAACAACAAAGGAACAGGCGTGGTTTTCCACACACACACTGCGTTTCAGTGGGATTTCCTCCATTCCTCCCCCACAGTATGTAGTGATGTTGAGAGACAGGTTGGAGTTTCGCATAACTTGTCGTGTGGGGGTCCGAGGGTGTAATTCTCTTCCGCATTTGCTGGACTGCCCCCACACTGATGGGGACATCAGAAAGAGAGCTCAATTTCCTCTGTGAGTGACCTTTATCACTAGGGCAGGACTTAAATTAGCCAGTTTGAAAATATTTCCAGGTCAAGACGAGTGGAGGATATGAGGGTGAAGAAAGCAAAATGAAACGTCTTGGGCTGGACACACACACACACACACACACACACACACACACACAGACAGTCTTGCAGTGGTCTATACTACAGGTAACACGGTCTTTGTCCAAGTTCTGACTGTGTAAACTTTGAAGCGGCTAATATCTAACAGGCACTAAAAACACATTTCTAGTGAAACCACGGTTAGTGTAGGGAGATCAAAGTGGAAGTCAGGTCTTTGGGTCTGCATCATGCATGCTTTGTTGGTCTTCATTTGCTTGAAGGTCAAGTGTTTGTGCGTGTGTTGCCTAGGTGATGACCCACCTTCGTGTTATTGAGGAGAGACTGAATCAGAGCCTGTCTCTGCTGTATAAGGTGCCCTACATCGCCGACGAGATCCAAGATGAGATCGGTGAGTGTGCGTGTTTGGGTGTGTGGTATGTGTGGTTTCTGGCTGGGTATGTGGCTGTGTGGGTGGGTAGGTGTGTTTGTGTGAGGGTGTGTGTGCACTGAATTGCAAAAGGAATGAAGGAGCAATGGTTTTAAATTGCAGGAGGGAGTGTGCAATTAAATGAGTGCAAGAGAGTGAAGGTGGAAGGAGTGTAGATAAACGAGTGAGAGTGAAGGTGCAGGGAGTGTGCAGATAAACGAGTGAGAGTGAAGGTGGCAGCCAGTGTGCAGCTGCACTATTCCACTCTGCAGATGGAGTTTCAGCTGAGCCCCTACTGGCCACAACGACGACACATGCCACCTTGTCTGCTGCGTGTGATGCTAATGGGAGTGTTTCTAGTCTGGTCTCTAATGCCTCATTCCCTAAAGACTAACACAAACTCCCCACAGAGCCCAGTCAGACACCTGTACGGCTCTGCAGAGGAGTACGCTCACACAGCCATGATTACATCCGCTTAAAAGAGATGAGAGCATTGGCACTCTGATCACACATGCCTGAATGCCTCTCCTGCCCTCTTCTGCTCTCCCTCTCTAGGTCTGTCTCTCTCCTCTCTCTGTCTTTTCTTTTTCTTTTTTTTTTTAGTCTCATGGAGCCGGTCTTTGTCACTTTTGTCTTAGAAACTCCTCACACACAGGCACACACATGGAAATGGAATGCACTGACGTTAAACTGAATGCGTGTCCTGTGGCGGTCTCTCCTTTGTATGCCATAGCAGAAGCCATTTGCCTTTCCTTTCAGCAAATTCCACCTTTCCATCTTTTGTAACTGGTTAGTGACGGGGGTGACAGTAGGGTGGGGTGCCACAGATGAAAGGTGTATACAGGGCTGACAGAACTGGGTCTGGCCGAGACTCGCCGACGTCCTGCGTGTGTCAAACAACCCTGTATCAGTGCAGGCACCAGTCAGGGCTGCAGGGGAAGATTTACGATCATGGTGTTACAGCCATGATATCTCACCAGGTTTAGCTCATCTCAGTAACAGGTCTCTTACTTGGTTTAGCTAATATTAATTAGAGCCCTATCACTGGGTTTAGCTCGTCTCAGTTATAGCTCACTGGGTTTAGCTCATCTCAGTTATAGCTCTGTCACTGGGTTTAGCTCGTCTCAGTCATAGCTCACTGGATTTAGCTCATCTCCCTTATAGCTCTGTCACTGGGTTTAGCTCGTCTCAGTCATAGCTCACTGGATTTAGCTCATCTCCCTTATAGCTCTGTCACTGGGTTTAGCTCGTCTCAGTCATAGCTCACTGGATTTAGCTCATCTCCCTTATAGCTCTGTCACTGGGTTTAGCTCGTCTCAGTCATAGCTCACTGGATTTAGCTAATCTCCCTTATAGCTCTGTCACTGGGTTTAGCTCGTCTCAGTCATAGCTCACTGGATTTAGCTAATCTCCCTTATAGCTCTGTCACTGGGTTTAGCTCGTCTCAGTCATAGCTCACTGGATTTAGCTAATCTCCGTTATAGCTCCGTCACTGGGTTTAGCTCGTCTCAGTTATTCTTCTCTCGTCCCTCTTACAATAGCTGCATGAATGGAAGTGCCTTTGATGTCTCCTCTCCTCATTCTACCCTACTGCTCTTGGCCATTGGGGTCTCGCTGAGCTTTGCTTTATTTCTCTTCTTACCCTCACTGTCCCTCTCAGATGATCTTCTCCTGGAGCAGAAGGCGGATATGGACCAGTTCCTGTCCTCTATCTCTGAGTCTCAGCCTGACGTCACCGTCTCCTCTGAGGAAATTGTGGAGGTACCAGCGTTTGAGGGCAAACCCTTCCGCCCTTTCCAGGTTTCCTCCCTAGGCTCAGGGCCTGAACCTGAGGGTGAGCGCCTACTCCAAACATCGCCCCCTTCTGGCCATTTGTGTGAATTTTGCTTACAGCTGAGGCTCACTCTTATACAGTGCAGCTCGTATGACAGATTGTAGGGAATGCAGAGAGAGACCGGGGTTATGGGTGCCTTTCAGCTAGACCTTTCATACTACTGATTGAATTCCTAAGCAGTTTTTCTTTTTAAACAACCACGATGAGATGAAACTATATTGTAGCATTTCTGTCACGTCAGTCAGTGTACTTTAAATGGGGTGCTATACGGAGTTCTGTTAATGGGAATGCGAGTTTAAAGCAGCACACAGTTCCCCCATCACTAAGGGGCATTTAGGATGGCAGAATGCAGGGTTTTTGCAGTGTTGGCTGTGAGGGAGGGAGTGTGGCACTGCTAGCTTGAACCCTGCTGGGTCGTCACTCAATGCCAAGGCATTTTGAGAAACCCCCGTCTGCCTGACCGGCGGCCGGCCAGTCCAAAGAAAAAAAAAAAAGAAAAAAAAGCAGCCGAACGCCAGGGATAATTGCTCCGCAAATTACAAGAACTGAATTAAAGAAAAAATCAGACAAACATAAAATCTTTTGACCCCCTGGAGCGTTTCTGCTCCCACCAGGCTAATTTAGGCCCCTCCTCCCCTCTGCTCTTGGTTTTCTTTATTTAATGAGTTGGTTTTTGTGCCGGAAGCTTCCAGCAGGTCACCTCTTTCCGTTATTCTCCACAGCCTGTTCCACCCTCACTGTTCCTCTGCTCACCCGGGTTTCTCTCTCTTTTTTTTCTTTTCTTTTTTTCCTGTGCCAATCTTTTTCTCTTTCTTCCTCCTGTGCCTGTGCGCAATGCCTAGGCGATCTCTCTGAACCCCTGCGAACCTTCAAGAAAGGTGGGTCTGTGTGGCTGCTTCACCTTCGCTTTTCTTGCGCTCTCTCTCTCGCTCTCTCTCGCTCTCGCTCTCGCTCTCACACCAACCTCTGCAACCCTAACATCTGTTCCGTGGTGTGCTCATCTCCGAACCCTCCCTCTCTTTTCCTACGTGAGTAAGGTTTCCACTCTCTCACCCCCAAGCCCGCCTCCTTTTTTTTTTTTGCTGTCTTGTCTTTCTCGTCAGCCATCTCGGTACTCCTTTGCTGAGTCACTCCCTGTGGAGAGAACGTGCCTGGCTGCCCGTGCTCACCTTTGTAAAGCTAATTTGCTGGGTGGCAGCAGGAGCAGCATGGAGCAGCCGGGGCACCGGGGGCGCAGCAGAGGGGCGGTAGAGAGGCAGCGTCGAGCATCATGGCCATCACAGTGGCAGGCTGGCAGGAAACGTCACTGTCAGCTCCTTTTCTGCCAAAGTCGGGCTCTCTGCCCACAGGCTTTCAGCATCAATTTGCTGAAGTGCTTTAGTTAATTATTCTCCTACTCTGTCTCCCTGTCGCTACCCTTCTCCAGCTGGGAGGAGTGGTCTGATTTAGCAGCCTGTCACCAGCAGTGCCGTTAGGGTGCCCAAAAGCCTGCGGCCAGGTGTAAAATTGTTGCTTCCCGACGTACTTGCATATGTCGCCCTCACAACCTGAGCTAAATGTCCCCCAGCGCTCCGGATTAACCACCACCCTGTTTCCCTTCCGTACATCAAGAAATCCAGCCATGGCGGAATGATTGGATCCCGCGTTTCCCGCTCGCAGGCAGGCGTCCTACCCCCTCAGTATATTTTGAGCGCCATTTGTGTTTATCTGTGTGCGGTTATGCGCTGGGGCTCCCAGACTCACTGCTGGCGTTCTCCCTCGGGAGAACGGACCTGAGTGTAATGGAGACCGAGTACTTGCCAAGTACAGGAGGGCGTAGGGAATGTCTTGAGGGAAGGAACTGAAACGAAGCTCACTCAGACGCATCCGCGGCACAGAGAGGCCAGAGGAGAAGAGAAGCAGCGAGCAAAGAAGAGTATCGCTAAAATGGCACCGCACTAAAATCCTACAAACCCCCCCCCCCCCCATCCAACCGAAGTATTGCTGTGGGATATCTGAACCATGATGCCTCCTTGGCACTAGCTGAGTTGGGTCTAGGTTTTTACACCTTTACTCCTTCACAGTGTCACGACTAAGCTCTCATAGTGTACGAGACTGAGGTGTTATGACCCATATGATAGCAGTGGGTTCTGGTTTTATTGTGCGGCATACTGACTGTTGCTTTTGTAGACAGGACAGTCTTCCTCTTCAAACACGCGTGTGGGTTTTCATTTTGGGACGGATACTTTGGCGCTGGTTTGGCTGTACGTTCTAATTAACTTGCTCAGTGGTCTTATAGTTTGTTTTATATTCTTGGTGTATAGTACAGAGCATTGCAGATATTTTGGAATTATAATATCACCCATCTCTGACCTTGTGAAGTTCTTAGGTTTAGTGTAGGAGGGAGGGTGTGTGGTGTGAAAACAGGATGTTCTTGTTAATATTCCTATTTAGTTAAATGTGCTAGAAAACATCAGAAAAACAAACAAACAAACAAAAAATGAATTTTGTTTATCGATAATTGGACGTCCAACTGTGGTGTGTGCCGTTCAAAGAAATCTGGGTCATATTTGCTGTGACTGACCCAGTCAGTACAAGTGTAGGAAAACACACACCCACAATCCGCAAATGGATGTCTGTGTGCACGCACAAGACTGTGTGCGTGTGACTGACTGACTGTGCTATTGTGTTCTGGTCACAGGCTCAGGGATGAATAGTGTGGATGGCTTGATTGGAGCTGAGGAGAGGATCATCAACAGCAAGAACCAAATTGACGACCATGTGGTAAGAGCCCCAGGACGCTCGGTCTAACCTTAACCCTAGCCCCAGGACCCTCGGTCTAACCTTAACCCTAGCCCCGGCCTCATTTGCTTGGGTTCCCCGTCATGTTCCTGCACCCAGCTTGTTGGGGTCTGTACCAAAGACCCAGGAGTAATGGGACCAGCTGCATGACCCCTCACCCCCCACCCCCTGCCGCCGCCGCCGTGTGCATGCATGCCTGGCATCGTGTGGAGAAATTCAGAAGAGTGCTCGCTCACGCTTCTCTTTCTGAAAGCACACGAACCTTTCATCATTCGTACTCAGTGTAGACCTGAGTGATGAATTGTCAAGTTGTCCTCAGTTACACCCTGGTTTCTTCCAGCTCGCCATGTTCGGCTGTAGGCGTTGATGTATTAATGAGGACACACACTATTGTCTGGACTACACACTATTGGTGTGTGCTAACTGCTCCCAGCATATCCAACATTAGTTTGCTTGGTTTTGCTGTTCTCACATGCACCTGCACCGCACGCACACGTATGCACTCTCCCCACCACTCCCACACGTGTGCTTACACACAAACATTCACCCACTTACTCTCTCACTCATACTGCCAGAGTGAGTAACTGTGGCTGCCCTGTCTGTGTTGACAGGTGATTGATGAGACATTGGATGTTAAAGAAGTGATTTACAGTGCTGAGAAAGTCAGCGTTTTGAATGTTGATCCTCGGGTGAGTATACTGCCCTCCAGTGGCCACTGGGTGGAACTGGAAACATTTGCAGTCTATGACGGTAGGCTTCAGGGGCAAATCCAGGGAACCGATCAGTTCTGTTGATGATGTAGCTTTGAGCAGACGGCAGCCTGGAAATCCGTGATGTGCGCCGAGAGCCACGTTGGAGTGCGCCGCATGTGTTTGGGTCCTTGTGTGACTGCATGGGAATGTAGCCTACACATTATCCGAGCTCATCTCCATAACCTCAGCCACAAGCCCAGGATGCTCAAGAAGGGCCTGCGATGGGTCACCTCCGTTCTCTCTGCATGCATTTCCATCTCCCATTCCTCTGCCCTCGTAGGTTATCATAGGGTTTTTTGACCCTATAAGAATCCAGCAGTGCCTCACTATCCGATACAGTGTGCATAATAGATTTGACATATCATCCCACAGTGCCAGCCCTGGTGGAGATGTAAAGGTTGTGTTATTCGTTTTTTGTGAGAAGTTTGTGTTTCTGTGTGCTTTAGGTCATGCTCTGAGGCTCATGGGCCTGTGGATTGTCTCTTCTCTTACAGTTTAGAGGAGGTGACCAGGAGACACTACACCCCCTGCGGGCGGAGTTTAGTTATGGGAGCAGTGCTCTGATTGGCCTGTTGGTTATTGCAGTCGCCATAGCAACTGTAATTGTGATCAGCCTGGTCCTGCTGAGAAAGAGACAATATGGCACCATTAGCCACGGCATTGTGGAGGTGAGACACACACACACACACACACCTGCCACAGCTAGAGAACTGACACACTTGCCATTTGTAATAGTATGTAAGGGGGGAAAAAAAGGTAATATGATGAGAATGTAATGAGTGGCTTTGTGACAGGTGGACCCTATGCTGAGTCCCGAGGAGCGTCACCTGAACAAGATGCAAAACCATGGCTATGAGAACCCCACCTACAAATACCTGGAACAGCTGCAGATCTAGCCTGTGCCATCAGGGGGTGACAGAGGGCTGTGGAAGGGTGATTGTACTACTGACCAATAATAAAACTGCTCTTTAGATCATTTCCTGCATCAGAAGTACATATTCTTGTTCATTAAGAAATGAAAAAACCCAATTGTTTAATACTGCTACTGTTGTATCATGGGACTCTGCTTGTGTTCTTTTACATTCTTCTTTTAAACAGCGATGTAGTGAAGTTTATAAACTTGGAATATGATTTTGAACATTTAATTGTGAATTGATCGTACATGACGTCAGAACATGTCAATATTTGATTGTCATTATAATAAACAGTAATATTTTTCAGAGCACAATTCAAATCATGAAAATCTTAAAGGAATACAAACAAATCCACAATCAGAACGAAGACACTTCACTTTCTTTTAGCCATCGTTGTGTTCCATGACTGTCTGATATACAAACTTGTTTTTCTTTTCAATCGATTGCTTGTATATGAAGGTTATTTGTACCAACTTAAATGTATAGTGAATCAAAATAAGAAAATATGATACCTGAAATGATTTACTTTGTTCTTTTAATATTACACACAAATTATATAAATATATGAATATAAAGTAGATGTTCTATTCCTCTTTTTTTTTTTTTTTTTTTTTCTTTCTTTTTTTTTTTTTTTTTCTCTTCAGAGCTTAAATGCTGGCTGGGATAAGAGTTTTAAGTGATGAGGCTTGTGGACGAGTCTGATGGGTCCATTTGTGTGGTGCTGTCAAGTTTGTGGGACGGGGCCTGTATCTGCTCATGTACTGGGCTCATGCTTGTGGCACGGGGCACGCATCTGTTCACATTAGTCAGGACCCCTGAGGATGTTTTTGGTGAAGTGTAACAGGATTTTGCTGGCCACCATGATAATGCCACATATTAGGCTGTTTAAATGGTGCCTGTTGTTTAGAGCTGGTACTTGGGTGGACTGAAGCAATGAAGAACAGATGCAGGGGCCTCTACTCTGACATATCTAATAAAAGCCCTCGAACCCCTTCATGTGAACCCCCCCCCCCCCCAAACATACATACATACATACATACATACATACATACACACACACACACCCCACGATAGTAGTTTGGACCCAGTAAAACTTGGTGCTAATTAATTTAGCATTCAGGCTAACTGTTCCAGATCCAGGCTGCAGGTTGGGCCCAGATTGGCATCAGCACTGAGAGCGATATTTTGCAGAACAAATCGGGTAGTTGCTTAAACCAACCAGGATTTTGTGAGGTCAGTTGTTTGCAGTGTGTGCAACGTAAGCAGTATCAGACTGACGGCCCAGAGGCTGTGCAAGGAGTGATTGGTACATCGAAAGCTAAACTGGTTTATCTCTCTTGTCACAAACAAATTGAACATAAAATCATCTGGGTTGTTTTCTCTCTTAGTAATCTTTGTATGCCTGTATAATTGATGTTGCAATCATGGCTTTTAAAGAGAACAACCTGTGGTGTGCATTGTTATATCCAATATGATGATACATGAAATATTTTTCAGTTTGTTCTTTTTTTTAAAAGTTCTTTCCTCTTCCTGTGACAGTATTTCTGTATGTGACTCACTCTCTATGCACTCAAATGGCTTTGATCCTGAACCCTGCAACTGCCTGCTGGACTGATTGGAAGGGGAGGGGACACTAATATAAGATGCATATATTAGTAGCAAAACATGATAGACTTCCGTTGATATGGCTTTGTGGTTTCAAACGGAAAACATCAATAAACTCACTACTTCCACATATGCGTGGTTTGGTCTTTCTCAGTGTGGTGTGTGTCAGGGAGTTATGTGGATTTTTGTTATTGGTTTTGTTTTTTTTGTGTGTTGTTGGTTGGTTGTTTATAAACAAGTCCCTTTTGATGGGCATTGCTTAGTAAAAGCTTTGCATACTGTTGTAGTGTGTAGTGAACTATCCCCTTATCTATAGTGTGTATTATCCAGCCCCATGTGTGAAGTGTGTAGTGAACCAGACCCATGGCTATAGTGTGACAGCATTTCACTAAATGCCCACTGAGTCTCTGGGAAATATCTCATGTCCAAGTAGAATGAGAAAACAGACAAGTGCCTGTAATGGTGATTGTTACATTTTGCATGCCAAGCGACCCATATTTCATCTGCTAAGCAAATGAATTTGTACTAAAGCTGAATTAGTTTTTGCCAGTGGACACAATTGAAGAAAGCAAGAAAAATAGCAATATTACACGGCTGTTTTTCTGGTCTGTAAGAGAGTGGTTGGAGAAGCATCGTGTGTCTCATATGTTTGGACATTTTGATGAAGTAAGCTGAATACAAGCTATCAGGATAAACAGGACCATGTCCTGTGGCATAACATGGACCTTCTGTGCCCCGGTGCCAAATGAAATCAGAGCTTGCTTGCTATTTTTAGCCTTAAGTTAAGGCTCTTAAAGCTCAATCATTCAGATGAGGATTGTGAAATGTGCTTTGCATTCACCAAAATCTTCTGTGATAGACTTCAAGTCCACATTCCTGCATCTTGTATTTTCAATGGACAGAATAGCCAAACCATAAAGTCTCTCCAGTCTACTGAAGTAAGCATCCAGTTTAGATAGTCTGTTTAGATCAGCCAACTGCTTGGGTTTTCCCTTTTCATTTCTGAGCTCTGCTTTTGTGCTTGAATTTACTCATCTTCACGGCTAACACTGGTGCACCGCAGAATACATAACAATCCAAATCTCTGTCTAATGTAAACCTAAGCATTTATATCAGTTAGAGCTACAGAGTAAATGTGCTTTCATGGGGTTGACGGGGACATGGTCTTCATTCTAGACTAACAGAGTACTTTTATACTAACGACAAGAACTTTATTCTCACAACCTGTTTGGATCACAATAAATATGTGACATTAGCGAGATGCGAAGGTGACGGTTGAAAGCAGCGTTGTTTAGTTGTAAAATAAAGACCTTGTCTGAAAGGTGCACACAGATGGAGGAAAGTCCAAACCAGCTCGGCTTGTGAGCTTTGCAAACTGCAACGCGAAGCGCTGGACTACGGCACTGCTGGGTTTTAAGTGGGAAAAAGCAAAGTAAAAACAGGAGAAGGGAATAACTACTAAGTAGGTGATTCGGAGAGTGGCCGAGAGTGATTACTGACAGAGACTGAGGAGCTCTGGAATGCGTTCCTGGCTAGATAGCAGCCGAGGTGTGACAAAATATAGATCATATTTAGCTAACATGCTAAAATACATATTTTGATGGAATTACTTTTGAATGGATTTTGAATTATGACTATATCATGTTTGAAAGACCAGTTTAAGATCCATTTGTCTAACTGCATGTAAAGTATTGTGAATAATAGGCCTATAAATTAATGTCAGGATATGTAAAGCAGCATATATTTAGGCCGGCTGGTGATGGATATTGTTAAAAGATCCATTCACGAATTATAGATGCGTGGTGGAAGCTCCAGTGAAAAGGGCCCAACTGGAATTGTAAGGGGCCCAGTTGCAGCCCACAGGTCCCAGTGCTATTCTCCCACCTCCCCACCCTCCCAGTACTTCCACCATTGGGAGTGTCCATCAGTGCGAATGTAGAGCATTTATGGTCAACCCATCAAAACAGCAACATAGAAGGAGCACAAAGGAACAGAAAAAAAACAAAAAAACACGGTGTATCTGGGTCCTTACGAAACCCTGGCAGGTCCTCAGGGTCACTTCATTATGACACCTGAACGCAAACCTACGCTATACGCCAAACTGGTGTAGCTGCTCAAAGCAACAGGGCAGGAGCGCACTACTGAGGTGTGAAGGTAGCATACTCTAGCTGCATGAGGGAGTGCTCTCTGATCTTAAAACAAGCATCAGTGTCATGTTTTATTGGGCTTTCCTGCTCCACCAGTCAGTGTGATGGTGCTCTTGTGCTTATCCCATATGTCTAAGCAATTATCATCAGAGGTTGGCAGCATTTATATTAAGTTTAAAAGGCTACTTTAAACTGTAATGATCATTAAAACTTTTAAAATCTTTTGTAATCGAGACGGACCCGAAAACATCATTGCGTTAGGTATTATTAAGCCGTATATGACTGTACATGTGTAATTTAGCCAATCAGATGCTAAATATCTAGCTCTTTCAAAATGATGTTAAAATCTGGACCAAAACATAGCATACACATCAAGGGTTCCATCTTTATATGACTAGTAGGAGAGACTGAGTTTGGTCAGTTCTGGGTCAGTTGTGCAAGTATGTAGTGGACTTATGCCTCTTATTTATTTGTTCCCTGCTGTCTATGAAGAGCCATTATTGTTACAACCCATGTTTTCACTTGCTCTTTTCTTTACAGGATCCTTTACTATCAGAATCACATCAGATACTGTTATATGATGACATTTGTTGCTTGGCATTGCAGTGCTTTGAGATCATTTACATGTAAACTTGGGTCATGTGTGTGTGTCACCTGTTCCTTTGTGAGCCATGTCAAATAGCCTCTCCCATGGCAAAATCGGGATCTAATGGCAATTGATTTTATGACCACAAGAGGTTTCATGACACTAACAGAGGTTAAACTCTTCTGGGATGAATATCAGAATTCTGCATTTCTCATGGAAAAAATGGTAGCGTATTTTATAATTAAGGTCTAATAAGAATGTAATTACATTGTTATAAGCACTGTCATGAATTACATTGATCTCTATCAGATTGTTAGGTGATTTCACTGTATAGTGGAGTCTGATGAGTAGTATACACTGTGCATGACAGACGATGATGGCAGGAAGTCCCTTATTGCCACGTTTCATCAGTTAACTGATTTGTAGTAGGAACTGATGTACATGTAAACCCGTCAAAAGCCGATTTCAGAACATGAATAGGCAGTGTAGTGGCAGGGATGAGCAGTGTATGGGGGGACCCTGGGGATGAGTCACCCTGCAGTGACTCATCACCAGACTGAATGCATGTGTGGGAGGCAGATGATACCCATTCACTTATAGTACACATACACACTGAAATACGAGTGTGTACGCAGTCTGTGTGTTTGAAAATAGAGGGAAGACACTGTACACCCTGCTGTAAATATGAGCATGAGTTCAGAAAGCCAGAGTTCCTCTGACTGATAAAAGAAGTGGATCAGAAACTTCTGAGGATGGAGGCACCGAGAGTATTCATTCAGAACTGTCTGTTGTCAGATATACAACACTGCTCTGTTTTTGCTTGAATGTGTTGTCATACTCATTAGGGTTAATTTTCTCTGGGTCATGTTTTGAATATTTGCTTATTTACTGATTTATTTATTTATTGTTATCTGTGTATTCATTTTTAACTTTCCAGTTCCCACTTATAATTAAATAATATATTTTATTTATGTGGCATTTGTTTTAAACAGTTTACAACATGGTTTACAGAGAATAAAAGATTAATTAAAAATAAATACAAGAAAATGCAAGGTAAAAGAACAGATATTACACAGTGCATAATATCCATTCAAGGAAATGAGAAATAAAGTACAGCAAAAATAAAAAATACAGTAAAAGAAGAGCCTCTAATTAAAAGCCATCCAGAATGAAAGCTTTTAACTTTTTTCTTTAATGTGTCTAAATCATCAAGAGCCCTCAGATCATCTGGGAGAGAGTTCCAGAGTTTGGGGCCATGGGAGCAGAATCCATCCTTGGTGCTCTTTATTTAGGTGGTGGCCACCACCAGCATGTTTTTATCAGCTGATCTGAGGGCCCTTGAGGTTACATGCCTAGTGATCACACAGCTGAGGTAAAGAGGGAAAAGACCTTGTAAGCACTCAAAGGTCAGCAGAAGGATTTTAAAGTCTATTCTGAATGACACAGATAGCCAGTGCAACTCTTTAAGGACTGTGGTATGGTGTTCTTTCATCTTTGTGTGTCCTATGACTCTGGCAGCTGCATTCCAAACTATGTAGATAATTATATTGCAACAGAGCTTGAAGAACCTGACCTGTACTTGTATTTTTAATTGGGAGATCTTGTAACCAAAATTTTGCACTTGCATTTTTGATGTGAGAACTTGTGCAATAAATTTCAGAACATTAATGTTAATTTTCACTTGCAGAAAATCCCACAACTGCATTTTTAAATTTGAAGTCACAGAGGAAAGTCATAAATGTGTAACAAAAATAAGATATACAAGTGATTTTATTTATACACAAATTCATTTGACAGCACAACCACAAATTTGAGCTTGCAACATATTAAACGACAGCACAACTTAAAATCTGCCGGCTTTTGCAACAGTTCTCAGTAAACTTGTTGTAGAGTTGTGCACTTGAATGGGCTCAGAACTAGCGAACAGTAGGGATAGGACGTAATTCGTGACTAATCAAAGGCGCTAATTTTTCTGCAAAAAAAGAAAAATCAAAGGTATGTTTATTTTATCCACACTGTTTTTCTAATAGCGGTATTAAGTCATCAATATTAAAAAATCATTGAAGTAGTCACTTGGTGAAAATCTGAATTGTAATGACATTATGTAGCTAGCTATCTTAGGCTAAGCTTGGCCAGATACATTATAGAGTTTGGCCTGTCTGTTGGTGCTTGTAGTGCTTGTCTGTGGCAAAGCCCACCGCAATGTGGGACCATTACCTGTCTGGTGTAGGCAGTGGAAGGAGCTTGCCATACAGGGTATACAAGGCATTCTGCTTTGGGCACAGGTGAATCAGGATACATACTTTACCACATCTTTCTGTATCACAGGTAAACGGTAGCATATGTACATGGATCCCAGATGTCCTATGCCCAACACCAAGCTTGGCATAAGTTTAGGCATTAGGCTGTTATTGAAGGTAGGTTTTTGTGATCAGTTTGTTGAAGTAATAAGTACCTCTTAACTTTTCCAGGGCAGTCGTAATGAGGGGCAAAGGATTAGGGTACTTGAGCAGAAGAGCATTAAGCCCACCTGCAATCTATGCAAAGGTGAAAGCCCTGCTTTCTTTTTAACAACAACAACAAAAAAATGCTGGCAGAGGCAGGGGATATTGAGGGAAAGATATACCCCTGTCCTCTGTTATATACTGCTCAATTGCTTTGTTTTCCTTTTGTGAAAGGAGGTAGTGCATCAGCAAGGTGGATGGGCGTTGTGTAGGATTTGGATGGCACAGTATGATCACGTGTGTGTGATTCACCATCAGTATTCAGGTAAAGGTGAGCATGGATGCTGTTAAAGGAAATGGGAGATGTGTGGTGTTTGGGATCTGTGATTGGCGAGCCTGCAGGTGTAGTCTTTTCTCTGGGATTGACTGTATGCTGACTACGATGTAACCCAGAGGTCAATATACCATAATTAAGTTAAAGAATCTTCATGGTGATGTTAAGAGTCTGCCACTTTAAGACAATCAGGTTCTAGCGGATTTCATTAGCCAGTTCTCATTAAGGAATTAGTGATGACTGTTTGTGACAGCAGTGTTCAGAGTGCATGAGTGTGGAATATATTCTGTACAGTGGAGCAGGTTGCTAGTCTGAGAAGGACAAAACCCTTATTGCTCCAGCCTGTGAGGAAGCCCTTGTTCTCGTGAGCACTCCTGACATATTGTATTGTTAGGTAGGTCATTTTCCTCAAATGTAATAAATTATTTCCCTTTGTTCTTGGTGGTTAGACTATATCAGAGTTTGGGTTTTCTCTCAAAGTAGCGGTGATGGATATTGCCATGTAATTTGACTCACTAAAATTTACAAATGTGTAGTAATCCACATGGTATACTTTTTACAATGTGAAGGTATTTTATTCAAAAATGAACATGTAATAATGTTGGCTGGAAATGTACGTGTAAACGTTCAATTGTTAAGATGCAAATTAGCCAGTTTAGGTAAAAACTGGTAAAAAAAAAAAAAAAAGCTTTACCCTGAAAGTTAAGATATACTGTAATGTAATTCTGTGATGGTGGGAACACAGAGGGCGCGAGAGGCAAGGTTGCAATAAAGAGTTCTTCATTGTCCATAATTCCAAGACTGCAAAGCACTGAGAAAAAGGAAAACTAAACACACGTTGAGGTCATTCAAATGTGTTGGCAAATAGACCACTAATGTGCAGCGACTTCAGGTACCTGTGGGCTTAAATAACAAAAGAGGGAAATAAGGATCAGGTGCGTCGGGTTAATAAGTGGGTGACTGTGAGCGCAGCAGGTGTGTGATGCAGTCCTGAGTGAGAGTGGGCACCTCGCTCCTGCTGTCATGGCCTACAATGACAAATTCATACGCCGTTTTAAATATTCAGTTTGGTAAAATGCTAAGATGCTTCCTTCTTCGGGTGATTATAATTTCCTTACTATTAAAAAACCACTTGCTAGCACATAAGTGCATGAGTGCGGAATATAGTCAGCACAGTGGAGCGAGTTGCTAGTCTGTTTTTTGTTAGCCATTATGCTCCAGCCTGTGAGAAAGCCCTCATTCTGCCTTGTGAGTACTCCTGACATAGTTGTGATCATTTGCACAAAGAACTGACTATGCTGGATTTTCCTTTGATTGTATATGGTGGTGTAAGAGATGGAGAGGCTTTAATTTCCTGCACTTCAAGTAAGGCCTGGATAACTGATTTTTTGGGGTACCCATACATACATACATACATACATATATACATGCATACATGCATGCACACGTACATACACACATACATGCATACGCACATACAGACATACACACACACACACACACACACACACACACACACACACACACACACACACACACACATACATACACACATACACGCATACATACACACATAAATACATACGCATACATACATACACATACATACATACAAAACGTTTCTCTCACCATGAAAAGACTAAGCTAGGACTATATATAAAAATGCACTGTAATAATTACGAGGCCACATTCTCCAACTGGTAATCATTCCTGTAATGCACATTTATGGGAATATTGTATCATTTGCCAACCCAGTCTCTAGCTACCCTGTCTGCAGGCTATGGTTAGTTACTGCACACAATTTCAGTGCCGTTTTTCTTTATTTAAATGTCAAGTCATAACGCACTTAGGAAAATAATGTGAATTATAAAGGCATTCTAAGTGAGGCTTCAGTCCAGACAGATCAAAACATTTCAGTCAGAATTGTTCAAACACAAAGAAAATGGGTTTCTTGTAAATAGTCTCTTTTTTATGTAATTTATATATATATATATATATATATATATATATATATATATATATATGTAATTATATGGCATTTTGACTACGCCTAACCCCCCAGAACCCATTATTTTTCAAACCCTGAAAACAACCCTGTGTGATTCAATGGATTTTCCATTCTTTTCAGGGAAGCATGTCAAAATTATTGTCTATGTTCATGAACCATATGATATGCAGAAATTATGTAGAAAATCTCTTTTCTTATAAATCCTATATTTCTTTAACAATCTGGTCGCCAGATTGACCCCTCTTCTTTCTTCTACAAAAGTCAGCCTTATTACAGAGGGTATCTAACTGAGAAACCCATTAGTAGCTTTGTGATATTTTTGACATTCTTGAGTGTTTTTTCCTCTGATGACTCATATTATGTAACTCTATCGTCCTAAAAAAAAAAAAGGAATGCAGTTTTGGAACATAGCTATCTTTCTGCTGGGTTTAACATCCTCAACTTCCTGATTGTTTCAGGCATTTCAACCCTGACCATGTTTGCAAAAAGAACAGTCTCTGGAAAACTCTTGTTTGTTGACTGTTTTCAGTGTCACCATCAGTAAATACTGTACAGATACACACCCTCCTATGACCACATCCTCATGACCTCCCAAACACATCAGTACAACTTTCAATTCAATTCTATATTATTGTATTTGCAGACTGTTTTTTTTATATAGATATCATAATAAGGCCAATGTAAAACTCAGCCCAGTCTGCCAAGCAACAAGTCAAGGGAGATTGTGGCAAAGTTTTCTTTGGTGGTATATGGTTTCTACTCATGAAATACATGTAGTACAAGTATTGGACAAAGACAGACAGAAGCACCTTTCCAGTTAATAACCAACCATTAATTATACACCTGTTATCTGTTTGTTTTAATACAGCAGAAGTTGCACTTTTTATCAACAAATCTGTGATATGCTGCATACACAGCATCATATGGCATTCTGTATCATTCCCTTCTTCATTTGTATATATTATGATGTACAACATTTACATTTACCGCATTTAGCAGATGCTCTTATCCAGAGTAACTTACAAAGGTGCTTTGTCATTTAAATGACAAAGCACTTTTATGAGTCGCTCTGGAGAGCAGAGATGAGCCTCAATACAAAAAGTGAATTGAATTCAACATTCAATTCAATTGAACATTCAAGTTGAGTCTCAGTGACCATCAGCATCTGTGTGTGCAGGTGTGTTGGACCACAATGACTGGTGGCTGCGTGTTATTTTACTATATCGCAATTTTCCCAAGGAAAAGGCCCAGATCTGCTGCATATTTAATTATCCCTGAGTGACTAAGCAACACCTGTTTTTTAAAAGAAAGAATTCATGAACATGGAGTCCTATGTCTCACGTTACATCACAATCCCCTTACTGCACCCAGTGAAGTTCTGCTATTTAATGCCATTGTTTCAGGAGGTTTACCATGCCAAGCACTTGCAGCTAACAGTGCAGTGGGTGCTTTTATACAAGGGACTTTCATTTCCTGCTTTGCTGAAAGCTGAAACCTCAGGTCGTTTGGGTAGAAGAAGAGCAGGGCAATTCTGTGACTCAACAACAAAAACAAACTGTCCTGGGTCTTTTCATTTGGGTCATTTGGGTCATATGACCAGTGGAGCTGGTAGAGGGTATAAGTGCTAAGTGGTCTCCTGGGGAATCATTAATTGTAAAACCTGAAGTCAATGATGTGAAACTTTGAAGTTTAAGAGAATGATTACCCTCCAATAAACATTAATAGATTTGAAAGTTAGCACTCTCCCACTTGAAATGCATAGCTATAGCCTTTCCTTATGCACTACAGCACTCACAACTGAGTGCAATACTCACAATTCACTGCAGTATTTACAACAATATTTACTATAGTACGCACAACTCAATTACAATTCTCACATCCCATTACAATACTTATGACTTACTACAGTACTCACAACTCACACACAAAATTCCAGCAAGCTAATAATATTACTCACAAGAGTCCAACACACAAATAATCTCAATCACAAAATTCCAACTAAATTGCTACATGTCTCACATTTCTTTTCCTGCAATGCAGTATTTCACTACTGGTCAGCATTTCCCTGCTGGTGCATTCTTTCTCTACTGGTAAGCCCAAAATGTCCTGGAAAATCATGCTATCCATGTTGACTCCCTTAATAACCGTGCTATCCATATAGACTTCCTTCAAAACATTGTTCTATTTATTCCATGTACATTAGGATTGAATATAACTTTATTTTCTAGTTGAATCAAGTCAATGCAAGTGTATAGTGGAATGAAGGTCCTCCAGGGGTTTAGTAGTGTCCACGATAGGGGATGCATTTACAGTGTCTCCACAGTACAAGGGAACAAAGCAGTGGTAAACAAAGCTTTGCTCCCAAGGACTAACATTTGCAATTAGAGAAGTGCAGCACAGTGCGCTAAATACACTATAAATACATTGATCAAGACAGCGGGCGACACAAAGGATAAAACATACAGTGCGTGGGAGGTGCAAAAGAATTATGTTCCTTTATTATTTTTAAAAAGGTTTTTTTTCCTATTATGCAACAGTTATTTGATATGAGGTGACGTATGTAAAATCAGACTTCAGGTAAGTGATGTCCCCATTGAATTTTACAGTTTACAGGAAACAGATACACTCTTTCTAGAAGTGAAGGGGGTGGGGGTGGGGATGGGGGTGGAGGGTGGATGGGGACAGGCAGAGCAGAGTGGAATAAGAAGGTGTCAAAAACATACTTTCAGAGTCAGATAGACAAAGCGAGAGATTATACTGCTGTGACAAACCTTGACTACTCACTGACACATTTTTTGTTTCCTGAAACTTTTTCCTGCTCAGAAATTATTAAAAGGAGAGAGAGAAAGAGAAATGAGAGAATCAAAGACTTGAATGATTGCACACGTCTTATGAAGAATCATCTCTCCTTGAAGGTATTCTCTGAACATCTCTCAACATCTCTGTTCTCTAAAGTGTACTCTCGACATCTCCTCTCCCTGAGTATATTCTCAGAAGAGCTTCTCTACTGGGTAAGAACACTCAAAAAGGTTCTAAGAGCAAAATAATTTCTAGATAATAAATTTTTGTATCTAGATGATTGTGCCTACTCTCCATAAATTTGAACAGTTGTTTTGTCAGAACAATACCAGTGAATACATGATTATTATAATTTCCTGACATTATTTTAAAGTCTGGGTTTGAAAAATAATCTGTTTGTTTTAGCTACATGCATACATCCAATAGAACACCGAGCAGTAGATAAAATAAAACAAAATAAACCATTAAACTGCTGGATTTATTTGACAGATTAGTTTCCCTTCAATATTAAACTAGTTAGTGAAATTAAAACTGTAAACTGTCATCAACAAGACAATACATTTGATGCTATAAACACATTTAAACGATTTTAATTTCAGTCTGATGTTGATAAATATAACAAATTGAACACAATATTGTGAGGACGTTGTTGCCACATTGAATATGTTTTTCTAAAAAAAAGAAACATAAAAAACACATAGTTGATTTTAATGTTAAATTGTTTCAGAGCTGAAAACGCACACTTGTTATTGTCAGAAAGCTCAAAAGAGGAATGACATCGCATTTTAGTTGTCAGAGCAAATTGGACTAAAACGAATCCACGACGACTGAATACTGACAAAGTTAATGCACATTTATTTTTAAAAGACTATGACTGAAAAACAAATCACTTGCCTCCTGGCATTGCTGTGTTGCCCTCTGTGAATTCCAGACCTGATCTAAGTCATAGTAATAAATAAAAAAACTTACTTAACAGAAAAATAAATGCAGTATGGCTTGATGTAAAACACTTCAGCTGACTGGAAAGATTCGTAATACTGGGAAATGCTGGAAAAGTATACATAAACTCCTGGGCTCCTGTCCGGCCACATGCCGTCACACAGAGGGAGGACATCGGTACCGTTGCCCACCTCCCCAGAGGTGGCCCTTCTGTGAAGATCAACATACAGACACCCGTGATTGACAGCTCGGGCTGTCTGCAGGTAAAGCCTTGCCTGCGTTCATGAGACTTCCATGAGGAAACACTGAAGGGGGGAAACCATTAAAAACATGGTTGATTCTTTTTTTTGTTTGTTTTGATCAAGGCCAATCAGACGTCCCACAGTACCATCCCGCAGGGTATGTGTAATGGCATGGGGCCACTTTGCTTCCACTGGGTTTGAACGACTCACGGTCTTTCAGGGGACAATAAATTCCACCTTGCATGAGTTAATTCTACAGCAGAGTGTTTTATGATCCGGAACTCAAATGAGGTTGGGTGATGCAGCAGGACGTTGTTGCGGAACACAGGATCAACACGAACTAATTATATATTTTGAATAGGCAGAGTCAGTGTCTGTAACCTAATGCCATTGAAATACTGTGGCACGATGTGACGCAAACCATACAAGCAAGACGTGCCAAAAAATGTACTGTACAAGAACTGAAAGAGTTTTGTCTAGAGAAGCGGTTCCCTGAACCTTTGGGCAAATGACCCCAAATGGACATCATAAATTAATTATTGGACATCATAAATCCATGAAATGGTTTTAGGGGAGACTCTTAAATGCGGTATATGTACGAGGAAATGAAGAATTTGAATTGCACACTATTTTTAGCCATGAGAAATCAAAAAGCCAAAGATCCATATTGTCGGTCCATGTTTATAAAGAGCTGTTGCAAGAAGCTTGAAGTTTACGTCCCATAATTCTGTGAGATTATTGGTTGGTTGCAAAGTAGAAATTCAATTATTGATTCATGTAAACCCAGAGTTTTCCCACTATTGGAATACTGAAGTGTATATAAACACGTTAATTACTGACAAAATCTGTTTTAATCAGATAACTTAATAATAATCGAATTATTAAGTGCATGTAAACGTACATGCGCTCTTAATTTAAAAGTTCCCTTTTAACTAATTAGATTTTGTGATACATATGACATCTGAAGTATGTAAGAATTCTCTACAAAAAACTTGTTCTGAAGCAGGTCCACTGGCTGAAGGCCTTCTGCTGGTGTGGATGGTAAGCCAGATAGACAATCTGGTTTCATCATGCTTATTACTTTAACATTGTCCACGGTGCTCAGTCTCCTCTGGTTACCACCTCAGTATCTTCATTTCTTCTTAAACTATAAATACAACAATACAACATGTACAACAATACATTTACAGTGTTGTTAGACGTTTCTCTGTGTGCATCACACGCTCTACATTGCAGTGTTTTGCTCTTTGTTTCTTGTTTTGTATATTCTGCTTGTTTCCATGTGTATTCCATGTGTGTTGTGTTCTATTATTTGTGCATTAGTTTTCACGCCTTCATCACGTCACACACAAACCTCTGTTAACCTGAAATTGGATAACATTTAATTGCGTGCCAAAAAAAACAAGTCAAAACAAAACAAAACATAACATTCTTTCCACAGTGGAGTGTGCAAAGCAACCAGCATAGTGAATGGGATTTTCTTTGGGTGAGACATTAACATACACAGTCTAAAGCTGTAGCCACCTGAGTCTCCTTTTATGGCTTGAAATCTCTGCTTGCTATACCTGACTCACGTGTTATGCAAAATAGATTTTCAAATAATTCTGTTCCTGTATTAGATAGGGACTCAGGAAGGGCTGACATATAGGCCTTCCTGGAAATCATATCTATTTGGACAAACCCAGATTTTAGTCATAAATATAGCTTCTTCAAAGCATAAAACCTACACTGTCTTATCTAGAAGGGATGTGCAGGGGTGTTACTCTTTAGCATTTTAAATGTTAATTTGAGTTGCTGGGGTTGATATTTCTGAGAACAGTATGAATAATGAGGTTAGAGCTTTGCTGTATTAGTTGTATAAATGCGGACCTGTGACATTAGTTAAGCCTTCATTATTATTATAAGCCTCCAGGAAAATTCCATTAATTTAGTAAAATGGTTTTACCAAGCATATTTAACTTAATATTTTAGCATTAACTTCAATTAGCTGATGTATTGGCTGTACTATCTCCAGAAAGCCCAGTCCTCGCTCTTTATAGGATGAGGCGCATGTAGACGCAAAATGAAAATTGTCATTTATTTAAGTTCCATGTATTTAAGGAAGTTTCATAGTTATTGTCGATATAACAACTCGAAGACAAAAAAACAAAAAGGAGAGCCTAATAACATGAAAATGTAACAAAATCACATGTAGAAAACCACCATCACATACAAGGCAGAGCAGAGGCTAAACCAAAATACAAACATAAACAAAACCACACAACGCATCGTCGGTTAGGTTGATTGGATACTCTAAATTGTCCTGTATATGTACATATATAAAATGTGTGTGTATGTCCAGTGATGGTTGGTGCCCTGTCCTGGTTTTAACCTCCTCCCCTTTCCCTGTACCCGGTGCAGTCCCCCTGTGGTTTATGATCGAGAGTACGCCGCGTGCAGATTGGCTGCCGCTTCTCATCAGGTGTGTCAGTGTGTAAAAAAAAAAAATTTGTATTGATATTTGTAAAAAGTGACCTTGAGTTTGAGAAAGGTGCTATATAAATGCAACTAATAATAATAATAATAATAATAATAATAATAATAACTGCAATACCAAATGGGTGAAACCACAAAACCTTTATTTATTTGCAGTGGAAATTGGCTTCCCTGTTCCTTGGTCATATGGTCATATGTATTATTTTTGTTCCATTCCTTAGTTTCGTTTTCTCCGCCCCTCGTTTGGTTTTCTTCGCGCGTCATTACTTTCACCTGTTCCTCGTTTCTAGTTTCTAGTTTCATGTATTTAAACCCTGTCTGGTGCCCTTTGTCTTTGCTGTTCATTGGCTGTTTGGATGAATGTTTGAATGTATGTATGGATATGTTTGAAAGCCTGTCTGTTTATCAAAGCCTTCGTTTGTTAGCCCGTGTGTTATTCTAACCGTTTGTTTTTCCTTAAGTCCATGTGTTATTTCCTAGTCTCTGTTATAGCCTGCTTCCCCTGTTTGCCTTCATGTGCTTTGGTTTGTTTATCATGTATCCCAGTACTCTACATATTGGCTCAATGACCTTGGACCGTTATAACGACTCTGAATCTGGATTTGCCCCTAATAAATCTCGCTCTTCTCCGCACGTGTCCACCTCCTTACTGCTCACCGTTACAGAATGAACAGCCTAACAAGGACGCAGCGAGAGAGCGAGACTCAGGGAGGCAGTTGTTCTGCTGAGATGAAACTCAGGCTGTTTCCTGACAGTCCGAGTTTGTTATGTCTCAGCACCACCAAACCAGAGACAGCAAATCCCTTGGCGCTGCGGGTACACGGGCATCTTGTCGTTCCTGGAAAAAACAGGATCTCGTGTATTTTTATGACAATGAGATCCTAGGTAAGTGCCAAGAGTCTGCCCGTCTTGACCAGCACTGCAGGAGGGAGCGCCCTGCGGCGCAAGTTGTGAGTAGGCGGAGTGAATGCACAGGCAATCCATGGATAGGCACTCGGTGTGTGCTCAAGCGCAAACGCGAGCTCCCCAAAGCCCGTGTCCGCTTTGAGAACTGTCGAGAGGGTTTTGTATCTGTGTGTTCCTCCAGGGTCACCCAGTCTGTACCTGTGGCTATCCAGTAAGCCACCCAGTCTGTTCCTGTTCCCGGCATGAAAGACGCCATCAGTCTGATCCTGATCCTGTTCCCGCTGATTGCCGCAGCAGCATCCCCAGACCCACCCCTTCCTGGTACGGGGGACGCCTCACAGCTGGTTCCTATTCCTGGAGTGGAAGAAGCTATTCCACAAGTCCCCATGCCTCTTGGCTGGCCTGTCCCCGTGGTCGTTCCTCAAAGCTCTCCCGTGCCCCAAAAGCCTGCCACTGCCATTTCGTCAGTTTCCTCTGTGTCCTCAGACCTGCCTCCTGGCTTTCGGGCTTCATGTTCCCTGCTTGTCCTGCCCTGTCCTGTGTCTCCTGCTGCCTCCACCCCTTGTTTCCCGCCTGTCCCACCCCGGCTGGTGTCTCCTGTTCCCTGTGTGTGTCCTGTGTCTCCATTGTTCTTGCCTTCTCCATTACAAATGGAAATATCCTTGCTTCCACTCTTAGTGTAGTAGATGGCCAAACCTAGGTCTTTAAAGACTTGCAATCATTCACAGCTGTTGTCTCTGGCAATCACAATGGTCACTTTGGCCCTGTCTCACCACCAATACCCAACTGTTATTAAGGACTGTAAATCACTGTGCTACCAGGTGTGAGTTCCTGATGGTTGTCCTTTGTTTGGGAAGACATGTATGTGGACATTTTTGATTGGTCACTGGTGGGCAAACTCTGTTTTTGGTCAAGAGAAGACTAAGAGATTCTGAGCACTGGGGAAAGTGAAGCCAATGCCAGCAAGCATTTTTTTTACATATTTGCCCTACATTAGCATGTCCATAAAAGAACCTGACTCTCAGGCAAATGATCAGATCCACTCAGCTCCTCCTGTGAGGAGTGAATGGACCCGAGATGTCACTGTCTTTTTTAATCCTGCTCCCATCTTTTCTTCAGTCAGATTTATGATGGTAGTAACACAGTTGAAACCTGAAAACCTCCATCAAGCCTATTGCTGACTAGATTAACAATGTAAGCTTTGAAATGGCTACATGACATTTCACTACACTTACTGCAAAAAATGCTACTTGTGTCGCTTGCGTGCGTACTGCTACATTTATTGTACCATTCTCCCACACTGCAGGGAGTGCATTATCATGAGTCAAGTCATGTCTCCCATCAGGTTTGGCATCTTTTATTAGAGGTCGATTACCTGCCTAGGTAGCTTTGGCTACAACAACCTGTGCTATATGTGGTCGGACTTGATTATCCTGGTTGTCATCTATGTACTAGTCACTTGTATGGTGTCTCTATGTGGCAAACTGTTCTCTAGGTCTCTCCCTGGTGTTCTGACTACTCAGTTACAGGCACCACAGAATATCGAGACTGACGTGTTTAGAAAAGGAAGGCAAATGTCTAAAACATAGATGTTATCTAGTAATTGCGGTGCAGTAAATAACATTTTTGCCACCAAAGTAAACATTCAGGTTTCAGTGTAAAGCAGCATCTGTAGTCCTTGATCTCCTTCTCTGTGGAACCAGGAAGGGTGTCACCCAGGAAGTTTCACTGTCCTTGAAACTTGCATAAACTAATCAGACCAAAGGGTGGCAAAGCTTTCTGGAAGAACAGGCCACTGACCCTTTGCTGAATACTTGGCTACATATAATGCTGTTCTTCCTGCACAGTGTAGTCACAT
This sequence comes from Electrophorus electricus, assembly GCF_041902795.1. Taxonomy (NCBI): domain Eukaryota; kingdom Metazoa; phylum Chordata; class Actinopteri; order Gymnotiformes; family Gymnotidae; genus Electrophorus; species Electrophorus electricus. The sequence continues at coordinate 22,714,267 of NC_137502.1, forward strand.
CTGTGTGCTCTCTCTGCAGACTGGACAATCTGTGGTGTGGAAATGAAGAACTCCCTGACACAGCTGCTCTGCAAGTACCTAGCTGAGCGACGTCTTTACCAAAGTCGTTTGGTCACCAAAGATGGCCACTGCAACATCGAATACTGCAGTGTGAGATCCACCAGTTTCTTTGCCTATGCTCTTGACCTATGGACTACTTTTATGGAGATCCGTTGGCGTTTTGTTATTGTTCTCTTCGTGGGCTCCTTCACTCTAAGTTGGTTCATTTTTGCACTCTGCTGGTACTGGATCGCTCATAACAATGGGGAACTGTCCTGGCAAGTCCAACCAGCAAACACCTTGAAATGCTTCAATAATGTCACTGACCTGACCAGCGCTTTCCTCTTCTCCATGGAAACGCAAACAACGGTGGGCTACGGCGGACGAGACATCACCGCAAATTGCCCTGTTTCTGTTGCTCTAGTCATCATTCAGGCTCTGGTGGGATCAATTATTAACTGCTTCTGGTGTGGACTGGTTATGGCCAAAATCACCCTGCCCAAGAGAAGAGCCAAGACCATCACCTTTAGCAAAATGGCTGTCATCTGCCCTAAAAATGACACCCTCTGCCTGCAGATACAAGTGGCCAACCTACGCAAAACCCTGATGATCGGGAGTCAGGTCTACGGCAAGCTGATTAGGACACTAATCTCACCTGAAGGCAAGACAGTCATCCTGGATCAGGTTCATATTGACTTCACAGTGGATGCTGGGAAGGACAGCCTGTTCTTTATATGCCCTTTGACCCTCTATCATGTGATTGACAAAACAAGTCCATTTTCTGAGTTCTCTGTGGACACTCTGCACCAGCAGGAGTTTGAGCTGGTGGTGTTCCTGGACGGGACAGCCGAATCCACCAGCTCTTCCTGCCAGGTCAGGACTTCCTACATCCCTAAGGAGATCATGTGGGGCTACCAGTTCCTCCCCACCATCTCTCGCAACAAAGAGGGCAAATATCGCGTGAACTTCTCCAACTTTGACAAGGTCGAGCCCCTAACGACAACCAACAGTGCTGAATACTCCAACAGTGAGAAATTAAATATTCAACTCTCCAAACATGGCATTGATAATCAGGGTTTTGAAGATATCAACATTGGTGACTCTGTCACTCAAACGAAAATGTGATGATACACGCACACGGACACATTCAGCATGGTTGTCTACTACACGTAAATCAACACGTCTTTATTTCTTTAAGCAGTTCATGCATAATCCTCTCCATACAAATCCACATCTCAGCCTAAGTGCCGGGAAAAGCACTGCCGGGCCATGACATCTGAGACATGTACATGGTCTTAAGACTAGTAAAGGTTGGATTTTTGCATTTTCTGATGGCAAACAATGGCAGAGAATGTAGATTTCACACAGATACTTCATGAGCAAATGTGTACTTAATTTTTATAGACTGAGAAAGGTAATTATATTACCTAAGATTACCTAATGACAATATTGAGTTATAATGGAGCCTTTTCAAAGGCATTAAGAGAATTAGAATGCTCGCTCCTCTTCCTGGATTTGATGAAACTCCTATAGTTTCCTACATGCTGTCTGAGTTAAATTGGTCTTTTATAGGGTTATTTTACCATTATGCTTTTTTTTTTTGGCTGATTCAGTTTAACATAGGTTTGTTATTCTGGAAGAAGGCACCTCATATGCAAATTATATAATCTCATTTAAAGGATCTCATTTGTCAACTGTGCTTTTTTATCCACTTTGATTGCAGAATGAACAAGTAGTGTTATTTACATAAATTATGTTATTTACATAAATGCACATGAATCACTATGGAAGTGAGCTCATTTCTTGTCAGAACAGTACACTGAGAAAGAAGTGAGAAATGATATGAACAAAATTTGTTTTCTTTTAGTAAATGTGTATTGTCTATAGATTTAAAAGTGACTTCATGGTATCATAATTTGTGTGCCCAGCAGAGCCTGTCTCTTTAGGCTATTTTCTTTATACATGGTTTCATTTATGAACAATATATATAATTTGTTTCAGTTGGAGTGCGGTGCCTCATAGTTTGCTACAGTATGAATCACTGTATGGAACAAATCCAGTATTCCACCAGGCCAGGACAACACATAACGCAACCCCCAGTCTCCCTTTCTTTCTTACTAAAACATTGCATAACTTGGAATAAATATTTTCTCAAAACTTTCAGATATTTATTTTCAACTTTATTCCACTCTTTAAAAAAAAGAAACCATTGGTTGACCATACCTCTCTCTGTTATAGCACCTATTCCCACAGTAAAATCAGTGGAAGGATACCCACTGATGCCATTCTACACTGATTTTGCATATTAGACACACAGATATTAGATACACCAAATGTTCACTGCAGTTAGCTTGCAAATAAGCTCTAATTGTTAAACAGAGACAGTGAGGCCATTATCACACTCCAGCATAAGAAACAGGGTAAACCGGGTTTCACTAAATATACACCTTGATACCAACTAAATAGTGGGAGAGCTAATTATTAACTCTAACAGACACAAATCTTTAAATATATATTTTTGACATAGACCTATTTAGGACAAGTTAGAATATAAACACACAATTTAAGTCAGTACAAGATAAATGATTATTGAACATCCATTACTCCACATCATAAGGGGTCTCATTAACACCGGCATATGTATGCAAAATTAAACTAATACAATAAATGAGATAACTGAGAGCCTTGACTGATATACCAGTTTATCTCTAGACTTTTGGAAGGAAGTGATGACAACGCTGTCCTTCTTTCATGAGTTGTGACATCCTAATGTCATCTCTGTGCCTTCTACATCATTGAAAAAACCTACAATAAAAATTATTTTTATTTCACCTATATATGAATTTTGCCAATAAAACCATTCTTCTAAACTGAAAAAATAAAGATAATGTCTTATTCAGAAAATACACCTAGACTAGAAAATGCAGTGCACCACTGTGCTCTTATATTTCTAAACAATCTCTATAATGCTTCAGTAAGACAAAGTTGCCCACCCTTCTATTATCAATATACTCATTGTTACATTTTTTGACGAGATCCTTTCTAGTGGCGGTTACGGTACTGCAGGCAATGTGAAACTCGTGTACAAGCTTATGAGCTTAAATTAACGAAAAACTGTATTCCTAAAGTACCAGTATGCCATCAAATGGAGTGCTTATCCTTAAACTGTGTGAGAACTGTTTTGTGCATAATGCTACCATGCTTTTGAACATTGTTAAAATGGTTAGCTGCTGATGTCTGCATGACACTGTACGACGAGCATGAGTTTTTGGGTTGCAGTGTTCTCTAGCCACTTCAACAAAATAGCACAATAGTCTCGCCTCCTCAGAGTTTTGATGGTATGTTAACTCTGGGCTGTTTTTACACACATCCTGACACATTCTGCATACTTTGTTTTTTCGGCGCGAACAGTTCCGCTACGTGCAGTGTATCAGCCTCTACCTCATCAGTTTTAATAATAAATGGTCCTAAACGCTGCAATTAATAAACTGCTCATTCACCAACCTTGGCGCGCAGGCTACTGGTCACAACCACACATAAACAATCTCACCTAGCTAGCTAACTGACAAAATGGCAAATAAAAGAAAGACTCAAGGCAAACATCGACGATTTAGAGACGAATGGCCAGGCTCGTTTGCATATGCGCGCCAACCGGATTCCCAATATGTTTAATCTTCAACGAGAAACTCAAACAACAAAAAGTCAAACGCTGAGAGACATTTTACCACTCTGCTTTGCCGAAAAATATCCTGCCGGAGATGTGGCAGCCGCCCTAACGCTGAAAGCTCACGGTCCTGCTTGAAAATCAAGGTGTCCAAAATACAAAAACCAAACTGAACAGGTAATTTAGGCTGCGTGCTCAAAATTTGTAGGTAATTCAGATATACAGTTCTCCGACATGTTTCTTTAATATTAGTATAATATTATTTAAAACAGTTCCACACATATGCAACTAATGTCAGTGCAAGTAATATTTTATTCTTTATCTTTTTAGAACCGTTGCGTTGGACCTCAGAAGTGTGTGTATGGAGGCTGACTGAAAATGATTAGCTCATGTCTGTTACCCGTTCATCTATGCAGATGGAACAAAATACATTTGTTCATGTTTGAGCTGCTGGTTAGACTACATGAGCCTTTTCTCCTCCTACGTTAAGAACTGCAAGGTGTTATAACTCATAATTCAAAATTATTTTTTTCTTCTTCCTTTTCTGCGTAACCTAGTCCATTAGCATATGCTGGGACATATTTCCAGCCAAGATGTTGAAACGTTACACCAATAAAATAGACATATGTGGCTCCTAACGTGGTTTGATTTTGGTTGAAATACGACAAACCACTTGGTTGGCTCTTCTTAAAATTTGGGTTGCCAACCCTGTCTGGGGCTTTTGTCTGTGTAAAGAATCTTGCCTAAATGATTTTTGAAAAACATTTTTCATACTTAAGATATAAACGAGGTCAACTTTATTGCTTTGAGTTCAATAGGTAGAATACATTCACAATATATGTGTAATATACTCCTGCTTTTATGCGTGTGTGTGTGTGTGCTAATTCCAAGATGATAATGAAACGTGAAATAATAATTGGACCCATTTGACGTTTAACAGTAAGATTTAATCAGCACAGATGTGCAATATGTGTCTATTGCAAATGAAAGCGTTTTTGAGGTAAGCCTTTGTACCAGTGAAATATTCCGCACTGGGAAATGACCCAGAATAATCACTTATTCTTGTGTCACAGGACCCAGTAGCAGGCTAAGAGCAGGACGGTTTGCTCGGTTGACAGTGAGACTGCCATGGAGTTATCCATGGCCGGTTTGGTGATTATATATGCATCAAAGAGCTGCCGATTATTCAAAATTAAATTTCGTATGCTTGATACATACATGGCAAAAACTTTAAACAACAAAAAAAACTCCACACAGATGTTTTGGAAACCTACAACATGCCATTTTGAAAATCCCTAAAATTCTAGCAATTTTCTTGCAAAGAACTGTAAAGCTTAAAAATATGGTGACACGATATATGTACCTAATGATAAACTGCACCAGACAAAAAAAATCACATTTTGGAACGTGCGCAATATATGCCCAAGATTTCTAAAATGGAAATAGGAGCATGGATAAAGGCATAGAGGGAAACTGCTGAGCCATCTATCAAGCAAATAATTTAATAAAAGACAGCTGCAATAGTATTGGTACTGATAAACAGGGATAAGGACAGGACACGCAGCGAGCCCTGGGGCCTCTACTGGATAAACGTCTTTTTCCCCCATTGGCCAAAAGAAATGGCGGAACGTTCCAATTGGCCCTGAAAACATTTCGCTTGGACCCTAAAGTAACACCGCTCACAATACTATAATGTTCCAAATACAAAGTGCATAGAATAGAAGCGGTATAATATACAGCAATACCCAAGTTAATAAAAAATAAGTAATTATCTCTTAAATAGCAGCCAAAAATAACAATTATAAAATAATTGTTCCGGTTGCCGTCTGTTGCTAGGCAGAATATGTTAATATATGCATGCGGCCATCTCTGCAGCTACCATTCTGAGGTAAGACCAACATCACCGTTTTTATTAAAATAATCCAAACTCTTGCGAAATCGATCCCTAATCGTTAAGCAGAATTTCAAGATTACATTTCTGTAAGTAGTGTTATAGATTTGGTGACCGGTTGTCTATTATCTTTAAACTACAATATACATCTTTTTTCGCGTCTCTTCAACGAGCTTGTTGTTGTTTAGTCCCACCCAAAATGGAGACCTTCCTTCCTTGTTGAACAGCAGACACAGGGCTGGGCTCAACTATAAGTAGGGACCGAAGGGTCTATTTCCAATATTTTAAATCCTTTAAAGATCTGTTTGGTTTGGCAAAATCTTTAGTAAAGCTCCTTGGCGAAAGAATCCTGGAAGATTCCCTGTCCCAGTGATGTTCATGGCTACCTCTCCGAGGTTTTCTTCAATAATGCCCGTGTTTTTGCCGCTGTGATTTTTGTGGTATGGTCCGGTTGGAACTCCGAACCTAAGGGGTCAAAGCAGGGGGGAATGAGTAGAAACATTAGTGTAACCAGTAAATCGTTTTACAGCATTTAACATTTTGTTGTATTGTTTCACAGTTTTAACAAGGCCGTGCTTATATGCATTTGCGTCCCTTTTTCCTCTGCCGACGCCGGGTCAGTTTCACCCGCGTTTCTCTTCTACCCCCGGAGAGTTATTAGACTGCCCGTTCCTGGCGATAGCTAACACGTTGGTTTATTATGGTGAAACCAGCCTCCAGGCAGTAGTGGCACAAGCAACATGACCCGAATAAGCCGTATACGTTAAGTTGTGCTTGTTTTAAAGTGTCTATGCCCCGTAGATTCTTTCCCATTTGCTGGTTTGCTAACGTGTTCTGTCTGGAAATGAATGGGATTTAGCAAGCTAGCAACAAAGCTATGTGCTCATACTTACGGGCTATACATTCAAAAACATGATCTACATGTGTCAGAATAACTAATGACTAACGCCAGTGGCGGTTACCTGCGTTTTGGGTAACGTCAAAAATATGTAGCTTGCTAGTTAACCAAATCTGATGATCTCACTCTTTTCTTTAATCTGATTGATTCAGGCCTTAAACTAGCTTCAACTTCTCTAGATGGCTAATTTTCCTTCATGTAATGTCTAAAGTTACTAGCTGATCGTATATACGAATGATATTTTACTAGCTAATAAGAACTTTTTAGTTTAGCCAATTGCTGTCTTTTAAACGATTACAGTTATTTGGCTCGGTTCAATCAACACAATAAAAATGATAATACCACACGTTCTATGCTTTGAATCGTCTCTTTATTGCTGGACTCTAATCGTTTTCTAGTGCACTACCTTCATACTCTCGGATGGTTGGTGAGGAGTGACTAGGTGTGGGAGGTGATTTGGGGTGTCCTGCTAATTTTGCCATGGAGGCGAAACAGGAAAGCTCTTCTGTGTGGACTCAGGCCCCCAGCAGTGAAGGAACCAATCCAGCTCAGGTACATCACTACGCACACTCACACCCCACAAAAGCTGGAAAACCCTTCCTTTGTACCGTGATCCTATGGGCACAGATTTACTCTTAGTCTGCAAAGTGTCTTGAGATTTTATTGCATGGTGTAAAATAAAAAAAAACTGCTGCTCTTACTGCTAATAACGTCACCTACCCTTATGTTTCTCATTTGCATCACATTCCATATTTTAAAGAAGTTTTTCAGTGCTTAATTAAGTGGCAGGTTTTGCTGAGTCTCCAATATCTCCTGCAGGTGCATTTTGAGGGTGGCACCGTGGCCCAGATTGTGTACAGTGGAGATCAGGCAGACCGAGGGCAGCAGGTGATCTACACTGCAGACGGAAGCCCCTACACCTCAGTAGAGTCAGCCGAGCACACGCTGGTGTACATCCACCCTGCTGACGGAACACAGGTGACGTAGTACCCCGTAGACACAGACTATTTCACATTTGAATCTGATTTCAGCATTTAAATATTCTCCATGTTTTTTTTTCTCCCCTCACACGGCCTCGTTGTGCCAGTATAGCATGTGACCGTGATTGAGACCTGCGACTGTGTTTCTGTTTGAGCGTGTTGAGGTACCTTTGTTTGTACCTTCTGAGCTGAGTTTCGTCTGTCCTTTCAGGCGGTGTTTACAGACCAGCCCCAGGTAGCCTACATCCAGCAGGATGGAACCACGCAGCAGGTACATGCTGACTCAGCAGGTGCCGTTTATCCCGTGGCTTGTGAAATCCCTGTCACTGTTCGTTCGCTGTCTCTTTGCTTCAGGTCACCGTGCTGCTGCCCAGTGGTCAGAACATGAATGCGGCCAATTTGCATGTGCTGAGTAATGTAGCAGATGCTCCTCAGGCCATACTGGAGCCTGTGCCACAGGTGAGAGAAGGCAGGAGTACACACTAAACAACCCATATCAAATACGAATGAAACACTTATTAAACATACTATACAGTATGCTACACACAGAGTACAGTAAACACGTACTACCAGCATTAGCACATATGGCAAACACTATGCAGCACATGTGTACTAACCACATTCTAAACAATACCAAACATTATACACTAAACAAAATGCACAATACGTACTACACAGTACACCCTGAACAACTACAATTAAAAAAAACTTTTAACTGTACACATACTAAACAAGATGTACTACACGCATCATACACAGTACACACCAATCATGCACTAAACATCCTGTACTAAACACATGCTAAATGGCATGTAATAATGCATAGTATGTAGAAAACCCAACAGTGTGTACATGACATTGTGCAGGGATTCTTTTTATCAGCAATACCAGCATCAGTCACAAGTACAAATGAGCATTCAGATGAGAGGTTTAGTCTTTTGTTTAGTTTTATTCGTTCTGTGTCAACTTTCTTTTTAACCCGTAGGGTGAGTTGGCCAGTGCTGATCTCCCTGCCATTACCGACCCTTCGACCAGTCCCTTAGGGGCCACAGACTCCACTGTGGACTCTGAGGATGAAGAGGATGATGAAGAGGAGGATGACAGAGATGACTCTGATTTGGACGATTGGGAACCCAGGCCAGCTCAGCCCTTCACCCCTCAGCATCTGTGTGAGTGGAAAAGATCAGGAATATGGGGAAAAATAAGAGTAGAACTACAATCAGGAATATAACTACATATGGAGAAAATTGGGAATATCACTACATGTGGGAAAATCAGAAATATCACTATATAAGGGAAAATTATGAATGTCACTATGTATGGCAAAGGCCAGAAATTTCGCTACATATGAAGACAAACAAAATCAGGGAAATTTGGGAAACACTGGGAATATCACTGTGGGTGAGCAGGTTGGCCCATCTCAGTTTCTATGCATTGCATTTCTGAAGCATTGTCAGAAAACTAAAAGCTCTTGTCAACTTTTTCAGTGTAGTTCCTAACCACTGTGTTGCATCACTGAACAAACCTAAAAGCTAGTTTCATTCTGTAATCATGATTGTATGATTTGCCTCTTTAACACCCTCTGAGCTATGTAGTTGTCCTTTTAAGATTTTATTCTTAGTAACTGTGCTGACAGATTTAAAGGTTGTACTTTATCCTGGATATTGAGTTCTGTAACTCTGTGTTCTACTTTTCCCAGGGTGTGAGGAGTGTAACAGTGCCAACCCCGGTGTGTGTGTGAAACACGGCCCCCTCCACCCAATCGTGAACAGGCCTGTGATGTCCAGAGCTCGAGCCAGTCTGCCCCTTATCCTCTACATTGACCACTTCCTGGGAGGAGTTTTCTCCAAGAGGCGCATTCCCAAGCGCACTCAGTTTGGACCCGTCGAGGGTCCGCTGGTTCCGCAGAGTGAGCTGCAGGACATGCATTTCCAGCTTAAAGTACGAACGTCCTCACCCAGCACACTTTGAGTCCTGCTGTTGCACAATGCAGTGAGATGATTAGGGAAAGATGCCATTTTTTTCCCGGCCTGTGCTCGTCAATGTGCGCTATACGGTCAAAAGTATTGGGACACCTGCACATTATACCTACAAGATTCATTTTATTCTAAATCCATAGGTATTCATATGGAGTTGGTCCCCCTTTTGTAGCCATACGTTTACAACCTTCTGGGAAGGCTTTCTCCAACATTTTGGAGTGAATGTCTGTGGGAATTTTCATCCAGAAGGGCATTTGTGAGGTCAGATACTGATGTTAGATGAGAGAGCTTGACTCGCAAACTCCGTTCTAATTCATTCCGAAGGTGTTCGATGGCCTTGAGGTCAGGGTTCAAGGTCTTCCGCACCAGACTCCCCCAACCATGCCTTTAAGGACCTTGCTTTCTGCGCTGGGGCACAGTCATACTGGACCAGAGAAGAGCCTTCCCTACACTGTTCCTACAAAGTTGGAAGTATAAAACTGTCCAAAATGTCTTGGTATGCTGAAGCGTTAAGATTTCCCTTCTCTGGAACTAAGGGGCTGATGCCAATCCTCGAAAAACAATCCCTCTACCAAACATTACAGCTGGCACAATGCAGTCAGGCAGGTAGCGTTCTCCTGGCATTCACCAAACCCAGACTTCTGACTCAGACCGCCAGATAGAGAAGCGTGATTCGTCACGCCACAGGTCTTGGTTCCACTGCTCCAGAGTCTGGTGGCGGTGTACTTTAAACCACTCCATCCGACACTTGGCATTGTGCTCGGTGATGGAAGGTTTGCATGCTGCTCCTTGAACATGGAAACCCACACCATGAAGCTCCCTGTGCAGTTTTTGCGCTGATGTTGATGCCAGAGGAGGTTTGGAGCTCTGCAGTTATTGAGTGAGCAGAGCCTTGGTGACATTTCCACACTATGCACCTCAAGCGCTCAGTGACTCCACTCTGTAACACTTTTCAGTAATACCACTCACAGTAGCTTGCGGAATATCTAGCAGGGAAGAACATTGATGAACTGACATGTTGCATCCGTGGCTTCCCATTACAGTACCACACTCGAATACAGTGAGCTCATTAAAATGACCCATTTTGAATGTCTGCATGGGAATGAATGAAACACCCAGACTCAATGATTAAGAGGTGTATGTCTCAATACTTTTGTCCATATAGTGGATATGACTCTGTGGTTGTAACTTACGGTAAACACGAATTTTGCATGGAAGTGAATGTTTAAGTGCATGTCACTCTTGCATTGTGAAGTATATGTGCAATTAAAAAAAAAAACTTATTATTGTTATTATTATTTTTTATTATTTTTGAGCAGGGTTACTATGAAAGAGTCTTGGGGCTGGGTTTGGAATTGTGGCTTGCTTAAATGTCGATGTCTAACCCGACTGGCGTTGCTTGCGTTCTGCAGCTGTGTATGGTAGCGCCCGAGCAAGCCGACGAGACGGTGGAAGACCTCTGGGTGGACCTGGCGGACGAGGATCGCTGCAACTGGATGATGTTTGTCCGTCCTGCCGAGAACCACCTGGAGCAGAACCTGGTGGCGTATCAGTATGGCTCGGACATCTTCTACACCACCATCAAGAACATTCAACCCAAACAGGAGCTCAAGGTGCGCACTGGCTGCTACTAATGTAGGTTAGCCTCTATCACGCTGTGCCAAAATGATCTGAATTTTGGTAATGCATCAGGACTTGAAATTCTTACTCATAACCCTTCTCTAATGTCCTCTAACTTTATTCAGGTATTTTACTCACATTTCTACATATGTGCTACTGCAGTTGTAAATGGTTCAGAATTATAATGCAGTACTATTGCAGTGGGCATGCTACCAGCAGTTTGACACCAGCACACATTTAACTGGTATACATGCACATGTGCAGAGTCACTTATCAGTTCTTATCTGGATCTAGCTACAATCTATGTGTGCAGGACTTTCCAGCATTGCAAACACTGGGCTTGTGAGGGTGATTTAAAAGAGCACATAATACCCACAATCCTGTGTTTGTGCGTGTTCTCCTGCAGGTCTGGTATGCTGCATCATATGCTGAATTTGTCAACAAGAAGATTCATGACATCACTGAGGAGGAGAGGAAAGGTATCTTCATTTATTTGTGATTTATTTATTTTTTGCTGCTCTTGTCTCTCCCTTTACATTTACAGGTACATTTACAAAAGCTACAAAAATTACACTTGTAGTGCAGTACTACAATTAGTAAATCATTGTTCTTAGCTCTTATGTGATTTGCCTGTTAAGTTCTCTTTTGTTGTGTGTGTCTGTGTCAGCCCTGCGGGAGCAGGAGAAAAACTGGCCATGTTATGAATGCAGTCGTCGTTTCATGAGTTCAGAGCAGCTCCAGCAACACCTCAACATGCACGATGACAAGCTTGACCTCGTGCAAAGGTTCCTACCTGCAGTGTATCCACACATAACACACATACACACACGCATGCTTGCAGTACACGCACACGCGGCCGCCCCACACGTGCACTCATACAGCACTAAAGGATGTCCAATTGTTCTGTAATCAACATCCTCGATCGCAACTCAGGATTTGCCATCCCTTTCCCTGTAGGCCGAGGGGGCGTGGCCGGGGGCGAGGCAGGAAGCGGTTTGGTGCTGGAAGGCGACCGGGGCGACGACCCAAATTTATCCGTCTGGAAGCCCCTGCCGAGAGTGCTGATAAAACTCCGGTAAGATCTGAACAAGAAACAGCTGCTGTGAGGTCCCGAGTTTGTATTACAGTTCCGCCTTGTGTGACAGTGTTCCTCTGTGATTCCTGCCACAGGACCTGCTAGCATTCTCAGAGGAGCCTTCGGGCGGCGCTCTGAACGGGCTGAAGGTGGGTGAGCTGGCGGCCGAGGCCGGGGCTACCGTGTCCGAGGGGGTCCCGGAGACCCAGCAGGCCCAGGTCCGGAACCTCCTGGACGAGGACGGGACGAACGCCACGCCCGCGGCCATGAGCGTAACACCGCTGCCGGATAAGGAGGACACGTCGGCAGCGGATGTTGCTGACCCCCACCTGACCGTCCAGGACATGAGGCGTGCCCGGAGGATTCGGGTGAGAACGACACTTTCCTCCTTAAACTGGCTCCCCACTCATCTCTCAAATGTAGCACATTTAGTGGTGGAGTTGATTGACAATGTGTGTGTGTGTGTGTGTGTGTGTGTGTCTGTCTGTCTCTCTCTCTCTCTCTCTCTCTCTTTTTCTTTCTCTCTCTTTCACTGTGTGCTACATGTTAAGGTGGACTTACAGGTAGGTGTAATGTAGTCCACAGAGGAGTTTTATGACAGCCACAGGCTTACAGTGCGACTCCTGCGTTGTCATTACATCTGTGTTACATCTGTAAACTCTGGTCTCTGTGTTCTGCATCTGCTTCTGTAAATGGAGTCTTTGTGCAGGAATGTCATTAGACGACCAGGCATGACTATGTATGATTCATTACTGAGCGTGCAAATGCAAACTCCAGTGCATTGTGTCAGTATCATTGTAGTGTTTACATCTTAGTTCTTATCTGACTGCAACTTGGAGCGTCTGTCTAACTTCCATCTCACCCTTCACCTCTCGCGTGCGTGTGTGCGTATGTTTGTTCTCTCACATATAAACTCCTCTCTTGGCCTCACCTCTCTCTCCCAGAATGCCGCTCTGCAGCACCTGTTCATTCGCAAGTCCTTCCGGCCGTTCCGATGCTCCCAGTGTGGGAAGGCGTTCCGTGAGAAGGACAAGCTGGAGCAGCACCTGCGTTACCACGGCCGCGACACCTGCCGCCACGTCTGCCACCAGTGCAACAAGGGCTTTCTCAGCAGCGCCGCCCTGGAGGACCACCTGCAGCTGCATACTGACCAGCGCACCTACTCCTGCCTCTTCTGCACAGAGTCCTACGACAGACTCGACCTGCTAAAGGAGCACGTGGGCATCCATCTCGTCAACGGCTGCTTCTCCTGCCCCTCCTGCAAGAAGACCTTCACCGACTTTATACAGGTTTCCTTCCATAGCTGCTAGGTTTTCATTCAGGTCCCATACAGCCAGTGTTTCTCTACCCAGTTCTCGGCCACACCAGACGGGCCACGGTTCCTGTTCTAGAACACTGAATACGGCGCTGCATGCACCAGGTGGTGAGTCTTGAGGACTGGGTTCAGAAACACTTTTAGGCTTAAACGTTCTAGACATAGCCTAAGACTTAACCCTGGATTGAATTACCCCCTAAGTTAGGGCTCACTGGGTAACCGTTGTTGTTGTTGTTGTTGTTCTTCTTCTTCTTCTGCTTCTATTTGTTTACTTTTGTTGTTGCTGTTGTGATGTGCAGGTTAAGAAGCATGTACGGAGCTTCCACTCTGAGAAGATTTTCCAGTGTACAGAGTGCGACAAAGCGTTCTGCCGACCGGACAAACTGCGCCTCCACATGCTCCGCCACTCAGACCGCAAGGACTTCCTCTGCTCCACCTGTGGCAAGCAGTTCAAGGTGAGAGACCCTGCTGTGCGTGACCACAGCCCTGAGCACCTCCCTTCATTCTGTTAGACTGCAGGTGTAGCTACATCGTAAACTGCATACGAACGTTCTGACTCAGTAACGTGCTGTGTTCAGTGGTGTTATAACTGTTTAGTAAGTTTCTAAAGTGTCTTAAAGACTGAATTGGAGTGAGCCAAAATGCCCAGAAACGTACGCGTTGGCTCCGAAGAAGGCTGTGGCTGTTGGAGGCTAGTGAGAAGAAATGCCTGGTGCAATGAGCCATCGTGAACACAAACACACATTCTCACCTTCCTAGCAATGCAATGGCACGTAACCCAGTTTTGGAGCGCGTTACGTTAACGGTGATGCCGGGTCAGAACTGGCCGCAGCTGCGTGTGTAGTGGGCGTGGCTCCTCGGCCGGGCGCTGGGCCCCGTTAGGTTTGGCCCTGACTTGTACCACGTCCATCTGTGTGTCCTGCTCTCGGCGTATTGCAGCGGAAAGACAAACTGCGTGAGCACATGCAGCGAATGCACAACCCGGAGCGCGAGGCAAAGAAGGCGGAGCGCACCCACCGCGCCAAGGCCCTGAAGCTGAAGGAGCCCACCACCGACCTGGAGAGCTTCATGTTCAAGTGCCGCCTGTGCATGATGGGATTCAGGAGACGGGGCATGCTGGTGAGGCGGCGATCCGTCTGTCCACGCCCACGCACACCCTCACAACACACCTTGCCCAAGTAGCACTGACTTCATCTCTTTATCTGGGACTCACACGCACATGTGTGTGTGTTTGTGTTTGCGTGTCTGTGTTTTGCAGGTAAATCACCTATCTAAGCGGCACCCTGAGATGCGTATAGAGGAGGTTCCAGAGCTCACCCTGCCTATAATTAAGCCCAACAGAGATTACTTCTGTCAGTACTGTGATAAGGTAAGTGTGTGTGTGTGTGTGTGTGTGTGTGTGTCTTTATTGACCTGTTGATACACATCTTCATAGTTTGACTGGAACACACACTTCTAATCTAACACACACTTCTAATGTTATTTTAGTTCTTATACATGATGTCTCAGCATAAGACGTCTCCTTAGATATGATCAATAAAGGGTTCTTAAATTTAATATCTGATATGTTATTTGATATATTATGTATATGTGCAGTGATGTGTTGTTTGTGGTGGTTACGATGTAATTTAGCGTGATCGATACGTTGTGCAGGTGTATAAGAGTGCGAGCAAGAGGAAAGCTCACATCCTGAAGAACCACCCAGGGGCGGAGTTACCACCCAGCATCCGCAAGCTCCGTCCAGCTGGTCCTGGAGAGCCTGACCCCATGCTAAGCACCCACACCCAGCTCACAGGCACCATTGCAACGGCCCCTGTCTGCTGTCCCCACTGTGCCAAGCAGTATAGCAGCAAGGTAGGGGTGTGGGTGGGTGTGGGTGGGTGTGTGTGTGAGACTTGCTGGACTTAAGTCAGTCCCTGCAGCCCTGTAGAAATTTGCCACTCTCCTGTTAAGTGGTTCCTCCTTTAACACACTGACTCAAGTGTCAAGGCTTGGTGCTGAGTCATGAATAGTTAACTAATCCTCCACCTTGAGAGAGGAGGGGCCTCTGGCCTGGCTCCTCCTACTGCTATACAGTACTGAAGAGCAGACGCGCTCCAGTGAGAGAGGCCTGATGTGGTGAACTTTCCCTGTATTGTGTCCACAGACCAAGATGGTGCAGCACATTCGTAAGAAGCATCCGGAATTTGCCCAGCTGGCCAGCAGCATCCAGCCGCCCCTGGCGACGACCGTCATCAGCAATGCGCCGGCTGTCATCACGACCGATGGCACTACGGCAGAGACTGTGGTGGTGAGGAAGAGAGCGACCGCGCCCGTGCGCGTGTACACGCACACGCTCTGCGTTCTGGTTCTCGTGGGAGTTCTAGGACAGATATCCAACTTGTGAAGGGGCTGTGCACCGTCATAACCCCGCCCGTCCCCTCTTACTCCACAGACGACAGACCTGCTGACCCAGGCAATGACGGAGCTGTCTCAGACCCTGACCTCCGACTACAGGTCGGTGCAGGGAGACTTCCAGAGGATACAGTACATCCCCGTGACCCAGGCGGGTGGAGGCCTGGCCCAGACACAGCACATCCAGCTGCAGGTGGTGCAGGTGGCACCGGTAGGAGTCCAGCCACTTGCACACTCGTGACTCGCACGTTCTGGGTGGACACGCCACCTAGAACACCTTACACACCTGAACACTCTGGGTGGACACGCCACCTAGAACACCTTACACACCCGAACACTCTGGGTGGACACGCCACCTAGAACACCTTACACACCCGAACACTCTGGGTGGACACGCCACCTAGAACACCTTACACACCCGAACACTCTGGGTGGACACGCCACCTAGAACACCTTACACACCCGAACACTCTGGGTGGACACGCCACCTAGAACACCTTACACACCCGAATACTCTGGGTGGACACGCCACCTAGAACACCTTACACACCCGAACACTCTGGGTGGACACGCCACCTAGAACACCTTACACACCTGAACACTCTGGGTGGACACGCCACCTAGAACACCTTACACACCCGAACACTCTGGGTGGACACGCCACCTAGAACACCTTACACACCCGAACACTCTGGGTGGACACGCCACCTAGAACACATTACACACCCGAACACTCTGGGTGGACACGCCACCTAGAACACCTTGCACACCCGAATACTCTGGGTGGACACGCCACCTAGAACACCTTACACACCTGAACACTCTGGGTGGACACGCCACCTAGAACACCTTACACACCCGAACACTCTGGGTGGACACGCCACCTAGAACACCTTACACACCCGAATACTCTGGGTGGACACGCCACCTAGAACACCTTACACACCCGAACACTCTGGGTGGACATGCCGCCAATTTACAAACCTGGACAGAAGTGAACATGCTTGCCTGTTTTGTTTTTTAAGTTCTTTCTGTTCCTGTTTTCTGTGTTTATTTTTCTTTCATTTTTCTTTCCTTGTCTCTCGGTCTCCCCACCTCCAGGCGTCGTCCCCTCAGTCCCAGCACTCGACAGTGGACATGACCCAGCTCCAGGATGCACACAGCTTCACCCAGCACTCCATCCAGGTGCAGCACATCCAGGTGTCTGAGGCCACGCCCACTGCTCAGGTCTGCATACACCAACACAGGTCTTATTTTTAGACACCCACACCCACACACACCTGCATAAACAGTAGTGTTTTTTTCCAGACTCACACATATGAGTCTGTGTGTGATTTAAGTTATATTGTGGGGGAACTTAAGAACTGGGTTTTGGCTGTTGCGGGTTGAAAAGATTTAGCGTTTCGGTCATGTTCAAAAATGACAAATAATTGATTTTAGTAGTGATTTAATGTGTCCAGACATATTGCTATTAAGCCAGTTTAACCCCCCTGCTTCACATAGGTAACGGGGCAGCCTCTAAGCCCCTCCTCTCAACAAACGTCACAGGAATTAAGCCCTGCCCAGCTGACCCCTGTTACTCTGGCCCAGAGCCAAACCCTACAGTCATCCACCAATCAAGCACAAGGGACAGTGCAGCATGCATACTTGCCTGGCAACTGGAACTACCGGGGTTACCGTGAGTATATAAAGTATCCCTGTTACAACGGGTATTCTGCCCATCCAACTTGAAATCCTGCAAATTTCATGTCTCTCTCTCTCTCAGCCTCTGAAATCCAGATGATGACCCTGCCCCATGCTCAGTATGTCCTGGCGGAGACAGGAACGCCCGTCGCTGCTGCCGTCAACAGTGGCCAGGTCAAAACGGTGAGGGAGGAGCTTGGACGAGTGCCAGCCTGATCTGTACTTCCTCATTCTCTACCACTGAGACAAAGACACTCCAACCAGCCACACCTTCAGCCCTCCCTTTCTGCCCTCTGCTGTCACAACATGAAAACACCTCATTTTTAATGATGATATTCATTAGGTTGTTTGGATTGTAGAGAACCACTTTTTTGTGACTGTTGTTTATATTGTTTGTTTGTTTGTGGTACAGACTCACTATGTGATATCTGAAGGGCAGGCTGAGCTGGATGGTAAACAGGTCAGTGCCCCACCCACTACTGCCCAGGTAAACTCTGACCCATTGGAGCAGCCATCCACCAATCAGCAGGCTACCACGCAGTACATCATCACCACGACGACCAACGGAGCTGGCAACAGCGAGGTGCACATTACCAAACCCTGAGGCTGGGTCCCTATACACACACACACACACACACACACACACACACACACACACTAGGATAGACTTTATTCTGAAGGCGGGAGGATGTGTTGCTACCAATCGGTTGAACTGGAGAACAACTTTAACAGGACAAAGAGAGTTATGATTTCTATTTTATTTTATTGCAGTTTAATGAAGTGAAAAGGATGAAAATAACCTTATTTAATTATAATAAGAAACA
This sequence comes from Electrophorus electricus, assembly GCF_041902795.1. Lineage (NCBI taxonomy): Eukaryota > Metazoa > Chordata > Actinopteri > Gymnotiformes > Gymnotidae > Electrophorus > Electrophorus electricus. The sequence continues at coordinate 22,732,629 of NC_137502.1, forward strand.
CTGGATAGTTGCTAATGAAGAGTCTAGCAGTGTAGGCTGGTTTGGGGTCCCACCTGCTGCTCCCGGGGCTTCTGTTACAGCCTCATCAACCCACAGCATTTTAACTTTCATTTCATTCCCCCTTCTTCATTTGAACTCTTGATGATAAAAATATTAAACCTATGTTTTCAGGTGTTTTTTCAGGTTTTTTTTTTTTTTGTTTGTTTTTTTTGTTTTTTTTACACATATGTCTTATTTATAGATGAGATTCCTTTTGAGAAATTCATGTGGAATTAATTTTTTCATTTTAAAAACAAGAATGTATTTTTTGAAAATAAAATGGGGTTGATGTGGGGTTGATTGATGTGGGTTCTAAATATTATTTGACTTAATTTTGACATGGAAGGTGACTTTAAAAACCCCCCAAAAATTACCCAGATTACTACTATGTGGCCTGAGATTTCTACCATTTCTTACACAAAAGGTGAAAAAGAAATCTGTTTTGATCATGCACCCCTCCCACAGCATCAGGGAGGTGGTGTCACTTGTGTCTTTGACTGATCTGGCCCAAGCTGGACTGTAAAATGCAGCTTCTGAAATATCTTTTAGAAGAAAAACGAAATACTGCGATTATCTCTTCCTTTAAAAAACTTTTGTCTCATTATTTATCATGACTCCACTCCTCCCTTGTTGACATGTTTATAACGCCTTGTTTATTGGATGTCCTGGCGACCATATTGGGTCTTGGACCTCTTTTACTGTCCATTCTTGTGGATATTTGGAATTTATCGGGTATGCTCACTTCTCATACAGGGACATGAATCTCACGACATTAGAAGGGAAAATTAAATAAAAATAGTCATTTCTTAGGCAGTGGGTGGCTTGTACAATGTAAAAAAAAGAGTAGCTGTATTATTGTGAATATTATCGTCAATGGCTGCGTTTACAGTATGTGTAAAGTGTAAGATGTGTGGATGTGTGGGTGGGTGGGCGAGTGTGCGTGTCTCTCTCCAGGTGAGTGTTCTGATGTCAGTAGTGTTTTGCAGAAAATAAACTGCTTCTTTTTCTACACCGGCTGTGTGGGTTTTTCTGAGTTTCTGGTTCTTGGTGAAGGTTGTGATGGAAGTGGGAATCGCAATCCAGTTTCTGGAAATGTACTGATACGAACTGTTTAGGAGCACAGCTTAATCTGCCCTGGCTTCTGGCTGTCCGTGGCCATGCAGTCAGAGACGCTTGACAATCTAGTGATAAGAAAACGTAACTATGTCAGCAGGAGATTCCAGCACTTATGTGTGATGTGGCACTACAAATGATGGTGAATATCAAAGTACTTACTCGTATGAATTATTTATCCATATCATCTGTCAAACCTTCCTCAACCTGTTTACTAAATGACCTGTCAGCCCAAGCCAGCCACATTCTATGCGTGCTCTCCCAGGCTGATTCAGAGACGAAAGAAAGGGGAAATAAATACACCAAATACCAAAACAGGCTGCATCAACCCTGCCAGCTGGAGTTACAGGCCAAACAAGTCTTTCACCTTGATATCCAGAGCGCAGTCCTGGAGAGGGACAGAGAGAGAGAGTGGCGAGTGTGTATGTCAGTGCTGGAGCGTAGCACTGATGCCTCAGCTGGCCAACGGGGGTGTCGCGGACTTTACGCGGAGCGGAGAGGTGGAGAGCCAAGGACGGAAGGGCGGGGAGGGGGAGGGAGAGGCGGAGCAGGGATCCAGCTGGAAAATGTAAGTACCGTGTGTGATGACGCAGAGTGGGCCTGTGTGTCGCCAGGGCGTTTGAGAAGCTGATGATGGATGTGTGGGTTATGGGGGGGGGGGGGGGGGGGTGTGTGTTCGTGAACCTGAACTTGAACTTCTGTGAACCTTTTGTTGTTCATTTTCACTTCTACTTTCACCTTCTTTATGGGAAATAGTTTATCTATTGTTTCCTCTTATACTGGTACATGCGTGTGATGGTGTATGCGTGTATATACACACATACACACACTGCATTTAGACTGGTTACAGGTACTGTAACATAACACATGCCAGACCTCCCCACATAGGAGGTCTCAGTATTCTGGAAATAAATTAAAATGAAATATGTTTTGTCTGAATTCAAGTGTTACCAGAATTCTGCAGTTCTAGTAAGCGTCTAGAAACCCGTAACTGATGCAGACAGTATTCATCCTTGCTCTGTAACCCTATGCGCTTAACATCAATGCCCCCTCTGCAGACTGCACTGGAGATGTTGGCCTGGATGGCTTCGCTGCCTGGCCCCGTTAGCCGCAGCGTGGTCGGTGGTCCAGCTGGAAGCGCCCCTCCACCCGTCGGTGGGCCTGATGGAGGCCACGTGGAGGCTGTGCCTGGCTGGCGTGCTGTGGACAGGCCTCGGTCTGGTCGCCGCTCTCGCTTGCCTGCTTCTGCGGCACGCGGCGAGACCGCAGCGGGTGTGTGTTCATCCGTGCTCCAGCATGCTCCCTGCCCCTTCAGGGTCCTCACGCTGACTGAATTTATATGCGCTTGCTGCACTGGTGGAGTATCTTCTAAGAAAAGACTGTCATTAAAAATATCAATTTGAATTAACAAACTTTTAACAATAGCCTCATGTGCTCTGTTTTTACAGGAGATGGTCTCCCAGAACGTAGAAGAGAGCATGAGAAAGACAGGCCAATCCCAGCAGGAGTGGTGAGCAAAAACAGACCCAGCATACAGCTCAGCAGCACAGCCAAGATTCCTGTCTCAGACAGTTTACCTGAGCCACTCCTATGAAACACTGCTGAAATGAAAATAGAGTGTGAAGCGTCCTCGTTTAGACCAATCCAGCGATAGAGTGTCAACTTTTAACTTTTAACTAGCGTTATCGCTATCTCTATTTATCTGTCTCTCACTCTCTCTGTGTGTCTCTCTCATTATCATATCCTCCTTTGACTCCAGTCTCATCAGTGAGCACAAGGCAGGTCGACTCGTAGCTGTGGCCAGTGCTCTGCTGGACGGCCTGGTGGTCTCCGTGCTCCAGGAACCCCTGTCAGAGCCCAGTCTTTCCCAGCTACGTGGCCTCCTTGTCAGGCTGGAAGTAAGTGGGATCCTTGGTTGTGGAATTTCCTGCCTGGAGCTCATATTTCCCAGCAGCCTCAGGGCGTGTGATGTTCTTCCTCTATCTAAGTGTTTTTTTTCCTTCTTCTCAGTTATGGCATTTCTGGAGTGCAGTTATACAGTGAAAGCCATTAAGTTGTGATGTCAACCCTCAGTGTGACTGTGCAGGATGGAAAACCCCTGCATCCTCTGGCAGGGACAATCTAGTCACCTGCCTGCAGGATCCAACTGTAGAACAGCTCTTACACCAGGTGCACCCTGAGGGGAAGTAGGTACTGCTCTCCACATGGTCTTGATTTTTCTTCAGGCAGTGTCCCAGGCAGTCAGCGAAGGGGGCCTTCCTGACTGGCCACCACTGAAGGTCAGTGAAAAGGAGCAAGAGGAGGAGGCCAGAATGAGTGAAGAAGAGTCCTTACTGGTTGCCAGAGCCAGACACATCTGCACTTACTTGCAGGACAGGTGAAGATAACCCCTCCTACGTGTGTTACAGTTGTTAGCGTGTGGAGGCCTGGTGCCAGTGTCAGCAGGTGTCCCCAGCACGGCTTCCTCCGTCATGGCTCTTCAGTGTCACTGTATGAGCATCTACAGTTTACTGCTGTATAGAGGCCAACGGATATGGATTTTCCAATATTTAGAGAGTAGGGAGGCCGATGGCCACTTAATGCCGATATCATGTTTTTTGGTTTGTTTTTTGCAGCTTTCAACAATTTCATAATAATGAATGAGACAAAAAATTGTTCAATTTAAATGAATATTTATTTAATAGTTCTTGTCTGCATTGTCTCTGTTTGCTTAAGTAGATCCGCACTGCCTGCTGTGCACTTATTTTAAGTAAAAGTAACAATGAAATAAAAAATAAGTATAACAATGTCTGTAGGTAATCAAAAATTTAAAAAAAAAAAAAAAAAAGGCTGATGCCAAAACAAATTTGCCAATACAGATTAGCTTAAAAAAGGGCATTTAATCAGCCAATTGATCAGTCTGTTAACAACTAGTGCTGAATAATGCAATAGTGTCCCACTATGTATCCCTCTTCATGTTGCCCCGCTCCATACTGCCCCATTTACTGTCATTTACTGTTGTTTTTGCACATTTCCTCAATAACTATTGTTTGCCTGTCTTTTTATCTTTTTGGCTTTCTCTCTCTCTCTCTCTCTCTCTCTCTCTCTCTCTCTCTCTCTCTCTCTCCCTCCTCCCTCCCTCCCACTCTCTCTTCTTCTCTCTCTGATCCTCCTCCCTTTCTGTCTTTCTACATCTTTCTGTCGTGTGTCTCTCTCTCTCTCTCTCTCCCCCTCTCTCTCTCTCTCTCTCCCTCTCTCTCCCTCCTCCCTCCCTCCCACTCTCTCTTCTTCTCTCTGATCCTCCTCCCTTTCTGTCTTTCTACATCTTTCTGTCGTGTGTCTCTCTCTCTCCCTCTCTCTCTCTCTCTCTCTCCCTCTCTCTCCCTCCTCCCTCCCACTCTCTCTTCTTCTTTCTGATCCTCCTCCCTTTCTGTCTTTCTACATCTTTCTGTCGTCTCTCTCTCTCTCTCTCTCTCTCTCTCTCTCTCTCTCGCTCTCTCTCTCCCTCTCTCTCCCTCCTCCCTCCCTCCCACTCTCTCTTCTTCTCTCTCTGATCCTCCTCCCTTTCTGTCTTTCTACATCTTTCTGTCGTGTCTCTCTCTCTCTCTCTCTCTCTCTCTCTCTCAGGGTGAGGGCTTTGAGCTCTTTCCTGCAGGTACAGGCTAAGTACTGTGCGTGTGTGGCTGATATCCAACAGGGGCTGCAAGAACACTGGGAGCAGCTGGAGACTCTCCACTCCAAAGTGACCCTGCAGCCCCAAGCAGCTGGCGACCCTAGCGACCCTGGCGACCCTCGCACGGTGCTCACGTGCACACAGGTGGGATCAGAAATACATGAGTATTGATCTATTGATCAGTCTTAATTTGTATGTGACTTGTTGTGGACTAAATGTATATTCTAAAAAATAAGTAAAAAAGTTGACATTTTATGATAACTTTGCCTGCCTTGTCAACGTAGATACAACAGTGTTCTTCAAATAGCCGAACAACATAGTTGGTTCCTGCTTCGGCATTTCTACCTGGCACACTGTCAGTGCTTGTTGGGTTGTCGCCCTGATGTTCCCTGATCCATTTCTCCCTGATGTTCCCTAATCCACCGTTCACTGATTTTCACCCCTTAACCCAGTACTTTTCTGGAGGGGCTTGATTGATCTTCCTGCCATTCCCTGCAGCTGTCCCTAATGGGGTGTAAACGCCCACGCTCCATCTTTCCTCTGTAGATTCTGTCTCCTCCACTTCTTTGGTGCTCTTCTGTAGTTTGGACTCAGTCATTCCTGCGTTGTGGACCAGTCCAATGGCTACAGGGCTGGAGAAACCCCGGCATCCAACTTCCACCTGGTGAATGGTTATGTTCCAGCTGGCATCCCGGCACTCTGCTGCCTGCTATACGTACGTCTCCCTGAGGAGTATGTTGTCCTTCTACAGCACTGTTCCTTGTGGGTTCCCGCCTTGACAAAACATGTATACATGTCCTTGATGTTGTCTGAGTTGCTGTTTGCTACCCTCATATATTCAGTCAGCTTTGCATGATCTGGTTGTGTCACCATCTAAAGGGCCCATGTCAGAGCTGGCTTGGAAACTGATAGGATATTCTGGAGACTTGCACTGACTTACTGCAGACTCTTGCACTGACTTTTCCACTGGCAGAGGTTCTGAGGTCATGTTAATATGTCCGTAGGTCGCCCTTATCAGGAAGCTCAGCCTGGCTTGTGGTGTTTTCCAAATATCTGTCCAGCTGATATCTCTGCTTAATATAGCCTTCCACAATGTTCAAGCTCTATGGCGGCCCTGCGACATTCTTTGACCAAGTAGTGCTCTTGCTCTGACCCGGTCGCTTCCTCTACAACCATGTGGCCTTTCATGTCTATCTTGTGGCTCTGGACCAGAACTGTACAGACCCTCCCCAGCTAAACCCTGTGTGGCCCATCTGAACGCTTCCTTAGTCCTCTTTGCTGCAGCCTGCTGATGACTTGCTCCACTTCGACCTGTGTCCTCCACTTACAGCCTACAGGAACTTTAGCTCTTTCCAGAAGCGTGTGGTTGTGGAGTTCCTCGGCACTAGAACAAGACGTGTCTTCTGCTTCTGTCTCAGGTTGATTTGGCTTTGGTGGAACCTGCCGCAGGTTTTTGTTAGAGAAGCCAGGTTCTATAGGACAGACCCAACCGCTTCTTGATGGAAGTGTTGGCAATGCTGTCCTGCTGACCATTGAAGCAGGAACTTTGGGAATTGAAACCTTCAAAGGCTTGATTACCCGATATTACTGCGTGAAGTGATGGTGCCACACCTTGTACTTCCTAGGCAACTGGATCTGGTTGATTCTTGCCAAGCCATCTGACAGCTGTTGTCTTGCCTATCTCATGATCTGCTTGTTGGAGGGGCCAGCAGAGTAGTGCCTCCTGAGACTTCGAATGAGCTGTTCAGCTTGTAATTGTACACAGCAACAAATACAGTGCTGCCATTCTGTATTCCTTCCTTTCCTGAACAACAGGCTTCGGGACTTTGTGGGATTTTTCTTTATTCATGCCCAACTTATCAGCTCTTCCAGTCACTTAAGGAATCTCTTTTGTGACATGACCCATATACCTTCTCAAGGGAAGCATGATACCTCTGACCCCTTGCTTGGCTCCACTGAGGACTATTTCAAAGGTGGCCACGAAAAAGATGAGAGATGGCACATTCCACGATGATTTATTTTTTTTATAGCTCCCTCTGGTCTGACCTCCTAGTGCAAGATTACTGGTTGAACTGTCTTCCACACTTCATCCTATCCTGATAGATGTGAAGGCCCCTGAGTCATGTCCCAATCTGTCAACTGCATGTACAGCTACGGAGGATTTCGCTGTTGTCATTGTCTGTGCAGGTCATAACTGTCAACTGCATGTACATCTGGAGAAATTCTTTTGTCGCTGGGGAGGGTGACTAACCACCAACCACCGATTTTTGCCTGCCAGGGGGCCTTTGGTTTAACTTCTCTTGTTCAGAGGGGCACTTCTTCATTGGTAAGCCAGCTGGTTGGGTGACTAACCCTTTCTTCATGTTTCAGAGCCTTTACACACAACTAGGTGTTTTCAGGAGTAGGGTTCATGAGTCCGAGTCCCACTTGAACACCATCACAAACCTGTTACAGGTGAAAAAAGCACCGTAACTACCCATATACACATACATATATACACACATGCTTTCTCTCTCTCTCTCTCTCTCTCACTCACACTTACACATAATATTGGTTGGTGTTTACCCAACAATTGCAAAACTATCCCACACAGATTGCAAAAATACAGAACTGCTGTTGCACACTGTCTATTTAATCCTGACTGAACTGTGCTCTCTGCTCTTTGTCGCCCAGGAGCTGAAGGAGGAGCAGGAGCGTCTGGCTGGGTCTGTGGGTCTCACACTGGGCCCTGTATGGATCAAAGACTTCCTGCAGTGCAACACTGAACAGGTGTAGTTCTGCTGTAGCTCAGCATCTGGCTTTCAGATGATGTATCATAGACTGGCCCTTTAATTCATATATCCACAAGGAGCTTAAATCGAGTTACACTGTTCGTTACTTATGATATGTGATTTATGAATATAATGACTTACATTTACATCATTTAGCTGATGTTTTTGTCTAAAGTGACTTACAATTATGATTGTATACAATTTGAGCAATTGAGGATTAAGGGTCTTGCTCAGGGACCCAACAGTGGCAACTTGGCAGTGATGGAACTTGAACTGGCAACATTCTGATTACTTTTCAAGTACATTAACCACTGAACCACTGACTTATAAAATGAATATAATAATCTGTGAAAGTTAATACAGATTACAGATTACAAACAGAGAATGAGAGTGAAGGAAAGCAAGGGCCTGTTCTCTGGAGTATAGTTAGACTTTGCAGCTAACAGTTTGCTTCCACTGACAGTTTGAAAAGGTCTACAAGGATTTCACATGCCTGGAGCAGCAGATGCAGACCTTTGTTTTGCACCTGAGAGGTCTGCAAGCATCAGCACAGGAGCGAGACATGTCCACGGATGCAAGGCATCTGAACGTGGCCCCTCCCACTGCTCTCTGCTCCGCGCCCACGTATAGGGCCGCCGGACCCGGCCCTTTCACGGATCCGGAACCGTTGCCCAGAGCCCGCTCTGCAGTCTCAGCTATGGACTGCCTGTGTGGGTTCAGACGTCGGAGGTGAACTTTGAACTATGACCTCGGCCTGACTGTGAAGATGTTCTGAATGGAGACAGAATGCGCATGTGTGGGCTGAGTGTGGAGTTCAGTGTGTTGTGCTAAAAGATTTTAGCAAAATTTAGCAAAACAAGATGTAACTTTTTATTTAAAATTTTTTTTTTTTTGACTATTTATAGTTGTGTATTTATATTCTGTATCATTGTTGCACTATTAAAAACACCACTAGAGGGCAAACTTTAACAACTTTTGTGAGTGATTCTTTTCTTTTCTTTTGCGGACTGTGTGTGTTTTCCATCCGTTCATATTTCAGATGGAGCTCAAACACATTTCCATGCAGTCATTTTTATACAGTTGACTCTCATTTTTACACACTCATTTCCACACAGTTATTTCTATAGTAATTTCTGTCTAAACAGGGATTTCTGTGTGGTAACTCTACTGTAGCTGCAAACCAGACATTCCCCCTTCTCCAAGTCATTTTTGTAATCAGTTCTATACATTCATGTCTATTCAGTCATATTTACTCTCATTGCTACTGCTAATGCAAGCCTATGAAAATTCTTTCCCCCACACCTGCTTCTATATGTGTGTGGTGGCGTTTCAGAAGAAGCTGCCTCTTACCTGCAACGCAGTGTTAATTTAATCCAGTGAATTTCCAGTCTAGTGTTAATTTAATCCAGTGAATTTCCAGTGTAGTGTTAATTCAATCCACTGAATTTCCAGTGTAGTGTTAATTTAATCCAGTGAATTTCCAGTGTAGTGTTAACTTAATCCAGTGAATTTCCAGTGTAGTGTTAATTCAATCCACTGAATTTCCAGTGTAGTGTTAATTTAATCCAGTGAATTTCCAGTGTAGTGTTAACTTAATCCAGTGAATTTCCAGTGTAGTGTTAATTCAATCCACTGAATTTCCAGTGTAGTGTTAATTTAATCCAGTGAATTTCCAGTGTAGTGTTAACTTAATCCACTGAATTTTCATTCTCTATCTGAGACCATTCTTTCCAGTTTCCTTTCCCTTATAGTTCTATAAACATCATTAGATGAGATATAAAAAGAAAACAAAAAGCTTGGATCTGTTCATTATGAAAGCTATTATATGGTTGTACTGCTACAGGCACTGACTGTCTTGTTGATGACAGAAACCGAACAGTGTCCTTTACACTGTACAACAGGAAGGGAGGAGTGGTAAGGACAGAGAAAGTGATGTGAAGAGAAGACGAGAGGAGCATTGGGGCAGAGAGGGCCAGTATGGGAGTGTATCTGTTCTTACTAAAAACTGCACTGCCCTCTGGACCCTGTGTAGAGCAGCAAACCTCTTTGATCCAAATTCAATTACCTTCACCTCCTCCGACACACACAGATCATGTGCAATCACTTAGCGGCAGGCTGTGCTATACAGCTCAGAGGCAGCGCTGCATACGCGGAGCGTTTCTTCAAAGGTAAATGGTGGTCCGTGCTGCCAAGTTGAATACATGCATGCTTTGGGAGGTTTTGATCTCACCTGATCCCCAGGAGTCTGAGGGGGGTGCTGGGTCAGGCGTCTCCATCTCTGCTCAGGCTCATTGCTTAAGGTTTACTCACCAATGACATTCCAGCGCATGAAACGTTTATAGCGTGGATAAGCTCTTCCAGAGCTTTTATGGAGTTGGATCCGGAGTGGAAGATGAGATCAAGAGAATATTTGATGCTGAGATGCGCACAAATCTGTCCAGCAGACGTCTCCAGAGATATGCGTTTGTTTTACCGGTTTGGAGAGCGAGATGGATGAAAGCTCACACAGTGTAGCCTCCAGCTCCTTCTAACCACCCCTAAACCACAGTTTAACTAACAACAAATATCCCAACTGTGTGTGTTTTTTTTGCTTGTGTTTGTGCATGCGTGTACATTTCAGTGGCTTGGTTGGCCTAGTGCCTAATTAATCGTGTTTGTACCCCTTGCACCTGTTGGTCTAGATTGTGTGTGTGTGTGTGTGTGTGTGTGTGTGTGTGTGTGTGTGTATGTGTGATGAGGCAGAACTCTAATTGAAAAGAGTGGACTGTGGCCCATGCCCAGGGGGCTTCTGGGAGGAACGGAATGTGTGCTTAGGAAAAGGAACTCGGGGATAGGACCTGTTACAATACCAGACACACACACACACACACACACACACACACACACACACACACACAGCAAGAGTGAGGTGAAGTGAGATTCAAAAAATGTATGCAGAGTAACTTCAGCATATTACCTAGCATACCACTACATACATTTTTTTTTTTCAATAGACATCTCACCCTTAAGTATTGCCAGTATAGTTTCTAGTTTGTTGGATGTGTACTGTGCTGGCGTGCAGTTGGGTACGGCCAACAGCAGAGATAGCTCCTCCACGTACTGGGTGGAACGGCGTCAAATTCCCCTGATAAGGGCTGGGTCTGGCATAGCTAATGTGTGAGCTCAGCCTGTCATATGTTCCTTGCCCCACACAGGGTCAGAGTACGCTCCAAACACGTCAGCAGACACCCCGCATGGCGAAATTCACAAACGTGTCGGTGCCCCACTGTGGGCCACTGCTGTTTCAGAGAAACAGCGTCTCATTTACATTTATAGCGTTTAGCTGATGCTTTTATCCAAAGTGACTTTCAATTCTGACTGAGCACAACTTGAGGACCTGCTCAGGGCCTAACAGTGGCAACCTGGCAGTGGGGTAGGGCTTGAACTGGCAACCTTCCAATTACTAGTTAAGTACCTTAACCACTGAGCTACCACTGCCCTACCTCACAGTGCACTACCCTGCCCTTGCAGTGTACTTGGTTTGCGGTTGTTTGTGTGTAGCTGATCCTATGTAGGAGCAGAGCTGTGTCGCCTTTCATGTTTGAGTGTTGCACTTTTGATTACTAATATTTACTATGACTGACCTCAATCCAAACTTATGATTTTAGAAACTTTTAGAAACTAGAGAGTATTGCCTGCCCTGAACACACTGTGGTGTATAGGGGAAATGTGTTTGAAATCTGTCTGGGTGGCTGTCAATTACCTTAGATCGACTAAGGAAAGTTTCTGGACAGTAAAATAATTAGTTTTTTATGATGCAGGTCTTGTCTGGCTCAAGGGTAGATCTGAAGTTTTCTGAATGTTCCATACAGTATTTAGCTGCTGTGTAAACCTCACACCTCTGCACTACACATATGCCTAATTCAGCATATGATCCGTGTGTGTGTGTGTGTGTGCATGCTAGTGTGTATAATATTTCATTCTTTTTGAAAATAGCATTAATAATGGCCAAATCTGTGCTAAATAGTTAATGATAGTTGTTTAATGTTCCTAAGAGCAGATGTGTGGTTTTATCGTGCATGTAAAAGTGTTGTTTTCTTGCCTGATTAGTTATAAAATGCATTGATGTTGCTGGACAGACCAAAGGCCTTGGTGCTTGTTGCCAGGGGCCCTGGGACCCAGGAGGAGTGCAGCTGTGTGAACGTGCAGACTTTAAAACGCAAGGAGCAGATGGAGACGATTAGCACAATGGCGGCGCGTCTGTGTGCAGGGTGACCTAAGGTGCCACATTATTATCGACGATGTTACGTAGCTGCAAGGAAAAAGTCTCAGCAGCTTATGAAGTTTACGCCTGAACGTTCACACGGAAATATCTATGTAAGAGCATTATTAGAAATAAATATCTGCCCATAATGAGTTTGCCTGTTAGCTTTCCTTGAGTGCTTTTTTTCCTTTAATATTTTTCCATTTAATGCTTTTAATAACCAAAGGCCATGTATGGTTCCACTCTTAATGTATGCATGTACCGGACTTACCTGTACAGGAAGGTAATGAGAACAGAATGTGCGCTAGTAAACCTCTGCTTGTTTTATCAGTGTCTGTGCGGCTGTGCATGTTTTAGGGTATTGGTGTGTGTGTTTGTATGTGAGTGCACACGTGCATGAGGAAAAAAATGTGGCTTTAATCATTAGGCAATACTGGGCCTGCTTCCTGTTTGTGAAATATTACTTCAGATTTTGCTTTTAAGGCGAGAGCAGATCAAATCCATCGTCCCCATGCTGTCAGAGCTTTAGAAGTGAGCCAGTGAAGTGAAGACCAGTCCCATAACAGCAGTTCCCTTTCACATCGAATTCCAGTCCCATTCTAGTCTAGTACCAATCAGAATCTAACTCGGTCTCGGTACTCGGTACTCTCCTCTTTGTTTGTAGGTGGTGCACTGCTCTGAGTCCGTGCTCAGGAAGGGGTATATCTCCTTCAACAGGCAGATCAAATGACACATTTGTATTCCTGCTGATTTGATCTTTGGAAGTTCTGTTTTTGTCCCTAAAGTTGATGATGAGGTATTAGAAAGGCAGTAGTACATTCAGTTCCTGCGTCAGGATAGACAGACCATCATCCCGTCTATAAAAGGTGAAATCATTAGGAGCTATCACATTGTCTCTGTCCCCCATCTGTCTGTCTCTGGTCCTCTGGTCCGGTCCTTCTCTCTGTCCCTCTGTCTCTGGCCCTGATCCTCTGTCTCTGTTCCACAGCCTCTGTGTCTCTTTGTCTCTGTTCCTCTCTCTCTCTTCCTCTGTCTCTGTCCCTCTGTCTCTATGTCTCTGTCCCTCTGTCTCTATGTCTCTGTCTCTCTGTCTCTCTGTCTCTGTCCCTCTGTCTCTATGTCTCTCTGTCTCTATGTCTCTCTGTCTCTGTCCCTCTGTCTCTATGTCTCTCCGTCTCTGTCCCTCTGTCTGTCCCTCTGTCTCTGTCCCTCTGTCTCTATGTCTCTCTGTCTCTATGTCTCTCTGTCTCTATGTCTCTGTCTCTCTGTCTCTCTGTCTCTGTCTCTCTGTCTCTCTGTCTCTCTGTCTCTGTCCCTCTGTCTCTATGTCTCTCTGTCTCTATGTCTCTCTGTCTCTGTCCCTCTGTCTCTATGTCTCTCCGTCTCTGTCCCTCTGTCTGTCTCTCTGTCTCTCTCTCTCTGTCCCTCTGTCTCCGTTCCCCTGTCTCTATGTCTCTCTGTCTCTCTGTCTCCGTTCCCCTGTCTCTATGTCTCTCTGTCTCTGTCCCTCTGTCTCCGTTCCCCTGTCTCTCTGCCTCTCTGTCTCTGTCCCTCTGTCTCCGTTCCCCTGTCTCTCTGCCTCTCTGTCTCTGTCCCTCTGTCTCCGTTCCCCTGTCTCTATGTCTCTCTGTCTCTGTCCCTCTGTCTCCGTTCCCCTGTCTCTATGTCTCTCTGTCTCTCTGTCTCCGTTCCCCTGTCTCTATGTCTCTCTGTCTCTCTGTCTCCGTTCCCCTGTCTCTATGTCTCTCTGTCTCTCTGTCTCCGTTCCCCTGTCTCTATGTCTCTATGTCTCTCTGTCTCTGTCCCTCTGAGGAGGCCTCTCACTTAAATGCTAAACGCTAAACAAACAGCTTGGCTTCTACAACAAGGCTGTGGCAGCCTCACTCCTAACACTGAAGCCCTGCCCAGGACAGCAGTGAGGGAGGCAGAGGAGGGGAGAACATTGTCACCACTATTCAGACTCTGTCAGCATTGTACAAAGGCCTGGCTTGATGCTGGGGCTAAATCAGGAGCTAATGGACTTCTTTCTCAGGCCTGTAGAACATGACAGGAGGCGTGGGAGTGAGTGTGTGTGTGTGTGTGTGTGTGTGTGTGTGTGTGTGTGTGAGTGAGTGTGTAAGTGTTTATGTTTGTATTGATATTAACATTTGGTTTAACATTGCATTTTTTTTTTACAGCAGTCAGAAGTTTTTTCAGTGGTATTGCTTTGGTGGAAAAACATAAAATGCGTAGAAACAGCAACGAAAGCAGCTTTAAGAGGTTCACCAGCTCGAGCCGTACAAGTGCGTTGGGGTTTGTGTAAACGCACGTGCAGAGCGCAAAGTACAATAAACAGAGCGAAAGACTCTCCATGAAGGCCAGCGCTTTGGCTGACACATCGGGCCACCGACAGGCTCTTGCCTTGTCTCGTTTCATCTCGTCTCATCAGCGCGAGGTGCTGTTTATTTCAAATTGTCTGTGCAGAGCTTTACTCTGCGAGACCTGTTCTTCCTCCCCTCTCCTCCCTCTGTTGAGCTGTCAGCACCACCCTCTTCTCTGCAACAGCCTCCACCCATTTCTGCATAGCGCGAGGGAGAGACAGAGAGGAGATGCAGGCAGCCCCAGGTACCGACCTCATTAGATGATAAAAGTGACCTTTCCTCACGACCTATGACCTTGGGGTTGCCACTGAGTCTGCCAACCCTGGCTGAGTAGGAGCACGCTGGGATTCCTTGCAGCAGGGAAAGGGGAGAAAATGGAAAGCTGGGAAAATGAAAATCATCCTCCCAACACAGACACACACACACATTCTAACTAAGTAAGTTCACAAACCAATGAATGCTTCTTTAAATTTGCTTATATCGGGGCATTATGGGTAATGGTAACTCTCCCTTTCTCTCTCTGTCTCTGTTCTGAGTTTGTAAACACTCCTTACGTTTCCCCTGGTGCTTTTAAGGATAACCTCATGAGTGTGCATGTGTAAGCGATAACGTCTGTGTGTGTGTGTGTGTGTGTGTGTGTGCGTGTGTGTGCGTGTGTGTGCGCGTACTGGGGGGAGGGGTGTATATGTTGGTCACGCTGCCTGAGTTTTATAAGCTGTGGCTAACCCCACTCCCCACAGATGACTGGATATTAAACAAACACAGCCAAGTGGCTGAATTCAGTTGGGTAAGTACTCAGGCAGGAGAAGCGCGCACACACACACACACACACACACACACACACACACACACACACACACACAGCTCAGGGGCCCCTCGGAGGCCTGTCTTATTCTTGGCAGCTGCAGAGGAGGGAGGAATGGAGGGGGGGTGGGGGGTGGGGGGTGGCGCCTCCCACTGTCAGAGAGAAGGAAATAGGGAGCGTGAGGAAGAGAGTGAGCGTGAGTGAGAGTGAGAGACAGCAGGGGGAGAGAAAGGGGCAGAAGGAGGGAGAGTGAGGAGAGGGAGGGAGAGAAAGTGAGGAGTGAAAGAGTGAGAGATGACAGCTGAAATTGGTGGCGGGGGGGTGAAATGGAGATCCTTGTGTTTATTGTATTGGTATGAAAATCACAGGGCAGGGCAGGAAAAAGCGACTCTCGAGCAGTGTTACTCCTTCCTTCTCGTGGTTAGGTGTGAGTGAACAGGATCTAGCTGCTGTCAGTCAGGCAGCCTGGTTCTGGATGAAACTGAGTGTGTGTGCGCACTTGTGTGTGTGTGTGTGTTTACTGGGAGAAAGTGAGTCAGTGTGTCAGTCTGTCTTAAGGGAGTCTGTGTAAATCCACTGTAATGCAGTTTCCTGGCCATGCAGAAGCGCCTGGCTGGGGCACTGAGGGGGATCCAGCGTTCCTGCCACACCAGCATTCTCACCACATGAGCATTCCCGCCACACCAGCGTTCCTGCTACACCAGTGTTCCCTCAATACCCGCATTCCTGCAACACCAGTGTTCCCTCTGCAGCATTCCCAGCCTGTCACAGTTTGTCCCAAACCCGCAAATGTTCCCTACACACTACAGAGTGCACAGTCACGGGTCCTTTTGGCATTTCCATTGTCTCTAAGGAAGTGGAGTGGTGTTTAAGGACACGGATTATCATACATGTCATATGATTTCTCCATGTTTTCATTCTATTATCAGATGTTATTAAATATCTACATGAATGATAGTGCACATAATATAAGCACTTGAAGCTGATTGTTTTCCACATGGTCTATAGCTGGTTGAAGCTGGTTGTTTTCCATGTGGTATATAGCTGGTTGAAGATGGTTGTATTCCACGTGGTCTATAGCTGGTTGTATTCTATAGCTGTATTCTATAGCTGGTTGAAGCTGGTTGTTTTCCACATGGTCTATACCTGGTTGAAGCAGGTTCTTTTCCATGTGGTCTATAGCTGTTTGAAGCTATTTGTATTCCATGTGGTCTATAGGTGGTTGAAGCTGGTTGTTTTCCACATGGTCTATAGCTGGTTGAAGCTGGTTCTTTTCCATGTGGTATATAGCTGGTTGAAGCTGGTTCTTTTCCATGTGGTCTATAGCTGGTTGAAGCTAATTGTATTCCACGTGGTCTATAGCTGGTTGAAGCTGGTTGTATTCCATGTGGTCTATACCTGGTTGAAGCTGGTTCTTTTCCATGTGGTCTATAGCTGTTTGAAGCTATTTGTATTCCACGTGGTCTATAGGTGGTTGAAGCTGGTTGTTTTCCACATGGTCTATAGCTGGTTGAAGCTGGTTGTTTTCTACATGGTCTATAGCTGGTTGAAGCTGGTTCTTTTCCATGTGGTCTATAGCTGGTTGAAGCTAATTGTATTCCACGTGGTCTATAACTGGTTGAAGCTGGTTGTTTTCCACATGGTCTATAGCTGGTTGAAGCTGGTTGTATTCCACATGGTCTATAGCTGATTGAAGCTGGTTGTTTTCCATGTGGTCTATAGCTGGTTGAAGCTGGTTCTTTTCATGTGGTCTATAGCTGGCTCCCGGCAGTATATTTTACTGCTTGCTATTGGATTCCACATTATTATAGAGCCCACTGGCCTCCAACCTGAGCAATAACCCCAGTCCCCAAAGCATGTAGACGTATGTACATGTGTTTGTTTGCTTGTTTGAGTGTGTGTGTTGGATGCGGTCCTACTCTCTGCTGGGTGAGGGAGGTCATCATGTCAGCAGTAACAACCCAAGTAGCACCGAGTGATTCAGCTGTCTGTGGGGAAAAGCACCATGACTGTGTTTTTCAGATTAAGTGCTTGTCCTTTCATTTCCTTCTCTCTCTGTTGCCCTCTTTCTTGTTCTCTCTCTCTCTCTCTCTCTCTCTCTCTCTCTCTCTCTCTCTCTCTCAAAATCTCCCTGTGAAACAGCCTTGCCCCCCCCCCCCCCCCCCAGGTGGAGGTTAAGTGGATGAAACAGTGTTTGAATTTAACAGCTGCAGTAGAAAGGCACGGACAGTTCACTCATCCAGAGAGAGAGAGAGAGAGAGAGAGAGAGAGAGAAAGTGTGGAAGGTTAGGGTTGGTGAAAAAAATCACCAAAAGATGGCGAGGGAATAACAATGTTGACGGGAACGCCACACCTCTCTCGGTCCCTCTCTCCCTCTCTCCCTCTCTCCCTCTCTGTGTTCAGTGAGCTCCCAAATTCCCTCCCTCTTCTTGTGTGGTCCGGAGCTCTGAGTGATTCCCAAACAACCTGCATTAATCCAGTTCGTTTGGGGCCTGGAGCAGAGCTTTGCCAGACAGGCCTGTCTGTCCCCTGGACAGGCTCCCCCTATCCTGCCTCTCAGAGCAAGCGTGCTGACTCCTGCCGGCCCCTCCGTTCTTCTGCCCCTCACAGAGGTCCCTTGCCAGGGGGCCCTCCCTTCTGTGCCCCCCCACCCCCGGCAGATCAGCCGTCAAATCGCTCGCCTGCCCTGGAATGCACATCCAGGCAAAACCCTTCAACAGTTGTCATAATTCAACCATTTACCTGACTGTACACATTCATCTTTCTGTCTGTATACATAATCATTGGTCTGATGTAATGTTAATCACACCCATTGCATTTGTGTGTGTGTGTGTGTGTGTGTGTGTGCTCGCGTGCATGTGTGTATTGTGTGTATCCTGGTATGTGAACATGTATAATGCTACATGTTTGCTTGTGTGTGTGTGTGTTTGCCCACGTGCATGTGTGTATTGTGTGTGTCCTGGTGCGTGAATATGTATAATGCTACATGTTTGCTTGTGTGTGTGTGTGTGTGTGTGTGTGTGTGTGTTACTACATGTCTGCTTGGGTGGAGGGGAGTAGACCACATGGTGGTGCACCAGGTTACCAGCTTATGAGTGTCACTGTGACTGCAGTTGTTGATTATTTCCTGTCAGGACTAATGAGAAGCGTGAGGGCTGAGCGGTCTAAATTAGAGTCGGGGAGGAGGCAGGAGAGAGAGAGAGAGAGAGAGAGACAGGAAGGAGGCAGGGAAGCATGATTGAGTTGTCAGTTCAGGTTATGATCGCGAGGTGCACATGCAGCTGTGAAAGAAACCCATTTCATGGCCGTTGATTCTGCGATTTGGTCTGGAATGCAGGCAGACTTTCACAGCGAGGAGCTCGACGCCGCAGACACTGGGTCTCGCTGACCACGGCTCGCACCACTGCCTGGGATAAACTTATCAACACAGATAAATGAATGAAGAGAGAGATTTTTCTACACAAGTTCTGGTTAGTGTTAGATTCAACCTCAGGGCCAGGACAGACCGCCTGGCCTGGATTCAGGAGGCTCTGTTCAGTAAACCTGAATTGCTCCTTCTGAACAGTACACTTTAAAAATGTTCACATTCAAGCCTTCCCGAGTCAAGGAGCCGATTGTCTGGATACAGCAGCTTCAGCTCAGAAACATCGGAACCCGGTTGGTTCTCTGATTATGGGTCTTATTCCCTTAAAGAATGTCAAAGGAAAAATCAGATCTCAGCTTTAAATCTTCAGACATGCAAAGTAGACAGCAAGTCTCACTATGTCACAGCCATTAAAAAACATTATTCATTTATTCATTCATTTATTCTGGGCTCGGGCAGAACATATACTGATGTGGATGGACAGAATCAACATTTTATTTGAACTTAGGAGAGGAATGTGTGTACACTTCATTGTAGATTCAGTCATGTGTGTAAATCCACTCCATTTATACAGTCCTGTCTGTGCAGGAGTGAATGTGTATTCTGCCCTGTCCCAAGTGTGGGTTTTTGTATTTATGCACACTTATGTACTCTGTAGTGTTGAGTTTGTGTGTGTGTGTGTGTGTGTGTGTGTGTGTGCGCGCGCGCACGTGTATCCTGCCACCCTGTTCTGTGTAAGAAGCAGCTGGATGTGTGGAAATGGCCATTACTGTACTGAGTACTGAGTACTGAGCATGGACAGTATATGAGAGAGGATGGTACAGTCACTACAGGAACGTGGGGGAATATTTTCACTCTGACACGTTATGTCTGCCTCTGACTCTCAAGCCAACAGCCACACTCCCACCTTCCCGAGCTAATCAGTCCCTCGCCCCTCTGGAACTGCTCCCGTAGCCCCCTGTTGTTCTGGCCTGCTTCTGTCTGCCTCGGATCAAGATTCTGGAACAAACTCTGCTATGCTCTGCTTTGCAACTCAGTCTTAACTTCACATCAGATGTGTAGCCTGATAATGGAAACAGTGCATTAGCAGTCTTTTGTTCCAGTGGTGAGTGTTTGGAGAGCCACATATCCTCTCTGCATTTACATCTATGTTTATGGCATTTAGCATACGCTTGCTCATACGCTTGCTAAAGTGCTTTGCAGTCAGAAAGCAGAAAACGTTTTCCTAGCTAGAACAAATAGGTTAGAATCTAAAAATACTCTTTATCTCAGATACTGCCAGGATTAACAGTCAGCGCCAATACCGAGATACACGCCACGCAATACAGGGAGAGAGAAAACGAGTGAGCATGAGTGCACACGCAGACGTTTTAAGTGCATGATGAGTGTTCATTTAAGTGCTTTTCCAAGCTCTGTGAAGCACTCGGTCTTCCATTTATTCTGCTAAACTATCTCACATTCCTCTCGCTCTCTTTCTCTCTGCATGAGCACAAGTGGCTGTTTCTAGGCCCCTACATCGCGGACGCCAAGTGTTCTGTAAAATGTAAAGGGGGACAAGTTTGCAAAGCTGTTTGTATAAAGCTCCCTGGCAAAAGTCAAAAAATCTCTCTCCCTCTCTTTCTTTCTTCTCTTTCTCTCCCTTTCTGCTCTCTCTCTCTCTTCCACAGGTGTGCACACACACGTTTCTTCCTTGTGTGTCTTCTTTTCCATCTGTCTTTATGGGCTGGAGCACCATGTATTTTGTAAATTTTGTCCGTCTGAGACACACGGCATGGAAGCGCCGCACCAACCTGCTCCTCACGTTTCTCTCTCTCCTCACATGCTTCTCTCTCTCCTCACACGCTCCTCTCTCTTTCTCACACACTGTCAAACTTACACAATTACACAATCCTTCCATGGGCGTTTTCCTCCACGCCAACACAGTTGTGGTGCTCACAGCCAAGAAAACTAAAGTCATTCCCCCTGTTTTCAGTTGAACACCACACGGCCTATGTTTGAAAGCACAGGTGTGTTAAGGGGCTACAGTGTGTGTGTGTGTGTGTGTGTGTGTGTGTGTGGGGGGGGGGGTAGTGGCCATGATCGCCACTGATGGATGTCAATGTTGCCAAAATGATTCCCTAGTAGATGTATATACCGTTAATTTTATCTAACAGAGATTCTTTTATGGTAATGCAACATTGTGTGTGGAACCATTTTTAAAGACTATGTTATTTGGGGTATGGGAATGGCTGTGTGTGATTATGTTCATGTGTTACCCCTGTATATAGATGTGTGTGTATGTGCAGTGTGTTCTCCTCCCCATCTGCCTGCTGAGGGTGGGGGCGTGTGGGGAGGGTTAGTGGGGTTAGATTGGGGTCTAGGGGGTCTAGGAACCAGCCTGACTGGGACGGAACACCTGATGCTTGCCTAGAAGAGAGGGGGTAAATCCAGGGGACGGACAACCACTGTGCTCCTTTCTCATGGCTAGTCCTTCTGATGTGAGGGATTAGTGTGTGTGTGTGTGTGTGTGTGTGTGTGTGAGAGAGAGCTCGAGAGCTCAGCACTGCAAGGAAAGAACAGGGTAGAAGCTGGGGCCTTTTGCCCTGAGACAAACTGCTGAACTGTTAGTGAACAAATGCAGGGGTCGGCTGGGGCTGGGAATGGCTCTGTGAACCCTGATGGGGGCGGCTGAACCTGCCCTGCCTCAGGCTGCATAAGGAGGGACGCTGTGGGCCTTGAACGAGGGCAGGGAAGGGTGGGGTTTGTATGATGTAAAAAGTTAGTCATGCGCATATATCATTGACAGATATTAGTGGAAAACTTAGCTTCATCTTAGACATTTTGTAAACTCCCAAAGATAAAAAGTGAGATATTCATTATGGAAGTTACAGCAAGGATGAACTTATTGCTTTCAGGTATATATATATATATATATATAAACTCATTAGTTTGTGTCCTGATTAGTCATGGGTCGGTTTACTCTGCATGGGTGTGCAGATTCCCATGGTGCAAATGTGTAGGTTTGATTTTGTGTAATTATGTCAGTTTGTATTTGTGTAAGTGCTTTGTGTAGCTGTGAGACAACAAACCTATGCTGGCAGGTCCAATGAACTCTGGTGTATAGGTTTGCATACAGCTGTGTAGATGTGGCTTTGTAATTTTGTGTAGATATGGATATTTGTGTAGATGTGTAGGTCTGTGTAGATGTGAAGGTTTGTGTAGATGTAGGTTTGTATAGATGTCTAGGTTTCTGTAGATTTGTAGGTCTGTGTAGATGTAGGTTTGTATAGAAGTGTAGGTTTCTGTAGATTTGTAGATCTGTGTAGATGTAGGTTTGTGTAGATGTGTAGGCTTGTGTAGATTTGTAGATCTGTGTAGATGTAGGTTTGTGTAGATGTGTAGGCTTGTGTAGATTTGTAGGTCTGTGTAGATGTAGGTTTGTATAGAAGTGTAGGTTTCTGTAGATTTGTAGATCTGTGTAGATGTAGGTTTGTGTAGATGTGTAGGCTTGTGTAGATTTGTAGGACTGTGTAGATGTAGGTTTGTGTAGATGTGTAGGCTTGTGTAGATTTGTAGGTCTGTGTAGATGTAGGTTTGTATAGAAGTGTAGGTTTCTGTAGATTTGTAGATCTGTGTAGATGTAGGTTTGTGTAGATGTGTAGGCTTGTGTAGATTTGTAGGTCTATGTAGATGTAGATTTGTGTAGATGTGTAGGTTTGTGTAAATGTAAAGGTTTGTGTCACTGCTTTAAATGCGTAGGTTTGTGCAAATGTGCATGTTTGTGTTAAGTTTGTTTTAATGTGCAGGTTTGTGTTAATTTTACTTTAATGTGCAGGTTTGTGTTAAATTTGTTTTAATGTGGAAGTTTGTGTTGTTTCTTTTAATGTGCAAGTTACTGTTACGTTTGTTTTAATGTGCAAGTTTGTGTTGTTTGTTTTAGTGTGCAGGTTTGTGTTAAGTTTGTTTTGGTGAGCTGTGTTAAGTTTGTTTGAGTGTGCAGGTTTGTGTTAAGTTTGTTTTAGTGTGCAGGTTTGTGTTAAGTTTGTTTTAGTGTGCAGGTTTGTGTGAGCTGAGGCCTACAGGACTGGGAGGTTCCTTCTCTAGGTGAAGTTCAATCTTCCCTGACAATCTAGAAACCAACAATTTTGAGCTTGCTCAATCTTAACTGCTGGTCGTACTGAGGTTACACTGGGAACAATAAAAAGTAAAATGTATTTGTGTAGAAGCCTGTGTGCATTTTTATTGTTAAATACAGAACACAGACATAATGACTTGAAAAATTAGAGGCCAAGTAACAATGATTTTCAACCAAAGTTTGTTACTCTCTTCTTTAAATGTTCCCTCCCTCTCTCTCTCCCTCTATTTCTCTCTTTTTGTCTTCCTCATTCAGCTGAGTTATTGTCAGTCTTCCGGACGGCACTTCCGTGGTTCCCGATGGCCCCAAACAGGATTAGAGGAGCCTGCTGCTCTCACCCTTTCTGGTTCTTTCTGGCCGGATTTGCCAGTGTTGCCAGGGTGACTCTACCACTGCGCTGCTTTAATTACCCTGCCGACAGGGGGCCATAAAGAGCCCTGTGGGAGTAAGGTAGAGGCCAGGGACCAGGGCCAGGGCCCCTCTGTCTGTACATGAGAATAATCCGTCTATCTTTTGGGGTCAAACTGGACCAAATGCTGAGGATCAGGTTGAGTCATGGACTATCCGTCCCAGAGAGAGAGAGAGAGAGAGAGAGAGAGAGAGAGAGAGAAGGGGGGAGATGAGAAGGAGATGGACTAAGGAAGGGAGGAGAGAAACAGACAGATAGAAAGCGTGAGAGAGAGAGAGCGAGAGAGAGAAAGAGAGAGAGAGAAAGAGAGAGAGAGAGAGAGAGAGAGAGAGGAGCTCCCATGCAGCTAATATAGTCAACTCCTCCTATACCAACACTTTTAACCCCATAGCTTCACTCTTAGTTTGATAAATATTAATGATGAAGAAGGAAATGAAGAATTACAGAGCGGGAAGACTAAAGGAGTGCAGGAAGGCTGAGCAGATGCAGTGTAGCTCCACCTCCTGCGGTACAGCGCTTATGGCAGTACTCCATCTTTCTGAGCCCGTTTCACTTTAAATGTTGCCCGAGGTCGTGCACCATCTAAAGCCTACTTACTGTCCATTGGATAGCGTCCCGTCCCATTTACTTAAAGAGGTTTTAGGTGCTGTAGGGAATAGCATTCCTGCATTGACAAATTCATCAGTCATCACAGGCCGTGTTCTGGCTGCTTTTAACCGTGCAGTTAACCGGCCTCTCATTAGGAAGAAACCTTTGGACCCCTCAGTTCTTTCAAAATATATACATATCTCTAAGTTACTGTCACTTTCAAAAGTCGTAGATAAAGTTGTATTTATTCAACTTAGCTGAGCATGGTATTTATGAAAAGTTTCAATCAGATTTACACCATTTCACTGCACTGAAACAGCCCTTTTAATGGATTTTAACGATTTATTTATTTATTTATTTTAATGAATTATTTTAATAATTTTTAGAAATGATTTAATAGATTTTATGATTTATTTATTTATTAATGATTTATTTGATAATTGTGGATTCTTGGAGTTCTGCTGTTTTGGTGGTGCTGGATCTCCTGGCAGCTTTGACACTGTTGATCATGCGATCCTTCTATCTCACCTTCACTCACGTGCTGGGATCATGGGTACAGCACTCAGCTTGTTTAGATCCTAACCTAAGTTTTTCTGTATATCTCAGTGACGCTTCTTCATCCTTTGCCCCACTTGGGAGGTTCTCCAAAGATCTATCTTGCGTCCAATTATTTTTTCATCAACACATAAATATATATCCCTTTAAAATCTGAATTTGCCTGTTCATTACAGTGCTTGCTTCATTGCTTGCTTAATTAATCTAAAAAAAATGGATGAATTTAAACGTTCTCAGTGTGACTGAAGATAAAGCTGAGATAGCTATGTTTGGATGACCTGATCTTTTGGACAAGCACATTACTTCTCTTGGTCCATTAGTTCGCTACAGTAGATCATTTGCTAAGAATCTAGGAGTGATTTCTGACAGCTCTTATAAGTTTGATAAGTAGATTAGTTCTGTTATAATAGTTTCTTTCAGTTAAGAATTTTAGCCAAGATGAAGGCCTATTTGTCTTTTAATGATTTTGAAAAGGTAATCCATGCCTTTTTCTTCTCAGAGAGATTGCTGTAATTCTTTATATGTGGGGATCAGATGTCTCTTCGCCGTCTGCATTTCCAAATACTGCATGCCGTTTTTTAACCAGGAGAACTAAGCAGCATTCAATATCGCCTGTCTTGGTGTCCCTTCACTGGCTTCCAGTGAAATGTAGGATCGGTTTGAAGCAATTTTGTTGTCAGTTTTTAAAGCCCTGAGTGGGATGGCACTACCATACCCTGCAGACACTTTGCAGGTTCGTGTACTGCTGAAAGCTCCTATGTCTCCCAGCCTATTGCCTTTAGAGATCTCCAGGTCTAAGCTCAGGAGCGGAGGCAATTGAACCTTTGCAGCATCTGACCAAACTCTTTGGAATAACTTGCCTAGCCCTTTCAGGTCTCTGCCCAATCTGTAGATTTCAATTGTAAATATTTTACTGTGTATTATATTTTTTAAGAGTTAGCTTTTACTGCAATGATTGTATCTGTTTTACCTTATGATAATTTTAATATTTCACCTGTACAGCACTTTGGTCAGCCACAGTTGTGTTAAATGTGCTATAGGAGTACATGGTTTGCCTGGCCTGTGTACACATGTATATGTGTGTTTGCATGAACTTGTGTGTGTGTGTGTGTGTGTGTGTGTGTGTGTGTGTGTGTATGTGTGTATGTGTGTGTGTGTGTGTGTGTGTGTGTGTGTGTGCGCGCGTGCGTGCGTATATGTCCATGAAATCAGTGTTAACAGCTAAACTATTTTGGTATTGACAAAGTTTTGTATGTCCTCATTCTGCGTGTGAGTGTGTGTGTATACCTGTGCGTGTTTGTGTGTTCGCGTGAATGTTTGTGAATGTGTGTCTGTGGCTGTCTGTGAAGTCAGCATTAATAGCAGAACTATTTTAGGAGCGGCATAATGTGTTTATTTAGCTATTGTCTGAATGACAAGAGCATGATAAATCAGAAGGTGGTAGGAGAGAGATGCATTTAGCACAGCTTTGACAAGCTTACAAAAGACCGAATAAGTCACTGGTTAATTGCCTTGTTGAAAATGCCCTGACTGTGGGAAAGGTGGTTAGGAACAGCGTTATGGATCCTGTGGCTGATTACAGAGTAATGTGTGTAGCAGTATTAGCTCTGGGCAGAACGTGTTCGGATGCGCACCGGATCCTTCTCGTCACAGGCGCTGTAGGAACGGGAATGTTATTCCAGCTTATTTACTGCAGTATTTTACATTCGGATCTGCAGTGGTGCCTGGAGGCACGGTTCTGGTTTGGGGTGGAGGAGGGGTGGAGGAAGAGAGGGAGGCAGACAAGAAAGGAGGGAGAAAGAGAGACAGAGCTGGAGGGAGAGACGGAGAGGAGGGGTGAGCAGTGAAGATGGAGAGAATGTCTTTAGCGCAGGTTCCGGAGTGGCGTTATGGGGAGGGCCTAGCTCCTGGGGGCTGGGAAGCTCGGACAAAGGTGGTTGTGTTTGCAGGCTGGACGGAGCAGCACGTGGAAAATTCCCCGGTGGCACCCGTGCCAGCGGCAGAGTCGAGCTGCTAAGGTGGTGAGAGATAGATGGGCGTGGGCACAGGCGTGAGCATAGCCAGTAGTTCTGAAGAAAACAAACAAACAAACAAGCAGTTATGACAACTCACCATACCTCTAGGCCTAGTCATAGCTGTAACTTTCCATTAAATTAGTTTGTTCGTTTTGCTATAATGCGCAGAGTATTACTGGCCAACCTCTAAGATACATCTGGCAGTGATTGCGTAGTTACGGCAGCTTAACTAACTGGAGATGAGTAAAGCTCAGTTCTGGGGACCATTTATTCTACATGCAAACTGCTAAATAAATATATTAGAAGTGAAACATGTAATGACTCAAATATTTAGAAATGTGGCATGCTTATAATCTGAATGTTTATGGAGCATAAATGTGGTGTGTGTGTGTGTGTGAGAAAGATGTGTGTATATGTGTGCAGGTGTGTGTGTGATGCTTCATTAATGCACCTCTCAAGACAAAACAATCTGGAACCAACTGCAGGTGTTGAGCAACAGTGGTGAGCTGAGAGCTGAGCCCTTCTTGCTCATCTGTATGTGGATGAGGAAGAGGAGGAGATGAAGGCAGCGTGCTCTGTGTGGCATGGCCAGCTTCCCAACCTGCACGTTCAGCACAAGACATGACTAAAGGGGAAGACTTGTTCTCCAGGTGTTCCTTCAGCCAGGTGTGAAGATAACCTCAGGCCATTATTCACCTGGACGTCTTCACTCTCTCTCTCTCTCTCATTCTCTCTCTCTCTCTTTCTCTCTCTCCCTCTCTCTGCTAGCTTGAAGGTCCATATCAGAGCAAGGATAGAGGGAGAGAGAGAGAGAGCGAGAGAGGGAGGGAGGGAGAGAGAGAGCAGGAGAGGGAGGGAGGGAGAGAGCAAAGTATGGAGAGAAGGTTAGGAGAGGTTGGTGTCCCAGCAGACTGAGAATCTCTGGAGTGTGGTTAAATGTTGTAAACCACAAGCTACCAGAGCATTTCTGTGTGTTCACAGAGGTTTGCTGTGGGCCTGTGTGTTTTTGTGAGTGTGTGTGTGTGTGTGTGTGTGTGTGTGTGTGTGAGTGTGTGTCTGAGTGAAGTGCATGTGCATTCCAGGGAATCAGGGATGTGAGTGGAGAGGTGAAGCTTGTGGGAGGTGTGGGAGGGGGGGCAGGGAGGAGAGTGGTGGGGCTGGATGGGAGCGGCGTTCCCGAGCCTGAGCTTGGGTCCGCTGTGCCTGCGGACCGGCATGTAGTCCTGCTTGGTCCCGACCCGCAGCCTCTCATCTCAACACAGGCTGACACACGTGTGCGCACGCACTGACACACACGCGTGTACACACGCGCACGCAACACATTATCAGGAGAGTAAGAGTGAGAAAAAGACAAAGAGAAGAGAGAGTTTGATACACAGAGAGAGAGAAAGAGAGAGAGAGAGAGAGAGAGAGTGTGTGCGTGTTCGCTGCTCCTGTTCTCTAGTCAGCGCGTAGCCACGCGGCTGCCATGTTTGTTCACTGATGGAAACAAGTTTGGTTTGAATGACAATCATTGCCAAGGGCTCAGGTAACTGCTGCTCGATGGCTCTCTCTTTTCTTCTCTTTCCTTTTCTTTTCTTTCCTTTCTTTGTTTTTAAACTCTTTTTTAAATTTGATCTCCTCTTTTTCTGTAGGGTTTAAGATGCACGGAAGAGGAAAAGTAAAGGTGCAGATGGGTGAGTGGAGATCTGAGCAGCGCCAGAGCACCATGTAGGACAAGACCAGGAGCAGGACCAGGAGCAGGAGCAGGATTAGGACTAGGAGCAGGACCAGGAGCAGGAGCAGGATTAGGACCAGTATTAGGATTAGAATTAGGAGCAGGTTCCCCAAGGTTGGCCATCTCTCTCTGGATTTCTCATGTCTCCATGTGGTCTCATGGTGATGCTGTTCTTTGTCACTTTTCTCCTTGAATTGTCATTGAAAATGTTTACATTTTACATCTGAGATAATAATAATAATAATAATAATAATAATAATGATGATGATGATAAATGCGTCACCACCACCTATAATAATAATAATAAAAGCACCAATAATAATAATAATAATAATAACAGAATAACAGAAGTTTTGATCACATTTTACAAGTCATTTTACACACACATGCACACACACACACACACACACACACACACACACACACACACATGCATACACATGCATATACACACACACAAATAGATGCTAGGGTCAGGAGGCTAAAACCATGCTCTCAATCTGTACTAATTGTAAACAAATGCATCTTATAAAGATACATTTCTCTGTTCTGTCCACTGGAACACACCTGGCTGGTCTCCTTGAGGTCCTGTGGAATTACCTCAGGAGCTGAATAAGGTGAACCAATCAGGAGGCTCGAGAACAGACCGAAAAGCTAAGTGAGATTAAAGGTGTGATGAACTGTGCTGTGTGTCCCTGACTCTATGGCAGTGGATAAGCAGAAGCGTCTCTCCAGCTCTGCTTGGGTACCCCTGTGCAGCTCATCGCACACACATCACACATGCTCACCACACACACTCAACCATGGGGATGGACTTTTATTTTGATCTTGAAGTACACAAGATAGAATAAGAGCGTGGAGCCTATTCTCTTCTCCACTAAAGTCCCTGTGGAGCCAGACAGACTTCTTCTCTCACCTCCTCTTGTCTGTCCTCCCCAAAGCTCTGGAACAAAAGATAGAGGTTGAGCGTGTGATTTCATATTCAGAGGTTATTCACTGGCCGTGGACAATAAGACAAGTACAGAGCTGGAAAGAAAACTAAGAAAAATGCAGAGGGACAAAACTGGGCTGGAGTAGGGTGAGGTGAAAGGGTCTTAACTAGTTTGTGTTGTGATTATTCTGCAGTTTGCTGTGTGTGTGTGTGTGTGTGTGTGTGAGTGTGTGTGTGTGTGTGTGTGTCTGTGTGTGTGTGTTGTGTGTGTGTGTGTGTGTGTGTGTGTCTGTGTGTGTGTGTGTTGTGTGTTTGTGTGTGTGTGTTGTGTGTGTGTGTGTGTGTGTGTGTGTGTGTGTGTGTGTGTGTTGTGTGCATATGTATCGCTCTGATTAAATGTGACACACTCAAAGCATTCAGCTCAGGGGTGAGGGGCAGAGGTCACAGATCAGCAAAAGGCTTCAAGGATGTAATTGTGGTCAGGTGTGCATTATTCCTGAGAGAGGAAGAGAAAGAGGCCCCCCCCCCCTCTCTCTCTCTCTCTTTCTCTCTCTCTCCCTCTCTTTGTCTCTCACTCTCTTGCTCTTTAAACACTGTGTACAGCAGAGCGGTTTTTGTGTGTGCGTTTGTGCATGTGTGCATGTGCGAGTGTGTTTACCTCCGGGCATTAATAGTACTAACGGCACACTCTATCTGGACACTGTCCATCGTTATCACATGTTTAATCAAATGTCCGTGACTGTCAGAAAAGAAGCACACCACACCCTGTTGTGAGTAACCGATAATGCATTAAACGTTTTCCACTTTCACCCCTAATGCACTTGCACAACAATAACTCTTGGGAAACTTCAGAGTTAGATAAGTCCAGGATCTGCGAATGCAGGCCCTGTATTTTATGTTCATGGCTTCCAGGAATGTTGTGTTGTGGATGTAGTTGTGAAACCCTGCTTGCTGGAGGGGGCTTCAGCTGACACTCGCTGTTTTTCAGGACCTGTGCGAACGTTGAAGGTGAGAAGTTGTCAGGCTTAAGCCCGAATCCGTGCTGGCCGTGGTCACTGTAGAGCGCAATGCATATTTGCACAAGAAAAAATAAGACAACAGATCAATAATGAATGAACCGTTGAGAGCTGCAGTCGTGCAGATGGAAAGTACCGGCGCTCAGAACTTGCCCTGGTGCTGGATAATGTTTGTCTCTCTGAACTCTGACATCTGCCTCATGGCTTACTTCTCAGCACTATTCCAGTCTTCCTCACTCCCTGTTGGTTTTCTTTCCTAAGGTGAGAAGCTGCGAGCAGCTAGCGGCAGCGGGAGGACCATCCCGGCAGCGTCCCTTGTGTGTCAAGAGTCTGCCCTCTGCTCCCCCACCAAAGGACTCTGACAGATGGAGAGGAGCAGGGAGTCGAGCGCACGAAAGACGTTTACGTTTTTCTCATCCTCCACAAACTGCTCACACATGTAAACATGTGCGCAGACACGCAAACGCGCACGTTATCACCCACATGTGCACGTATAAACACAAACTATCTGCAGTCATTAAACAGAATGTTACTTTTTAACTCCAAATAATTTACGCTGTCAATCCCAGCTTACTTACATGGCCAACTACAGTCAACCCCCAAGGTACTAAGACCGTCAAGCCCACATAACTCTCACAGTCAACCCCAGGTAACTCACATAGTCAACTCCAGGTTAAGCCCAGGTTACCAACACAGTCAAACCGAGGTAGTTATTTATGTCATACTGACATTTATATTTACAGCATGCAGACACTGTCCAGAGTGACGTACCATACTGCTTTCACTCTGTGGAGGAAGCCGTTATGCCACTATACTAGGCCCAAGTATACCATTAAGCTAGAACCCTGTACACATGAGGAATACACATGAGGAAAGTACAGTTTGTTTAATAATATTATTATTATTTATTTGTTTTAATGTTTGTTGTTATGGATATCATTTTTTTTAATGTAGAGAAGTAAGTGAAATGTCATGGATTGACTTTAGGGCCCATCAAGTGCTTCCTGAAGAGGTAGGTCGCTAGTGTACTTTTGAAGACATCACGAGACTCCAATATATGGACCGGTAGTGGGAGTTCATTCCACCATCTGGATGCTAGCACAGAAGAGAGTCGTGAGGCGTGTCTTCCCCATCTCTTGAGGGGCTGTGGTTCGAGTCATACTAGAGGCTCAAAGAGTGCGAGATACAGTCCTAGGGGAGGTTAGTGTTTGCAGGTAAGAGGGCGCAGGCCCATTTTTGGCAAGCATGAGGGTTTTAAATCAGACGTGAGTGACTACAGGAAGCCAGCATAGGGAATGCAGCAGCGGAGTGATGTGTGTGAACTTGGGAACACTGATCGTGAGCCGCGCAGCTGCGTTTTGGATCAGCTGCAAGGGTCCAGTGGTGTGCGCACGGCACCTGCCAAGAGAGAGGAGCAGTAGTCCGGTCTTAAGATGATGAGGGACTGGACAGGAAATAAAGTGTCATCTCTGGAAAGAAACAGACAGATGCTTCTGAAGTTCTATAAGAGAAACCTGCATGTTGGGCATGTTGGAAACATGGGCAGTGAATGAGAGCTGTTTGTCTAGGACCACGTCCATGTTTTTCGCATTTCCAGACATTGTGATAAGTGAGTTCTCAGCGCGGATGGTCAATATGTAATGGTTGGTTCTTTCTGGGATTTTGTTTTGGGTGATGGGAGACATCCATGATGAGATGTTAGTCAGGCATGCTGAGATCAGAGTTCACATCTTTTAGTGTCGGGAATGCAATACATGAATGAATGCATGCAAAACAATACACGAATGACTGCATGCAAAACAATACATGAATGAATGAATGCAATACATGAATGAATGCATGCAAAACAATACATGAATGACTGCATGCAAAACAATACATGAATGACTGCATGCAAAACAATACATGAATGAATGAATGCAATACATGAATGCAATACATGCAATGCATTCAAGGACATTGATACCAGTCATGACCAGTAACTAGGTTACTAGGTTACTATGTTACTAGGTTATGGGAAAGGATAACTGCTATTTCAAAAATATTTTACCCATTTAGCATATGACACTTTTTACATTTTCTTCTCCATGTCTCACTTCTGTTATATTTCTCACTCCGTCTCTCAATTGTGTTATAGTTCTCACGCCTTGTTTCAGTTCTTCACACTGCTGATTCAGCTGTGTGTTGAGAGCTGTAGTAGTTATATCAATATCAATATCATCACAGCATGTGGTCATGCGTCACATGTTACATTACATGAGTGTAACAAGTAATTGTGTTTAGGTTAACAGTTGTCCTCTTCATGTTCTATGCTTCTGGAAGCCTGCGAGACAGATTTGATAAAGAACATGTTTCACACCATAATTGAATAATTTACAATTATTTTCATAATATTAAAATCTCTGTCAGTCTTGTAAAGGCTATTTGATCTAACAGACTCTGGAAGTCACTTCTATAGTGGACAGATTTGCTAGTGCCTGTCCTTTCTCAGTTGAAAATATCCAAAGAGTGCTCAGATATCAATAGCGTAAAGAAATGTCCCCCCTCTGTCCTCGCAATAAATGGGTCTTTTAGATCCTCTGGCTGTCTATCCACAGTGTGTGTGTGTGTGTGTGTGTGTGTGTGTGTGTGTGTGTGTGTGTGTGCAAGTGAGTGCTGGAATAGACCTAATATATGGTCTATTAGGGGTCCCTTGTCACTGGATTAGCAGCCTGTCTAATATATGACTGTGCAGTGTATCAGTGGATGCCTGTGAAGACTCAAGGGTTTCTTGGCTTTTGAGAAAGCACTCAAATACGGCTCTGTCATTTAGGTAGCGAAACACTTACGGCTTAGAAATACACACGACATTATCCCCATTACTGCAGAACACCGCAAAGAGTAAACAAAAGCAGATCTGTTATCTGTATAAGGCTACCTAGTCCCAAAGACTTAAAGCATAACCTGGCAAACAAGACTCACAGAGTCTCGCAGAGTCTTGCGGAGTCTCGTAGCGATTGGCAGACACTTCTGAAAAAGTTGAGTGCAAAGGGTCTCGGGGGCACTACAAAAACTACAAAAATGACAAACTCACACACTCAGTTGCACAAAGATGGGGATGAGCTCAAACATAAAGATCACTGACCCACATCTCCTGGCTTAATCAAGCTTGTCCACAGGGATCACAGTCCATTTTTCAGGTTCTGCGCACAGCCTACATACACCGTGCAGGTGACCACACAGCCCACGTACACTGTGCAGGTGACCACACAGCCCACGTACACCGTGCAGGTGACCACACAGCCCACGTACACCGTGCAGGTGACCACACAGCCCACGTACACCGTGCAGGTGACCACACAGCCCACGTACACCGTGCAGGTGAACACACAGCCCACGTACACTGTGCAGGTGACCACACAGCCCACGTACACTGTGCAGGTGACCACACAGTCCACGTACACTGTGCAGGTGAACACACAGCCCACGTACACTGTGCAGGTGACCACACAGTCCACGTACACTGTGCAGGTGAACACACAGCCCACGTACACTGTGCAGGTGACCACACAGCCCACGTACACTGTGCAGGTGAACTCACAGCCCACGTACACTGTGCAGGTGAACACACAGCCCACGTACACTGTGCAGGTGAACACACAGCCCACGTACACTGTGCAGGTGAACACACAGCCCACGTACACTGTGCAGGTGACCACACAGCCCACGTACACCGTGCAGGTGAACACACAGCCCACGTACACTGTGCAGGTGAACACATAGCCCACGTACACTGTGCAGGTGACCACACAGCCCATTTACACCGTGCAGGTGACCACACAGCCCACGTACACTGTGCAGGTGAACACACAGCCCACGTACACTGTGCAGGTGACCACACAGCCCACGTACACCGTGCAGGTGAACACTATTAGATCCAGTAGTGTGTGTATGTCCTTTGAATATGAGCACTGGTTCTCAGTGGACAGGCCTCTCTTTGTGAGGGGTGGGGGTGGCGTGATGCCTGTTGCTGGTATCATAAGAGTCATAAAATCCCCAGAACTGTCAACACATACAACCCATCGCACCTGTCCTGCAGCAAGGGTGCTATACTGCCAGATTTCTGGAGGGAGGTGTGTGTGTGTGTGTGTGTGTGTGTGTGTGTGTGTGTGTGAGAGAGAGAGAGCGAGAAAGACATGTGTTCAGTTGCCCATGATCATCACTAAAGTCCCTCATTTAGCAAGTCTGCCTCATATGTTATGGTCTCTCTCTCTCTCTCTCTCTCTCTCTCTCTCTCTCTGTCCGTTTCTCTCTCTCTCTCATTCTCTCGCCTTCCCTCACTCAGCGTGTATATATCAAGTTCTATGTTTGTTGCCTTAAGCAGCTGTTATTGCTGTTAAGGGCTCGAGTATTGTTCTCAGCCCTGCTCCCTCTCTTGTGCATGCACACACAAGCCCCGGATGGAGCAGGCAGCGTCAGCGTGGCGTGTAGTAGTGACGCTGGGTGGTAGAGTGGGTCCTGGCGCCCTGCGATGCCCGTGGTTCTGTCCATGCATGCAGGCTGCCAGGAAAGAGCATGCAGGCCTGGTGGTCTGGGCCTGTTTACTGTGTGTGATCAGGCAGGACTTGGTTAAACAAACGTGAGTGCCTGTGAGCCATCCCCTCTGACGCTGCATGTTATCCCCCCGGTGCTGGTGCTGCTGGGAACACCGCGGCTGCATGTGGGTGGGAGAGCATGCATGTGTGTGTGTGTGTGTGTGTGTGTGTGTGTGTGTGTGTGTGAGGGAGTGTGTGTGTGTTGTGAGGTAGTCTGTGCAAGCTATTGAAGCTCTCTGGCTAATATGCACTTGCAGTGTGTATGTTTGTGTGCTTTTGTGAGTTTTTCTGTTTTTTTGGTGGGGCCTGGTGTGTGTGTGTGTGTGTGTGTGTGTGTGTGTGTGTGTGCGCGTGTGTGCATATGCGTGTGTTTGTGTGTGTGTAAGAGTTTGCATGCAAATATGGATGTGTGTTCATGTAAATGGGTAACTGCAAACTAAAGCCTCTTTCTTTGGGCTGGGAGAGGCGTTCTGGCAGCTGTGCTGCAACAGGGAGTCAGTGAGACGCTGTCTCCCACCTGCCAGTGGAGGTGAAGACACACTCAGCTAACCTGCTCCCCTGTGCAGTTTAGTGCCAAACAACCTCTACTCCTTACAACTGGGAAAAGGTGTGAGTGAAATTTGGAGCTGACATTCCTTTCTGCAGTGTTGAGATCACTGATTACCGTTCTTCAGTTACGCCGCGAGGATGTCCTAAATTGTCTCTCGTCTTCCTCGTGCTGGTTGCTTTGCGATATGGGTTCGGTGTTTTGAACCGCACGGTGCACAGTCCCGGTAGCAGCCCCGGGGTTACACGGCACGAGCGCGTCTGGCCCGCAGCAGCTTCTGAGGGGCGATGCGGGTGGAGCGCAGCGACGGAGGCACGTCTGCGCTTTGATCCGCGTGTCTATTCATCAGAGTGACACGGTCGGGGCCGCCCGGCCGAGTCAGGCTGCCGGATCCTCGGGGAGGGCTTCATTGGGGCTCGGGGCTCTGTGCCTCAATAGGCCTGCGACTGGCTCGGGTGTCAGCTCAGTGTGGCCTTTGTTTGTCTTTGGTCTTTAGCTCCATGCTGTTCTTCTGACACTGGTACATCATTTATTGGTTCCTCCCCTCTCCTCTCCTCTCCTCTCCTCTCCTCTCCTCTCCTCTCCTCCCATGCTCTTGAACTCTCCTCTTCTCTCCTGCTTTGTTCTCGGCTTGTATGAGATGAATATTTGATCTGTAGTCCGGCCTTTCAGAGGGTCTATCCCAACACTCCTTTGGCTGCCAGTGTCCCCACCCCCTGCCCTCGTGCTCTAAGGCCTGGGCAGTTCCAAATGTCAGTGATGTTAGTTTAGCCATTGTACACGGCTGGCCGGAGCTCAATGGGCAGCTTGTGTGCAAGCCAGCCCCCTACAATGGCCCCCTTTCTGCCTCAGACTTGTTCTCAGCCTTTCCCCTTCATAAAGGAACTCTCCCCCCTTCCTCTCTCTCTCCCTCTCTCCCTCTTTCCCTCACTCCTTCTCATTTACTCTCTCTGGAACTGGGGAGCCCTGTTTAAAATGGGTGGAGCGAGAGAGAGAGAGATTAAGAGAAGGAGTGAGAGAGAGAGAGAGAGAGAGAGAGAGAGAGAGAGAGAGAGAGCTGAACCGTGACTGAGCAATAAGCAGTTTTAAGCGGTGAATTGTTTCTGCATACTCTATCGGTAATTACAAGTGCAGTGGGGTAGCTGTAAATCCTCCTTTCACAGTGCACCTAAGCTTGTTAGCGTGCTTAATTGGACAGGAGCAGAGTGTGATCTTTTACAGAGCTCACAGGCCTACTGGGAGAATGTGTATGTGTATGCTCAATAGCGAGCGTGTGTGTGTGTGTATGTGAGTGAGTGCATGCGCACCGGTGTGTGTATGTATGTGTGTGGGTGAGAGAGGAATGAATGCAAGTGCAATGGAAAACAAAACTTTGCCAATATCAGTGAGACTTTCTGTATAAGGTCAAGAAGAATAAATCCTGTTACAGTGTAAACAGGGTCTGTAACAGAATGAACAGACCGTTACAGGGTGAACAGGGGCTGTTACAATGTGAACAGACCCTATTACAGTGTGAACAAGCCCTGTTACAGTGTGAACAGGGCCTGTTATAGTGTGAACAGGGCCTGTTATAGTGTGAACAGGGCCTGTAACAGTGTGAACAGGGCCTGTTATAGTGTGAACAGGGCCTATAACAGTGTGAACAGGGCCTGTAACAGTGTGAACAGGGCCTGTAACAGTGTGAACAGGGTCTGTTATAGTGTGAACAGGGCCTGTAACAGTGTGAACAAGGCCTGTTATAGTGTGAACAGGGCCTGTAACAGTGTGAACAGGGCCTGTTATAGTGTGAACAGGGCCTGTAACAGTGTGAACAGGGCCTGTTATAGTGTGAACAGGGCCTGTTATAGTGTGAACAGGGCCTGTAACAGTGTGAATAGGGCCTGTTATAGTGTGAACAGGGCCTGTAACAGTGTGAACAGGGCCTGTTATAGTGTGAACAGGGCCTGTAACAGTGTGAACAGGGCCTGTTATAGTGTGAACAGGGCCTGTAACAGTGTGAATAGGGCCTGTTATAGTGTGAATAGGGCCTGTTATAGTGTGAACAGACCCTGTAACTTTGTGAACAGACCCTGTTACAGTATGTCTGGTGAGATCAGGGGCTTCTAAATGTGATAGAGATGAGATCAGGGGCTTCTAAAAATGGCCCAAAGGATGTTATTCATACTAATTTTTATCAGCACCAGTACAGAGAAGTAAAATGAAACTGAAGGGAACGAGTAAAACAACAAAGCGTTCATAACATCTGGAGCTCAGCGCCAGACCTCTGAGACACGGACTCCTGATCTTCCATCATCTACATGTAAGGTGACCTGCTGTATGAAGCTACGACAGCCTGCTGTGTGTGTGTGTGTGTCTGAACTGAGGGGGATTTCCTTATGTCTCTCTTTCTCTTACAGCTGCTAAAATGATTATTATCATTAAGAACTTGTCTGCTTTTCCCATGTGGAAAATGTTTATTTTAACACGTTATAACGCAGAACGATATTTATGTAATTTTTTTTTTCTCGAGCGGCTGCTGGCTGGGTTCCTGCCAGACCCTCGAGAACAGCAAAAGCCCCAATTTTTTTCAGACTTCATGGACAGCAGACGTCGACCATCTGCGGAAAAAGGGAACGGGGATGCAGAGGTACAGTGTCTTGATTGGGCGTTCGCTCTGCCACATTCGGAAGGTTTGCTGTGTAACTATCACTTGGATCTGAGGAGGATGTCTCTGCTTCTACTGTGCATCGCATGGATGTGAAAAGCATATACTTTATGACAACGCTTTATGACAAAGCATATCCTGTTGTGGTTGCCAAGGGTAACACTGCAGCCTCGTGCATGTGAAGCTTAATGTTAATGCAACATATCCTTTCAAGCCCATATAAATTACTATGAACCAAAACTGAGAAAAGTATAATTCATCGTTATGCGAACATGGTTCTTTTTTTCATGAGATGGATCTGTGGTGCTGCCCTCTGGTGGTGGGAACTCTGGTCACATTGTCACTGCGACATGCTGTGGCATCCTGTACATCTGGATGGCAAATGGTAATGAGACAGATGTAAAAGGGGTCAAAGGTTATTTGGGTGCTATAATGGAGATTAAAAGTGAAGAATAACAGTGATGAACAATCATCTGTAGCAGCTCTGAGAGTGAACCAACAGGACAATGTGTGTGTGTGTGTGTGTGTGTGTACAGAATGACACTACAGGTGCCCAACATGATCTTATGACTTTATTGATGACCAGATCTGAATAAGTTTAGACAATATAGTATAGTTAATATTACTGCTGAAATTAAAACTGAAATCAACATAAAGTCTATTGTCTCTTCTGTTTCTTTAATTTCTCCTTTCTCTCTCTCTTTCTTGGTCTCTTTCTTTCCTGCACAGACTTGCCCCCTCCCCACTGAATTCCCTTCTTTCATAGAGAGGTCAAAAGTCAGAGGCCATAACCCAGCCCCAGGCTAAATGACCCTTCCACCCCCTAGATGCTCCTGGCTCTTTATTTTGTACACACCTGAAGATTGTACCTGTGGCTGGATCACCTGACAGCCTGATGAAAGACCCCGGAGGTCTGGTTTCAGTGCCCTCTCTCCTCTTTGACTGATAGAATCGGTGAATCCACTAAGGCCTCTGAAATACTTTGGAAAGAAAATAATTCTCTTAATGTCATGGGGGAAGGTATTTTAATAACGAATGCAATAATCCTGATTTCACTCTTGATTGAGATGAATTGATCAGCACTGCTTTTCCTCATTCAAAAATGTGCTATGTCGTCGAGGTGTTATGGCATTATTTGACATGGGACAGTCTATTCCATCACAGTGGGCAGGTGATCAATATTATACATGGAGAAAGAACTCTATTTTTTAGTCTGTTCCAACTGTATATGTGTAATGTATGTGAGGTGTCTGAACCTGGCCAACATTCTCCATGTGTTTCATCTTAGAGGAATTTTCAGACCCAAAAGATTCATTTCACGGCCTTGCGTGTGTCTCTATCTCGTTGAAACACTATTCCCTCTCCTCTCCTATCCTCTCCTCTCCTCTCTCCTCTCCTCTCCTCTCCTCTCCTCTCCTCTCCTCTCCTCTCCTCTCCTCTCCTCTCTTGTTGTTCCTGTCTCCTGTTGTTGGAAATTCTCCTTCCCTTTCGAAGGTCCCCCCACCCCCCACCCAGATAAATACTCTTCCTCTGTCTCTCCTGCCCGTAGGGCTGCCGTGTTTGCGAGCTGCATGAAGAGGCACATCAGTGTGAAACGCGATCCATCTCTCTTTGTCAGAGTGTAATTGCTTGTGCTCCCTTTATCTGTTTGTGCTGTCTTCTGTCCGACGCTTCTTACTGGGAGTTTCCTGTTTTCAGTTATTCTGAGGGATCTTGTCGTGAGCCTCAGGACTTGACTCTCTGACACACTCTTGCTCTGTGCATAGATGAGTGTGTGTGTATGTGTTTGTGTGTGTGTGTGTGCGGATCTCCTTTTTTCTGGCCTGGAAGAATACTTGTCATACCTATTGCGGTCACCATGGTGACACTCAAATTCCACAAGCCCAGGTGGAAGCCCTACCCTCTCGTCCATCTTAGCCCACTGACTGTTTCCACTCCTGGAGGTCCTCGCTGCAATTCCCCTGACAGAGCAGCCCATACGAGAGAGAAACAGAGGCAGAAATGAGCTTAAAATACGTCCACTCACAGATCTTTCCATTAGTGTTGCTTAGATGAGTGCTTTTGTTTCAGACGTCAACAGACAGGGGGAAAATCAGAATATGTTTCTGGTGACCATTTGTGGTGATTTGTGTTCTTTTTGTGTGTGTGTGTGTGGGGGGTGGGGGGGTGTGGGTGTGATTTTTGCGCTGGTGAGTATTGTCAGACAGCTATAAGAAGGAGTGCAGAATTCGCTCTATCTCCATCAGTATGTTACTCAGGTTTCCTTGTGAAACCAACAGGAACTGCTGAAGGTGAAGAAGTGAAGACCCAGTGTTATTCTGCTGTCTCTTGCTCTTAAACCAATGCATTCTGGAATGGCTAACTCAGCCGTGCTGAGTTTGGTGACTCCTCTCTTACTCACTTTCCTGCCACATAATGGTTTTGCCCTGAAGGCCATATTTTTCTTTTCTAGTAAGCAGTTTGACTCTTCCCAAATTGTGTGTGTATGTATGTGTGTGTGGGTGTGTGTGTGTGTGTGAGAGAGAGAAAGAGAGAGTGAGAGAGAGAAAGGCATATTGACCAAATGTCACAGAGTCGCTGTCCTGCTCTCCCACTCGGCTCGGTTCACACCACTGTTCAGCGGCTCTGCCAAACTCTCTGGAATGCCATTATATTTCCCTGGAGGCAAAGAAAATCTCTCTCCTGGCACACACACACTTTTTTTTTCTTTTTACCAATCTGGAATGGTGGCGCCACATAACAGCGTGTGCAATATGCCATGGAAATGCTATCTACTGTAACTACTATACACATCAACACTAAACACATCTACTGTAGCTACTATACATATCAACACTAAACACATCTACTGTAGCTACTATACATATCAACACTAAACACATCTACTGTAGCCGCTGTACTCATCACCACTAAACACATCTACTGTAACTACTATACACATCACCACTAAATATATCTACTGTAGCTACTATACACATCAACACTAAACACATCTACTGTAGCTACTATACACATCACCACTAAACACATCTACTGTAGCTACTATACATATCAACACTAAACATATCTACTGTAACTACTATACACATCACCACTAAATATATCTACTGTAGCTACTATACACATCAACACTAAACATATCTACTGTAGCTACTATACACATCAACACTAAACATATCTACTGTAACTACTATACACATCACCACTAAATATATCTACTGTAGCTACTATACACATCAACACTAAACATATCTACTGTAGCTAC
Organism: Electrophorus electricus; assembly: GCF_041902795.1. Taxonomy (NCBI): domain Eukaryota; kingdom Metazoa; phylum Chordata; class Actinopteri; order Gymnotiformes; family Gymnotidae; genus Electrophorus; species Electrophorus electricus. Next base: position 22,773,351 of record NC_137502.1, read on the forward strand.
TATACACATCAACACTAAACATATCTACTGTAGCTACTATACATATCAACACTAAACACATCTACTGTAGCTACTATACACATCAACACTAAACACATCTACTGTAGCTACTATACACATCACCACTAAACACATCTACTGTAGCTACTATACATATCAACACTAAACATATCTACTGTAGCTACTATACACATCAACACTAAACACATCTACTGTAGCTACTATACATATCAACACTAAACACATCTACTGTAGCTACTATACACATCAACACTAAACATATCTACTGTAGCTACTATACACATCAACACTAAACATATCTACTGTAGCTACTATACATATCAACACTAAACACATCTACTGTAGCTACTATACTCATCACCACTAAACATATCTACTGTAGCTACTATACATATCAACACTAAACACATCTACTGTAGCTACTATACACATCAACACTAAACATATCTACTGTAGCTACTATACACATCAACACTAAACACATCTACTGTAGCTACTATACACATCAACACTAAACATATCTACTGTAGCTACTATACATATCAACACTAAACACATCTACTGTAGCTACTATACACATCACCACTAAACATATCTACTGTAGCTACTATACACATCAACACTAAACATATCTACTGTAGCTACTATACATATCAACACTAAACACATCTACTGTAGCTACTATACTCATCACCACTAAACATATCTACTGTAGCTACTATACATATCAACACTAAACACATCTACTGTAGCTACTATACACATCAACACTAAACATATCTACTGTAGCTACTATACACATCAACACTAAACATATCTACTGTAGCTACTATACACATCAACACTAAACATATCTACTGTAGCTACTATACACATCACCACTAAACATATCTACTGTAGCTACTATACATATCAACACTAAACACATCTACTGTAGCCGCTGTACTCATCACCACTAAATATATCTACTGTAGCTACTATACTCATCACCACTAAACACATCTACTGTAGCTACTATACATATCAACACTAAACATATCTACTGTAGCTACTATACACATCAACACTAAACACATCTACTGTAGCTACTATACACATCACCACTAAACACATCTACTGTAGCTACTATACATATCAACACTAAACATATCTACTGTAGCTACTATACTCATCAACACTAAACATATCTACTGTAGCTACTATACATATCAACACTAAACACATCTACTGTAGCTACTATACACATCAACACTAAACACATCTACTGTAGCTACTATACACATCAACACTAAACATATCTACTGTAGCTACTATACACATCACCACTAAACATATCTACTGTAGCTACTATACATATCAACACTAAACACATCTACTGTAGCTACTATACTCATCACCACTAAACATATCTACTGTAGCTACTATACATATCAACACTAAACACATCTACTGTAGCTACTATACACATCAACACTAAACACATCTACTGTAGCTACTATACACATCACCACTAAACACATCTACTGTAGCTACTATACATATCAACACTAAACATATCTACTGTAGCTACTATACTCATCAACACTAAACATATCTACTGTAGCTACTATACATATCAACACTAAACATATCTACTGTAGCTACTATACTCATCACCACTAAACACATCTACTGTAGCTACTATACATATCAACACTAAACACATCTACTGTAGCTACTATACACATCAACACTAAACATATCTACTGTAGCTACTATACACATCAACACTAAACATATCTACTGTAGCTACTATACACATCACCACTAAACATATCTACTGTAGCTACTACACATCAACACTGAACATATCTACTGTAGCTACTATACACATCACCACTAAACACAGCTACTGTTATTAGTGTACTCATCAACCATTAAAACTGCTACTGTAGTTACTGTACTCATCACCATTAAATACAACTACTCTAGTTACTGTACTCATCACCATTAAACATAGCTACTGTAGTTCCTGTACTACTATTTAGATATAGTTACTGATGTATATAGATTTAATAGCTCTATCCAGCTGTCTAATTATGATCTATGCATAATATATATGATACATTATGCCTTTTCTATATATATATACTTAAACTGCAGGAAGCTCTTTCACTCTCTCATTCATTGAATCTGCACTCCTCTGCTTCATGAACGCCTCAATTGGATATATTTGTTTAGAATATAATACTATTTTAGCTATGCATAACTAGCCATGGGTCATGCCTAGCTACTCTTCGGGACAGATTATTGGAGAGAAAGAGAGGGGGGGGAGATGAAGAGAGAGAGAGAGGGAAAATGACTGCATTCTTGTTGTTATCCTTTCATATACATACAATAAGACTCCATAAGGTCTGGACACTTGAGACTAGTCGGGATGCTGGGTCAGAGGTCACTGTCTCATCTGTTGGGGTGACAGGCCAGACATTCATACACAACAAGACACAGGCGTGGATGAGAGGATTACGCCGCCCTCTCTCTCTGTCTCTCTTCCCCTCATTCTGCATCCCTCCTAGTAAAACTTAAACTAAGTGCGGGATGTGAGAATTTGTTAGTTATCTCGCTGTACTGATGTCCAGTGAAGCAGCTTAAAGATGAGGGTGTGACTTGATGAAAGGATGAGACCACTGCAGATAGCAAACCTTACTTGTGCTTCTCCAAGATTCTCTCTCTCTCTCTCTCTCTCTCTCTCTCTCTCTCATATGCTAAATTGGCATGCCTGGTCTCCAGCAGTGAGGAGGTGTTGGCTGGAGCCAGGGCTGGGTATGGCTGCCTGCAGGGCAGGAGAGTGCCAGCAAGAGAGAGAGAGAGAGAGAGAGAGAGAGAGAGAGAGAGAGAGAGAGAGACAGCTGGACAGCAGGAGAGCCAGAGAGATCAGAGAGCTCATCTTTCAGCTGCCATTCACACTGCTGCTAACACACACACACATACACACACACACACACACACACACACACACACACACACACACACACACACACACACACACACAGTACACACGCATACAACCAAACACACTGCACACATGCATGTACACATACAAACACACACACACACACATACATGCCATTCTCTGTCTAAACTGACCTACTGTATGTAAACAAACACAAACTCCAACCATAAACACACACTCGCTCGGGAGCCTTTCACACTCCGGCGTTTTCCCTGGATCACTGCAAAACCACTTACACTTTCTCCCACACACAATACTTGCCTTACACATACTTGTGCACACACGCACACACACACATGCTGGCTAGTTTCTGTCTGCGGTATCATCGTTCTCTTGTCTTGTGCTCAATGGGAAGAAAATCACCTGATCCGCTTCACCTAAAATGCTGGTTCTGAAGAAGGCGTCTTTGTGGAGAGGCTGCGATGGGGTTGTTTTGTTTGTCTTTTCTCTGTCCAGGCTCAGCACTCCAGGGGCATTCGCTGGCTCTCTTCCTCTGGCGTGCTGCGGTGATTAATGGGTTTAAACGGGCTGTGGCCCATCTGTCCCTCGCACTGCTCCACACAGCCTGTGAGGCTGCTCTATGGAGGAGAGTCAGCCCTTCACTCTGCCTCTGAGGCTGCTCTATGGAGGAGAGTCAGCCCTTCACTCTGCCTCTGAGGCTGATCTACTGAGGATAGTCAGCCCTTCACTCTGCCTGTGAGGCTGATCTATGGAGGAGAGTCAGCCCTTCACTCTGCCTCTGAGGCTGCTCTATGGAGGAGAGTCAGCCCTTCACTCTGCCTCTGAGGCTGCTCTATGGAGGAGAGTCAGCCCTTCACTCTGCCTGTAAGGCTGCTCTATGGAGGAGAGTCAGCCCTTCACTCTGCCTCTGAGGCTGATCTATTGAGGATAGTCAGCCCTTCACTCTGCCTGTGAGGCTGCTCTGTGGAGGAGAGTCAGCCCTTCACTCTGCCTCTGAGGCTGATCTATTGAGGATAGTCAGCCCTTCACTCTGCCTGCGAGGCTGCTCTGTGGAGGAGAGTCAGCCCTTCACTCTGCCTCTGAGGCTGATCTATTGAGGATAGTCAGCCCTTCACTCTGCCTGTGAGGCTGCTCTGTGGAGGAGAGTCAGCCCTTCACTCTGCCTATGAGGCTGCTCTGTGGAGGAGAGTCAGCCCTTCACTCTGCCTCTGAGGCTGATCTATTGAGGATAGTCAGCCCTTCACTCTGCCTGTGAGGCTGCTCTGTGGAGGAGAGCCAGCCCTTCACTCTGCCTGTGAGGCTGCTCTGTGGAGGAGAGCCAGCCCCTATTGTCCTTATCCTCTTGTAATAGAGCTACTTTAGTCTTAATGTACTCTGCCCTTTAAAAACTATCAGGACTGTTTTGTGCTGAGTTTGAAAAGTGCTGAGTCTGAAAAGCTCAGCAGACAGCTGGGTGGCCTGAGCACTGGTGGGAAACACGGGCAGAGGTGTCATAACAAAATGGCTCCTGTCATAGGATCTCATGACATCTTGCGGGATCTCTAGTCGGAACCTGAGGCCTACATGTCCTGACCTAGACATCGTCGGTCCAAAAACAACTTCCTAATGAGCTTGGTAAATCGCTGGTTGTTCATGGTTTAAAATTATGAGTTGTTTTATAGGTTATATTCTGGAGACCTGACTATTACTGAGTTTTCAGCAGCAGAGGGTCAGAGGTATGTCAGGCCTTAAAGTGAAAGGGTCAGGTGTTACTGGTGCCAGTACAGACTGGTGTACAGGAAACAAAGCTGTAAATATTGTACTTGGACTCTGGTTTCTCTGACTCGTCAGTCATTAAAACGAGTTTATTGCATATTCACGGAACATGCAGGTGGTGCATGTTATACTTTACTTACACTGTGACATCATCCCATTAAGTAACTTTGTCTTGGATGGAGCACACAGTTGTTTCAGCTTATTTTGTTGCCATGCAAAAGTATACCTTAGCAACTGTCGCCAGCAGCAAGGGAATGGAACAAGGTGACATCAGCAGGCGTTTGATCGGGACAGCAGACAAAGATTCGTTTTGCTTTGCTAGCGGAGTGCAAGCTTTCTCCCTTGGGCTGGGCTAAGGAGCGTGATGTAAGAATCCGATCTAGCGTCTGACCTATCGAGTGCTAATCTTCAATCGGGTGCCTCGGCTTCTGCGTGCCTTAACCCCTCAGCTGATGCGCTCCGCTTCACTGAGGGAGGACGGCTCACTGACTTCTCATGACCACCAGAGCACGAGACTTTACGAGCTAGAAGAGAAACGGGCTCGTCGAGAATGAATGAGAGAAAAATGAAGAGACAGACAGAGGAAGGAGCAGAGGGAGGGATGAATAAAGAGAGGATGAAAGAGAAGGAGAGAGGGAGAGAGGGAGAGAGAGGGAGAGAGAGGAGGAATGGGCTTTGTTAATCCCTGCACATCTGGCTTCTATTACGATGTGGGAGCTGCTAAAATAATGTTTTTCACCCTACAAGCCTTTCTGTGCTATAAATTACCCATCAGCCACTGTGCCTTCCTGACTACGCCTGTCTCTCTCTCTTCTCCTCTCCCTCTCTCTCTCTCTCTCTCTCTCTGTCTCCCCACTCTCCTCTGCTTTCTCCATTTATTCCTCCCACCCACCATCCCTTGCAGTGATAAAGAATCCTGTCTTCTCTCTCTCTCTCCTTCCTCAACCTCTTGCACTACTCATGTCTCCTCATGGAGTCCATCTTCCACCCCCCTTTCCAGAGGAGAGTTCATTTCACAACCCCCCCCCCCCCCAAGGAGAGGTCATTCCACTCCGCACCCCCTCCCCTGTGTTTCCCTGCTCTTATTCCCACTGACCCAAACTTCACAGTGAGCATTTCTGCATTCTGGATGCCATATTCTAACAGATACCATGCAGGGACTTATATTATGCAGTGAGCCTTTGAGAAATGGGGACCTGGCGCCCATTACGCAGGGTCCTAGAGCATTGGAACACAAACATCTGTGTTTACGCAGGGTCCTGGCGCACTGGAACACAGGGTTTCATGTTCCAGCACGTTTGATGCAACAGACTTGATGATTTGAGTGAGTCCACTCATGACCTATGGAGAGGGATAAGGAACTAAACTAGGTGCAGTAATCCTGGTGTGATGCGCTGCTGTAGGCAATTCTGTAGCAACTTTTATTATGTATGTGTGACTGGCCACGATACGGGAGCGGCCCAGGTCACGAGGAGGCGGGGAGGGGGCAGTGCGGCTCAGAAACTGCGTCCTGCCCCTCTGAGAAAGCGTGAGGGCAGGGTGAGTGTGGGGCCCATCGCTGGGGCCAGCGTAGGCCTAGTGTGGGGGCTGGTGTAGGGGCCAGCGCAGCCTGGTGAGGGGCCGATCTGAGCGGCGCAGAAGGGCGGAGGGGTGGAGGGTCAGGGCATCGTCACCAGAAACACCAATTAGCTAAAGTGAAGTTGACAGGAGCGGGTGGATGAAAGCATCAGCGTGCCGGGTAACCGGCCTGCGGGCGCCGATTGCGTGGGCCGCGGGGTGGGTCCAGTCCTGAGGGCATTCCAGCTCGCACCAACAGGGACATGCTGGAGCTGGCATGGGGGAGCGGCCGGTTACGGCCTGGTCGGGGCTGGCACGGATGATGCCCGCCTACATGTGCCCTGCCTCCGCCCAGGTGGAGGGGGGCATAATCGGTTCAGATCAGAGCAGGAGCACTAAAGCATCAGTCTAGGGGAGCTGTTATTACAGCCATTAGTGCGCTAACCTTACCTCATATGTTAAAATTAGCACCAAACATAATGCAGTCATTAGGGCTCATGAAAAGAGGGTGTGTGTGTTTGTGTGTGTGTCAGAGGGGGTGAAGGGATATATGTCAGCCTAGATTACACACAGAGGAGACTACTGGCATTGTTTGCATCTGTTCCTTTACGCATTCTTTAACGTTAATTTTCACATTTAGACTTGCCTCGAGTCAGTAAAACACACTACCTTACCATTTCAAAGAGGGTTTCCTGCTTAGAACACTGTGCTTGTGTGTGTATCTAGATGACATCTCAGCAATTAATATAAAGTTTTTTCAAAATATGCCCTAAGCAGTGTTTTCTAAGATGTGTCTAAGCTGTATGTCTTGATATTCCCTATAACATAATCATGCAACCTCAGGGTGAACTATAAGAGCAGGAAGAGGTGCATGCATGTGTGTGTGTGTGTGTGTGTGTGTGTGTGTGCAGCACACTGTGATCGTCTGTCTGGTGCCAGTGAGCGTGCTGGCATGTCAGAGCAGGGCGTAACAGGACCTGGGTATGGTCTGTCATTCTCAGTCGCTCAGCCTCACATGGATGCGTACTGTGTCACTGGGCATGATTCCACACTCATAAATGTGCCCCCATCTATCTCTCCTCGCTCAGACCCCACCCCACCCCTGTCTATCGGTCTCTCGGTTACTCCATCCCATAATTACCTGGAGATTTCTGAAGCGGTAAGGTGCAATGCTGTATGCCATAGCTGCTCAGATGTCAGGGAGACTGCATGCCATTACTGAGCTCGGCACTGGCACAAGAAGAGAGAGAGAGAGACAGAGAGAGAGAGAGGGAGAGAGAGAGAGAGAGAGAGAGAGAGAGAGAGAGAGAGAGAGAGAGAGAGAGAGAGAGAGAGAGAGAGGCCTACTTATGGCCTAATTCTTGTGAGACTGTCTGTCTGTTTGGTTTCCTGAAGTTGTGGAGTCGCTGACGTCTCATGGAGCTTTTTTACTCTCTGTGCACACTGTCTCACTGCGTCTCTCTCTGCCATGACCATATTCATTTGCAGCGTTGCCAAAGCAATATTAAAACAAGAATGAGCGTTTTCAAAATTAAGAAAAATGAGAACGATACGTTAATAATATTATCTTTCTCTCTCCCTCTCTCCCTCTCTCACCCACTTTCCATCTCTGTCTCCCTTTGTTTCCATTTGTGCTCATCCCTCTCCAGCTCTCAACTTTCAGGAGGGGGTGGAATGGGAAACGGTGTCTCATGTCTGGGCAGTGTGTTTCTCACTCTGTCTCAAGATGAATCACAGATCTGTCATTTCCAGCTTTGCCCCGAGAGAGCGGCAGACCAGTGGTGGCTGAGCTCCGTCGCGGCACGGGCATCCACGGTCCGGGCCACGCCCGAGCATCTCTGCACCTTGGCCGGCGACCTGTTGGCACGGCCGGGGAGCTGCCAATGGGGTCGGATCTTCGTAACAATGGCCTTTCCTATGGGCAACAAGGAATGCACCCAAACCTCACCTTCCACGTATCCCCTCAAAGGGCCCCTGAAGGGCTTGTCCGGCTCCGGGTATGAGAGGGCAAAACAGACAGCCTTTCATATGCGTGGCCCACGTTCAGATGCTAAGTCTGTCATTTTTCTGTCATGATCCGTGGGATTACGGATGGGGGGGGGGGTCTCCTCGTGGGGGTCTACGATATCAAAGCCGGAAAGGGTGGGGGGAGAGGGAGGGGAAGGGGAGGGGCCGCTGACTGCCTTTGTTCCAGCTCCACCCCAGGATTCCATGAAAAGATCACGGAGCAGCCTGATTCGTCACGGCCTGGGTCTCTCCACTCTGATTGGTTCCAATGAGCGGGCAGATGTTCCGCCTACAGCAGGGGATCTGAGAGACTCCTGCCCCACTCTGTCCCACTGCTGGATGGTCTCCTTCTCTTCCTCTCTCTCTTTCCCTCTCTCTCTTTCTCTCTCTCTCACACACACACACACACGCACACAAACACACACACACACACACACACACACACACACACACACACACACGCACACACACGCACACAAACACACACACACACACACACACACAGACACACACACACACACACCCTCATACTTCTAGACAGCCTCCCAACAAAGACTATACACATATACTGTATATGTACCTAACTCATTATAGACACAGACAAACATTCCACTACTTACATCTGCACACACACACACACACACACACACACACACACACACACACACACACACACCTGTAACTTCCCCAATTCCAAAACACAGAAAAATACACAAAATGTCCTCTGTTTAAAACTACGCTGTTTAAAATGTAGTTATTAAAGAATTTGGTATAGGCACACACAGCCAGACAGACCCAGTCCATGGGCTAAAGTGTGCTCCGGCGCAGCAGGTCCACTTTTTTAGGACGAGGGGAAGAGAGAAGGAGAGAAAAGGGAAAATAATTAGATTACAGTAACGTGTTACATTGTAGCACAAGGACTGGAGGAGAGATTAGGAGAGGAGCAGAGAAATACGGAATGGCATGGAGAGGTAGCAGCTGCAGTGTAAATAAACACACTTCCGTAGTGGTGACGCAGGCCGCCAAAACTCCAAACACGCGCGTTCCAGTTTTCACGGAGTGGCAACACACTGCGCTTCCTTACCCTGGCCGCCCTGCGCCGCTCACTAATTCCTGTTAGCTCCCAGGTGTCCGTTTGTGTACGGAGCATGACTGTTTGTGTACGGAGTGTGACTGTTTGTGTACAGAGCGGTCGTTTATTGCTTTATATTTATTTATTTTTTTCACAATATTTTCGCCAAAGCAGATGTTGCTTCTCAGGCCCGCCCCTGACCCCGCCCCAAACCGCAAACCCCGCCCCCCCACCCTGCTGGGTTCACTTTCGCCTGTGCAGGCTGTGATAAGCCTGACAGTCTGACACCGCGCAGACGTAGCCCATTTGCTGGCTTGTTTGCTGAGACGAGAGACGGGGAGATAGAGATGACTGCTGCAAGCTGAAATTGGAAAGCCCTGCATGACTGGTTGGCCTGATTAAAGACCCTGACCTAATGGGGAGCACGAGGCCTCCGGCATGGAGCAACAGATAGCATATCTCTGCTAATCACTGCAGCTCGCTATTTTAAAATGTTCTCATGTGGCATGAGTCAAAGGCCGCCACCAACACCCCCTTCCTCCTTCTCCTCCTCCTCCTCTCCTTCATCTTCTGCTACTACGTCCTCCCGCTTACACACTGTGTTGTCGAGGCCGCCACCAGACCGTAGGGAGAGCGGAGAGGAGTGTGGGGAGGACAACCAGAATGCCTTGGGCCTCTCTGCAGACTTTATACAGTTTGAATGTAATGCTAAATTTGTTTGTGAGTTAGTTTAATTGTGGATTGTGGAACATTTTGTCACGACTTTCTCTTTTTGGTCCGAGTCGAAAGTATGAATGTGTTTTGCTGTCTTTGTGATATATGTGTGTTTTTGAGTAAGCCTTCCCTCATTTTCCCTGTTGAGTTAATCCGTCTTTTGTTGTTGGTGATGTTTCTTTGATAAAAGAGGATGTTCACTGAAAGAGGAGATGGTGTTTTCTGATTATTCTTCTCTGTTGACTCTACAGTATCTCTCACACGCACGCAGGCACACACACACACACACACACAGCCAAACGTTTTTTAAAAATCTCATGGAATTATTTGCAATGTCTGCAGGGGGCCCTTAAATTAGTGGCCTGTAGAAGTTATGGCTGCCTTGGCAGCATTGTGCTCTTTTATCGCTCAGAAACAGGAAGTCACATGCAAGGGCAGATGTTGGTGTCCCAGAGCCCAGCTCGGAGGACACGGCTCAGCACGGAGTTTTCCCCTGGAGCTCACATGTACACCGGCGTGCCCATCAGTGGTGCGCCAACTCTCTGTATTCCTCTCCAGCTTCTATTTTAATGGTTAGAGCAGAATAACAAGACTGGGATAAATGTGAGTAACAGGACCATATTGTAGGAGGCTGGCAGGATGATGCTGTAGAATCGTAACAGGCCTGGGGCGGGGGGGCGGGGGGGGGGGGGGGCGTGTAACAGCACCAGGCTGTAGGGGATCAGAGGGCTGAAGTGGGAGACATTATACTTCTGATGAATATAACGAACACTGTCAGCTTTTTAGAACTCAGAGGTCAGAGGGCAATGGTTTGAGAAAACAGATGGGCCTGATCAACTAAAATTGTAGCTGCACTTGGTGCGCACACACACACACCCACAGGCACACACAATGAGGCTGTGTTTTACAATCAGCCCGGCCCTTGAAGATAGACAGAGAGGCAGAAAGAGAGAGAAATGGAGGGAGTGATAGTGAGGGAGGAATGAAGAGTGGATCTGGTTGTGTTTATAGCACAGGGGGCTGGTACCCATGCGTCCCGGACAGCAGGCCGCGGGGAGCTCCCACGAGCCCGTCCACATCCCCGCGGTGCTCCACCAGCCTCCTGCTTGTGGTCCTCACAGCTACACCCTGGCTCAGCGACGCACATCTGGCCCTTATTTCATTGGTGTTCAACTCTGCACTGGTATGCACAGTAGGCAGCAAACGAAATGGGAGTCCCACTCTGCTGCCCTGTCCCAGCAGGCGAAAAGCTCCCTCACCTCTCCCTGGGGGCCCAGGACTGTTCGAACCCACAGATGCACATCCTGAGTGCTGGGCATAGGTGCAGAGCTTGCGCTCAACTAGAATTCCACTGTAACTCCTACAGCGGAGATGGCAGGGATTGTTTAAGAAAAAAGTGCAAAGGGGAGACTTCAAGTCTGAAGAGGATATTAAAGAAATACACTGGAGAGAGTGGAACTATATGTTTTGTTTTTTTGGTTTTTTTCCTCTCAGGAGTAATTTTGTACAGTTCCTTCAGAGAGAGAGTCAGCTTAGAAATTGAGGTGGGAGGGGGGTGGAAAGGGAGAGAGAGAAAGAGAGAGAGAGAGAGAGAGAGAGTGAAGTATAGGGCTGAGGATCAGAGCACCTAATGAAAACCAAGTGCCACCCCATCACCATCTATCTGTCGCTGGTGTGGGGAGACACCTCCTCCACCTCCACGTCTCTCCCTGTCTGCCTCTCTCCCTTTCTCCTCCTCTTCCTTTCTTCGCTCTCCATTTTTATTTCCAAGATGGAAAAACGTTCCCCCCCCCAAAAAAAGTCGTGACTTTCTTTGCCTCCCACACCCCAGAGTGATTTTCTAATACCTCGAGACTCCTGCACACCAGAAATCCAGGGGAAAGTGGTGGAAAAAGAGAATGCTGTGGTGTATTTTCCTTTTCGCAGACAGCCGCGTAACCGCATCACCACATCAAACGTGTGTGCGATGGCTTCAGGTAAGCATCATTAATGTGTACAATAACACTTTATGACCTCCTCCTTTTGGGTCTAGCTTTCATCTCCTCATGAGCCCACAGACTGAGGTGTGAGGATAACACACTGAGGTGATGATGACTACCAGCTCGAGGAAGACTCCACTAGCCCCCACCATTCCTTATCTCAGCAGCGCTGGTTCCCTGGGAAATGAGGTCCTCCCCTGGATTCAGTGCTCTGTCTGCTTTCGCTCTCAGAGCCGGGGCGATCGGAGCGATTGCTGTTGCATCATGGGAGATTATCAGCATGGGATTCACCATGACACCGCGGCATACCAGCAGCCAGCAGGAAGAGGGACAGGAAATGGAAGCAGAAGGGAGCTGAGGGCGTCAGGGCTAAGGGTGGAAGCCCAAGCCAGACGAGACAGCTCTCTCTCTCTCTCTCTCTCTCTCTCCCTCTCTCTCACACACGCACACACACGCGTGCACACACACATGCTCACTCTCTCTCTTTCTCAGCGTCCTAATTAAATGAAGTTGGAGGGTGGAGGGCGGGTGGAGATAAGGGTGGGGTAGGGAGAGTGGCGTGCTGTCCCACGCCAGGTGCTGTCCGCTAGCCGCTAGTCACACGGACGTTTGGCTCAGTGAGGAGTGTGTTTGACTGCGTGCGTGTGCGTGTTTGTGTGGCATGTCACTGCAGAAGGAATCTCCGTATGAACAAGGCTCAAGAGTTTCATCTTTATGAAGGTTTTCACTGTATCAGTGCAGATTTACTGAAGCGTTTTTATGGAAATGGCAGGACTAAATAAATATAAATCTCTCTTTATATTCCACTTCAAAGGCTGGGACATTTTTCTATAAACATGGAATGCCTGCAAGCTATAACTGTGATCAACAGGACAGGAAGACAAACCAAAAGGAAGACCACAGTCATAAACAGAAACATGATATAACTATTTCCATAATTTTATTATCTCTAATTTCTGATCTTCCTAATGCGGATGTCATGCTCTGAATGATAATCAAATACTCCCTCTCTCGATTTTTCACCTCCTCTCAATCCTTCTCTCTCTCTCTCCCTCCTTTCCTCTCCTTCTGTTTATTACCTTTCTTTACTGATGTCTTTTGCTCCATCACGTGTCTGGACTGGTTTTCTTGCCACTAGTCCAGAGGGGTAAGATGAGGTGAAGGAGTGTCAGGACAGGCCAGCTGTGTGTTGTGGGCGGGGCAAAGGCGGGGGGCGGAGGTAGGGGCGGGGGCGGGGCACCCTCAGCTGGGTCCAACACAGTGAGGTGTGAGCCCTAATGAGAAAAGGGGCAGAAGGGGCGGAGCTGGGGCCAGCCTGGCTTGGATTTATGGGAACCATTAGAGGAGACAGGATTAGACCTTGGTGTTAAAAGTTCAGTAAAGCGTAAAAATGCTACTGTGGAATGCAAATGGGTTATGGCAACAATTCTCCCTAAACTAGCATATTATGTTTACCAAAAAAAAAAACCACATGGACATGAGTGTCCACGAAATGTTCCTGTGAAAGGCTGCTAGTGCTTCTTCAGTTTCTTCAGTTTCAAGCTGCAGTTTCTTTTGGCATGTTTCAAACATGTTGTGATCCATTTCCTGCAGGTTAAGTGTTGGTGTTGTGGTTCAGCGCTGGTTATTTATGAGCGCTTGGAGCTGAACGCCGCTGTGAGGGGGGAGATCGGCTGCTTTTTTGGTGAGCAGCCTTAACTCCTGGAGGCTAGCTGTCAAACCAAAGTCTCAGAGGAGATCAAATTTTAAGAATAAAAAAAAGGGATTTGAGGACATGTTTTATTATGTTAAGGTTAGTGTGAGTGATAGCTCCAGGTTTCATTGAGGTAGTGTAGCCACTGGTCCGCATCTTCCTAAACAACCCACGCCTTCTGACTATACCCGACTGCGACTGCACCTTCAGAGTGCTCCCTCTCAGAACCTCACCCTTCTCCCCTGGGACTTCAGATTCCCTCCAATTACAACAGGCAAACCAAAAAAATCTCAGATGGGCCTTTTTTTCAAAACCCGTCCTTTCCCCAGCCAATGACTCGTCAACTAGCAAAAGTCACGTGACATAATGAATAACAAGCAAACGACTAAGCCCCTGACATGAATTAAGTTCTCAATTATTTTAATTATAGACTGTGCAGATGCATAACCATCAAGAGATAATAATACTTCCTCTGTATGTTATCTTCCGCCAGCCAATCCTGGCGGAGCTGAAAGCAAGTGGTGTCACATTTTAACTGTCACATGACCAAGGAGTTTTACACAGACACTGGAGGTTAAGAGGAGCAGGTAAGATGGGAAATGGAGATCTGGGATATACTGGCCTCTGTGGAGAATGATCCCAGTTCCACTGTAACAAGCCTGCAAGCTACCTCTCCATGCCCCAGTCCAGACACGCCTGGCCCAGTCCACGTGTAGCGCCTCCACCAGCTCGGGAGAGCCTCCACGCTCTGGTTCTCCACCCCTTGGTCCACCGAGCCTCCGAAGTCGATTTTCAGGGCCTGCTTTCTGTGGTGACTTTTGTCCAGCGAAGCTAATTTGAAACAGGAGCTGCTCCAGACAGTTCCATCTCTCTCCTCTCGGGCCGGTCGTCTCCTGGGCTGTCCCCGGGGAGCAGCAATTTATGCTTATGGAACAGGCATAGTGAGGGGAGCCTGCAGAGCGTGGGGCCAGAGAGGCTGGAGATGATTGTCCACGGGTTCGGATGCGCGCTCTGGTATGAGGACAGGAGGGGTTAGTGGGGGGTTGCACTTACACTGAGATACTGGGGGTGAAAAAAAAATTAAGACATCAGCATCAGGCTGTCCAGTGACATATCTGCTCATGAGTTGGGCTTCTCATCCTGTGGAGAGGATTGATCTGCTGGCCCTGGGCTCCAGTGATCTGCTGGGCCTGGGCTCCAGTGATCCGCTGGCCCTGGGCTCCAGTGATCCGCTGGCCCTGGGCTCCAGTCATCCGCTGGCCCTGGGCTCCAGTGATCCGCTGGCACTGGGCTCCAGTGATCCGCTGGCACTGGGCTCCAGTGATCTGCTGGCCCTGGGCTCCAAAGATCCGCTCTGCACCTTTCATATCAAAGGCTTAGCCATCTTGTGATTAGATACTGTACTACATGGAAGGGTATGGCCAGACAAAACACACATAAACAAGCACACATGCTCACTAACACTTATCACACACTTATCCTTTTTGCTGTGTGAGAGACTTCATTGTGATTATCTAGTTATATCCATCAGGTAAAGAAATATGAGATGGAGACAAATATGAGATGGAGAGACACCTTTGCATTCCAAGAGACGTTTAAAATCAGCTGGTTGCCATGACACTGCCTTCAGAATGCTGATATCAGTGTTGGCGTCTCATCTAAAGGACACAGAGTGATTGATGTTGGTCTTACAACTAATGCCAGAAGAGAGTGTGTATGTGTGCGTGTGTTTATTCTCCCTGAAAGGTCTCATAGTGCATTCCAGAGTGGTAAGTGTTTCTCTGGGTTGATTTATGCTGCCTGCAAGCTATTTTTTTCCCAGTACAGAGCACACTCTCCCAAACACACAACACACACTCCCAAACACATGATGCACACTCTTCCCAGCACACAACACACACTCCCAAACACACAACACACACTCTCCTCAACACACATCTCAGCTCAGACTTCCCTTTACACAACACACACTCCCGAACACACAACACACTCTCCAATTCACAACACACACAACCCAACACACTCCCCAAAACACAACACACTTCCCAACACATAACACACTGCCCAACATACAACACACCCCACAATACACACAGCATCAGACACATCTCTGCTTTTCCCTAAACCTGCATTGCTGCCTGTCTCATAATCTTTTTTGAATAGCAGTTTTATGCACAAACTCTGTTTGAAAAACTAGTTTGAAGACCCCAAAGGTTTTGCATTTTCTCCTGTTCACAGCAGAATTTATAGTCAAACCTGGAATGCAGCATACACACTTCTTGTGTACTGGGGGCAAGATTTGAAGACTTGACTAAAATGGCCTGGATAAGTGCCACTCTCCAAGGGGGAGCTGTGGAACAGTGCATGGACAGCTATGCTCCCGGTAACTGCTGGGTTTGGAGTAAATCCCTACTCGTCCCCTCTCCCTTCACACACACGCACACGCACACACGCCCACACAAGCACACACGCGGCGCACACTCGCACGCACACACCCACACACACATGGTTGAGGAATGCCCTTCATTCACATGCTGGTGGCCATCTTGCAGGCTTGTGGCTCACTTCCTGTTTCCATGACTACCCTCTCTGTTGTGAGACAGGCGTGAGCAAGAGCTGATAAGCGTGTGCGTGTGTGTGTGTGTGTGTGTGTGTGTGTGTGCATGTGTGTGTGTGAAAGAAACAAAGCTGTAATCCCTCTCATCACCTCGTCCTTCACGTCCATTCATGCCTTTGACAGTGAACCCGTGACGTTTCCGCAGCCTTGCTGCTGTCCGCACGGGCCGGCTGACGGGCCGTCCTCCAGCTCAGAGACGGGGCACCTGGCTCATTACCTTTCCACCTGACCTCCCTGCCCTCAGAGTAGGAAACCTTAGAGGATGTCTACTGAGCTAAAAGAAGTGTGTGTGTGTCATGGGTACGGGGTGCTGAATGGGTGATCGATTGGTTCGTATGTGAACACAGGGACAGTAGGAGATGAGCAGAGGGAGAAGCGGTTTCCTGGGGTTAGTGTGGGAGGTGGGATAGGTTTGGGATTAATGGTATTATTAGGCCTGAGAATGCATGACTACTTTCAGCATGGTCTGAAATGGAGAATTAGTATTTCTGTGTGTGTGTGTGTGTGTGTGTGTGTGTGTGTGTCTGTCCACCATTGTGTTTGTGTCTGCAGGTGAAGTGTATTTTAACTGGAAATGAGTTAAAATATGTTACTTGAAATGTGAGTGGGTTTGATACTAGTGTTAGCATCAGCGTGAAAGAGGACTCAGTTAGCCTTAAAGATGTCGGCAATGCTTACCTATGCTATGTTCTCGTGCGATTACCATGTGTATGGGTCATGCAGTTCAGACTCTCGCTGACCTGGGCTGGATTGTTTATGGACCCCTTGTTTATGTGCTTCCTCTGCTGATCGTTAAAATCCAGAGGTAAATAACCTTAAATTAAACTCACCTCCTCAGTTTGACCTCTTATTGGGCCAAAGGGTGGAGTCACTATCCAACTTCTGTTTTTAAGAGGGAAAATATGGACCTTTACTGCCACAGATAGAGGAGCAGCAGAGTTAAGGATTAAGGTTGGGTAGCTAAGAGTCACCAGTATTTGACTCATGTACCAAGAGGTTAAATTTGACTTCCTGTTGAACATTTGCTAAAATTTGATTGGGGTTGCATTTTAATATCAGATGTAAAAGGTATTTCAATGTGTGTGTGTGTGTGTGTGTGTGTGTGAGTGACAGAGAGTATGTGCATGCATGTGTGTGTGTGGGTGTGTGTGAGAGAGAGACAGAGAGCAAGAGAGAGAGAGAGAGAGCGAGCGCGCGCGAGAGAAAGAGACTGTGTGTGTGTGGGTGAATGTCTGCGTGTGCAGCCATGTGTGTGCACGTGCATATGTGTACTCTCGGAGACAGACAGGAGCAAGGGGCCAGGATGAAAGTGCCGGACTACATGCGCTTCCCTCCTGCAGCTGTGTTTGGGCCCTTCCCACCACGCTGCCCTGTACAGATGAGCCGTATGAGCATGTGCGCTGGAAGATGTGTGAATAAGTGAGATGTTACATACTGATGAAACTCCCAGAGAGACCAGGATGGATAACGTGATCTAGGCAAAGTGATGCACAAACCAGATGGAGAGTAGGGGTCTCATATCACACACACACACACACACACACACACACACCTGTCTGAACCAAGATATATGGTCTTCCTGGGGCAGATTGGTTACGTATGTTGTAAAATAGGGAGGAAAGGGTTTCTGGACACTATTTACTAGAGCTGGATCATCACTAAATGTCTTCAGCACTGCCTGATAAAAAAAGAAGACTTTAGCTTTTTTTCCCCCACAAAATAAGTTGCTATTAAACCTTTGTATATTTAACAAAAAAATTTAATTTTATCTTTTGCACCACATAGGTCACATCCTGGCTGAGAGCTAAATGTAATGAAGGATGTGAAAAAATGCATTTTTCAAAATTAGCTGCAGTGTAAAGGCCTCTATTTGGTGAATGTTTACAGATGTCCAATAGGAAAGGAAAATCACCCTTACATCACAACGCCTTTTCTTTCATTACACTCCCTGACAGGATATCCCAGAGCTTGCTGCTGTCATCAATTGCTGCAGTTTCATTAATTATTTGTCCACAAACACAGTATCTAAGAGTTATAATGGGGGTGTGTGCTCTCTCTCTCTCTCTCTCTCTCTCTCTCTCTCTCTCTCTCTCTCTCTCTCTCTCTCTCTCACACACACGTGCATTCTTGCACAAGGTTAAACCATCTTCACTCCTCCTGGTTTGATTTAGCAGTGTACCTTGACCCTTGACCTCTGAGCTTAACCCAGTGTGGCCTATGAGGCTGATGGCACTCCTCCTATCTAAAATGGCCTTCTGACGTGGTGAACCAGAGCATCATGGAACCTGCTGACAGCAACAGCCCTGAACTGGCCTGTTTTGCAGCTCGTAAACACACTGTTGACACACACTCTAACACACTGACATGCACACACCCTGAACTATAAAAGGTCAGATAGCTAGCACTGGTAGGGTGAAAGAGTTCCAGCATTAACACAGACATTTATTTTAAGAGGTTTTATGGCTGGAATGTGGATGATAATCTTAAAGTGTTTATTTTTGGGAGAGGTTGGGATATGCTGGTGGTTAGGTCATGTTAGGCCGTAACTGTCACATGTTCGACTCAGGCAGGTCTTGAGAGAAAAACGCACACAGTGGATCAAGGGAGCGTAATTTCACTTGGTTCTGGCATGTGGAACGCTCTACTTCTCTTTTTCTCTCTCTTTCCTCCTCCCCTCCTCTCTCCTCTGTCTCTCTCTCTTCTCAGCTCTCTCTCTGTCTCTCTCTCTCTCCCTGGTCCTGACCTCTCTCATCTGGTTTTTGAGAGCAGAACCACCTCCATGTGGTCTGTCCACTTTCTGGTCTTTCGCATGTGACGTGTGTCCAATCGCCCTCTGCCCCTACCCCCACCCTCATAGCTTGCCTTGCACTCCGTCTCACTTTTGCTAAACCACATCAGAGACAGAAGGATGCAGAGAGTGGGGGACAGAGAGTGTGCTGTGTGCAGACCCTCACCTGTGCTCCATATAGACCTTCACCTGTGTTCCATACAGTCCCTCACCTGTGCTCCATATAGACCTTCACCTGTGTTCCATACAGTCCCTCACCTGTGCTCCATATAGACCTTCACCTGTGTTCCATACAGTCCCTCACCTGTGCTCCATATAGACCTTCACCTGTGTTCCATACAGTCCCTCACCTGTGTTCCATGTAGACCCTCACCTGCGTTGTGTGCAGACCCTCACCTGTGCTGCACCTGTGGCGGGGGACCTTACTGACAGGGGCATGTTGGGATGTTACACTGTTTTTTGGCAGAAAACACTCCTTCCCAGATTATCAGTTATCATCCCCAACTCTCTACCCATCGGTGTATTTTTTTCTCTAACTCTATCCCTCTCTTTCTCTAACTCCCTCTAAATCTCTTTCTCCCTTTCTCTCTAAATCTCTCTCTCTCTCTCTCTCTCTCTCTCTCTCTCTCTCTAACTCTCTCTAACTCTCTCCCTGTCTCTCTAGGTTTGGACAACTGAAAGCGGATATAGGAGAGTCTGAGTCACGTTGGCCTTAGCTGTCCGGAGGCAGTCCACAACTGCAGTCCTGCTCCACATGGCCTGCTCATAACCACAGCACAGGACTGCGATTATAGGTGTGTACACACGGCCACATGCACAACAGACGACTATTTCACACACGCCTAACCTGCCAACAAGCCCCAACCAAGCATTACAAACATACAAACAAACACACACACACACACACACACAAACACACCAGGAGGTGGGCGTTAGTTTGTCCAGCATGGATCCTTGTTACTGGACCAGCCGCCCCATGCCGAGAAGACGCTTCCTACGCCACGCGCCCGCTATGTTTTCATCATGGGACTTTCTCACGTGGTCAAAACACAGAATGGGCAGTATCTGTGAAAGCTAGCCCACCTTTTGTTTAGGTTTGCTAACAGTGAATGAAGTATGTGTGTACACATATCTCACCTACTTCCTGAATGCACCAGCACAACTGAAGGTCAGGAGCACGTGTGACAGGCCCCACCTGCTACTTCCTGTTTCATGATTCCTCGTATCACCGTTACATTCTTAAACAGAACACAGAGACACTGTCCTTTAAACCAAAATGTTGACACCGTAGTCCGGACGGATTCCAGTAACCTTAATTATGTTCATGTTTAGTTTCATAATTGTTTACTGCTTGAGTGATATTTCACCATATCGATGCTTTTCAACTGATGTAAAAATAGTTAAACAACATAAGCATCCGCGTGGCATCGTTACCAGTTTTATATCTTGTTACGCGCCATTGTAACAAGTTATTAAACGTAGATCGTTACATTATACTTACGGTGTAATAGGCTTACTTAGTTCAAGAAACGTTGTGGTGCGGGATTTAGCCCAGGGGAGATGAGCAGGTATACGAAATGCTCACGACTAGGAGGCAAATTGTTGCGCTGGACCGTGGCGTGGGGCGCAGGGGCGGCCAGTAATATTCCTTTAGTCCGATGGTGAAAGCTTGTTAACGCAGTGGCGATAGGGCAGCCGCCCCCCCCCGGACCCCCTCGCTACGCCTCCAGCGCACTGGGCCGCAGAGTCAGAACATTCCTGCTCCGACGAGCAGCCTTGCGCTTCGCCGCCGTGATTTGCTGAGCAATTCGACACTCGCCTCGAGGATGTGTGTGCGTGCAGAAAAAGACAGTTGTAGCGCGAGGGCGAGCACGCAGCACAAGAAAGCGAGCGAGGCGTCCAGTCCGCACCGGTCGTTTTAACGTTTGCGAGTTTTGCCGACTTTGTCGCGTTGACCTGGTACTCCAGCCGTCGCGCCGACTAGTAACGCAGTCGCAGTCGCCTCTGCCTAGAGCTAAACTTACTCTGTCTCTCCGTTTTTCCTTTTCCCTATTGCCCTGCACTTTGCGCCCGTGTCTAATGGAGGGCCCAGTACGGATCAACCGGCCTAAGAATGCTTTTTTCTTCTAGTGTGTCCGGCTGTTCTCCGCGTTTTCTCTCCGTCCGAAGGTGAGTACAAACTCCGGCTTGGAGGCTGTGTGTGTATCGCATGGGCGAAAGCACCGAAACGCGTTATAAGAGTGCTCGCTTGTTTTGGAGTGGGTGAATTTCGTACACACACACACATACACGTTCACCTTATGAATCACTGGAAGTGTTTTTACTTGAGCACGCTGTTTATTTTCATGCAGGGTCCGGTTATTTTCCATGCCCAGCACTTCCATATTAATTGTGATTTTACAGCAGAAGACGAGGCTTCTTTTGCTTTCTCTTATTAGAAAAGGGGGCGCCATGGATGCGGCTGAAACCTCTCCGAGTAATCTTGAATATGAAAACATGAAACAACTGGTGAAGTTATGCCGGCCCGTCCGTCAAGGCTCTTTGTGATCTTTTGAGTTAGCTGGGGACTGTGACACTCATTAATAGGACAACAGCGAATTTCACTTTTCGTTTGTTTCTAAATAGCTCATACCATTTATCATCTGCTGATTATTTATGCCACTTTTTAAAGTTTACTTTATAGCCAGCCGACTTTGAGCCGTTATCAGCAGCTGGGCCGACTCTTGACCAAATCGTCTTGACTTTTTTTTTTTTTTGATATTTACTTATAATTTGCTCCAAAATTGACATCCGTGTTTTATACGAGCCAATTTAACGCCTGGCAAATTGCGTCTTGAGGAAGTCAATGATCATTTTTAATTATGCACTTAAACTTTTTTTTTTTTTTTTTTCATTTAAATTATTATAAACGACGGACTATTGGAAAAGCCCCTAACATTAATCTTACAGACCTCTTAACTGGGACATTCTTGAAACCGAATATCTGTCTGACTCAAAAGAACATTCTAGTCAGAAAAAAACCACACAAAAGCCATTAAACTGAAAAATGAATAACACAACGGTGTTTAGAAAATGGCACATGTGGGAATTTATATTAAACTAAACCGTGTTATAGGCTGCAGGAATCGTTTTTACTTTCTAAAAAGATGAAGGGTATTTTTCCTGTTTCTTTCTTTCAAATGTCAGTCGCAAACGTAATTAAACCCGTTTTATGGACTTCATTTTAAGATGTCAATAATATAATAATAATTAATAAAACAGGCTATGTATTTCTAAGGAAATTATGATCCTAATTACATATTACACATGCTCTCAGAACACAGGGAGAAAAGGGAATCATTCATTAACTTTCATTCATTAAACAGGATTGAAGGGAAAGTTATCGTTGCCCGTGTAGCTACTAGTCACCATACATTTCTACAGTGAAATGATGGATTGGGGATATGGATTTGCAAGCGCACTGTTTGTGGCTGTCAGGAGAGCTCTCGCTCTTCCCCTCCAGGGTGGCTTTTGATGTGCTGCTTCTAAAGAGACGTAAACGGATGCCTACATGAGACTTCTGAGCGGCTTTGGTCTGATAGGAGAGGTTAAGGCAACGCCACCGTCACGCAACAAAACCCTCCTGCTTCCCTAGACAGAGTCAGAGAGAGAGAGAGAGAGAGAGAAAGAGAGAGAGAGAGAGATACCACCACATAGAAGTTTGTAAAAAGTTCTGGGAGACTCCTTTTAAACACTTCAGCCTGCACCATCACCATACAGTATGAGGGACTGACCTGCTCTATACTACAGTCAGCCAGCAAGGGCGTTGACCTGCTCTATACTACAGTCAGCCAGCAAGGGTGTTGACCTGGTCTATACTACAGTCAGCCAGGAAGGGTGTTGACCTGGTCTATACTACAGTCAGCCAGCAAGGGCGCTGACCTGCTCTATACTACAGTCAGCCAGCAAGGGAGCTGACCTGCTCTATACTACAGTCAGCCAGCAAGGGCGTTGACCTGCTCTATACTACAGTCAGCCAGCAAGGGTGTTGACCTGGTCTATACTACAGTCAGCCAGCAAGGGAGCTGACCTGGTCTATACTACAGTCAGCCAGCAAGGGAGCTGACCTGGTCTATATTACAGTCAGCCAGCAAGGGAGCTGACCTGGTCTATACTACAGTCAGCCAGCAAGGGAGCTGACCTGGTCTATACTACAGTCAGCCAGCAAGGGTGTTGACCTGGTCTATACTACAGTCAGCCAGCAAGGGAGCTGACCTGGTCTATATTACAGTCAGCCAGCAAGGGTGTTGACCTGGTCTATACTACAGTCAGCCAGCAAGGGAGCTGACCTGGTCTATATTACAGTCAGCCAGCAAGGGTGTTGACCTGGTCTATACTACAGTCAGCCAGCAAGGGCGTTGACCTGGTCTATACTACAGTCAGCCAGCAAGGGCGTTGACCTGGTCTATACTACAGTCAGCCAGCAAGGGCGCTGACCTGGTCTATACTACAGTCAGCCAGCAAGGGCGTTGACCTGCTCTATACTACAGTCAGCCAGCAAGGGCGTTGACCTGGTCTATACTACAGTCAGCCAGCAAGGGAGCTGACCTGGTCTATACTACAGTCAGCCAGCAAGGGAGCTGACCTGGTCTATATTACAGTCAGCCAGCAAGGGCGTTGACCTGGTCTATACTACAGTCAGCCAGCAAGGGTGCTGACCTGGTCTATACTACAGTCAGCCAGCAAGGGAGCTGACCTGGTCTATACTACAGTCAGCCAGCAAGGGCGTTGACCTGGTCTATACTACAGTCAGCCAGCAAGGGCGTTGACCTGGTCTATACTACAGTCAGCCAGCAAGGGAGCTGACCTGGTCTATACTACAGTCAGCCAGCAAGGGCGCTGACCTGGTCTATACTACAGTCAGCCAGCAAGGGCGTTGACCTGGTCTATACTACAGTCAGCCAGCGAGGGCGTTGACCTGGTCTATACTACAGTCAGCCAGCAAGGGCGTTGACCTGGTCTAGATTACAGCTTTATAATCTACTCAGTCAAGAAACTCAGCCTGTTGTGGAGCACATCAACTCTCTCTCTCGCTCTCTCTTTCTTGCTTTCTCCCTTGCTCTTTCTTTTTGTCTATTCGGTTTATCTTTTTGGAAAGTTCAGAGAAAGACAGCAAAGCTTTGCTGGCAAAAACATGCAGTACATATAGTTTCATATCACAGTTACCACATGGCAAATCACTGTCCTGCACTTTATAAAAGTGCTACTTTTAAATGAATTGATGTTTTGAAAGTAGGACTCTTAATGTGGGGTATATTCACAGTTATAATTACACACACCTGTAGTTGGGTGATAAATGTCAAAGAGGCAAACTGTCTACACTGTGTCATAAGCTGCTTCTTGGCAAAAACAGATTTCCTTTTCTGAGCCACTTTTTCCTGCTGTTGTTTAATGAGAAAGATTTGTATTTTCACTCCAACCCATTTACACCCTTTGATATTTCCTTTGCACTGCTTAGCAACTGCTCCAGGCCGGTGAGATACAGCTAAGATGCACCATAGTAGATAACAAGGCTTTTTGTTTCACTGATTTTGTTTTATGTATTTATTTATTATTTTAAATATTCTTTGCTCCGTCTCTCACTTTGATCAGTTTCCAGGTCCAGAAGCCCCTGCAATAGATACTGTTTTATTAAGCCCCCACGTCTCTCAAATGCCCTTTGTTTATTTAGCTTCTGCCACTGTAGAGTAATGACACCCGTATGAGACCAGCGTGTCCATATGACGTTTCTTACATGGGGGCTGCACTTAGAAACGCGCACTTAAAGCGTTCAGCGGAACAGGGCTGTGAAGGATCGTCCCTGAAAGACCACGCCATGGCTCCGCCCGGGCGGTGTGAGTACCATGGCGGGAGGGGCGGATTTCGATGGAAGGCCTGAGCGAGAGCTGGGCTGCATCCTGCCATATCAAAGCCACGTCCCATCGGTGTCTCCGGACCAGACTACGGGCATTAATAAAACATTAGCATGCCAGCACTTATCATACTGACTTTAAACCCCTTCGCCATTATGAGGGCTAGAATAATGTTTGGGTGATTTAAAGCATTCTGGCTAATGCTGAGCACATGTGGGGACTCGGGAGGAATGCTAAGTGGCCAATTTGAATGTAGGCTTGCGTAAGGCAAGTCGCTCAACTCTCTGTGACGTATGAGCCCGGTGCACATCCTCCAACCTACTCAGGAGCGCCGGAGGAGGGAAGTGGCAGGGAAGCGCCGTGCCTGTCTGGGAGAAACAGAGGAGCAGCATCGCAGTGGCTCCGGAGGATGGTTTCAGGACTTTGGTGTGTTTGGTGTTGTGAGAGGGAGAATGTGTTTCCACGAGAGGGAGAGGGAGATGGAGGGAGGGGGAGAGAGGGAGAGAGAGAGAGAGAGGAGAGGAGGGAGGGAAGGAGGGAGAGAGAGAGAGAGGGAGAGGAGGGAGGGAGGGGGAGAGAGAGAGAGAGAGAGGGAGAGGAGGGAGGGAGGGAGGGAGGGGGAGAGAGAGAGAGAGAGAGGGAGAGGAGGGAGGGAGGGAGGGGGAGAGAGAGAGAGAGGGAGAGGCGGGAGGGAGAGGGAGAGAGAGAGAGAGGGAGAGGAGGGAGGGAGGGAGGGAGGGAGAGAGAGAGAGAGGGAGAGGAGGGAGGGAGGGGGAGAGAGAGAGAGAGAGGGAGAGGAGGGAGGGAGAGGGAGAGAGAGAGAGGGAGAGGAGGGAGGGAGGGAGGGAGAGAGAGAGAGAGGGAGAGGAGGGAGGGAGGGGGAGAGAGAGAGAGAGAGGGAGAGGAGGGAGGGAGGGAGAGGGAGAGAGAGAGGGAGAGGAGGGAGGGAGGGGGAGAGAGAGAGAGGGAGAGGAGGGAGAGGAGGGAGGGAGGGAGGGGGAGAGAGAGAGGGGGGGGGGCTCAAGCTGGGTGTATTTTGGGACACTTCTTTGCCGCCACGCAGATGTTACGCGGTCTGCTAACCTCACTAACTCCGCTAGCTCCACTAACCCGGCCTCTGTCCGGGATGAAAGCGGGCTGGAGCTGCTCACTCATTTGGTGGCTGGCCTGTCAATCTGGCATGTCTGTTCTGCCTGCTCTAACAGGATCAGCCGTGAGACGAGACGACCCGATGAAACGAGGCAGCGGGGTTCACACGCTCCGTCGCGTGCGACGTGTGTGTGTGCTGCGCTCATGCATTCCCGCCGTGGAGAGAGAAGGGCACCAGAGCACAGGCTCATGGAGCGCTGTCCTGATGGGGAGAGCCCCTAAAACTGCCCCAGGCTGTGGTTAGCTGCCCACCAGGGACTTCTGGTTCGGGGCCAGCGGCGGATGTAAAGCACTCCAGGTTCTCCCGTTCACCAGGCAGCCACAACCATGCCGAGTTGCTCCACTCCTCACAGAAAGAGTTTGTTAAAGATACTAAAAGCACAGGTTTTCCCAACTTTCAAGCTTTTTTAAAAAAAAAAAACCAAAAAAACAATTAACTTATTTTTATCTAACACATTAATGACATGAAAATGTTACAGTACCCCCTTGCTCGTGGTGTCCTTGGTGTTTTCCTGCAGAGTTCATTAATCATCATCGCTGAGAAGTCGTCCCGTCGTTTTTCAGTTTTGCTCATTCAGCGCAGACTGAGCTACTCCATGCGGATGGGGTAGCATGAAAAAGGTCTCGCGCATGGTGACTTACTTTCCAGAAGCAGCTTTCACCCGGGTGGCCCGTCAGATCCCGCAAGCCCAGGTCATTATTCACACTTATTGCAGCACTATCCCAGAAAGAATGAACTGAAGTGTGGTGGCGGCGGAGAGGACGAGATGGGTTTGAAGCAGAGGTTATGTGTTGTTTGGCATCCACTGATATGCTAGATGAGTTGCCTGGCGCTAACAAAGGGACATCGAGGCGCCTGGTTTGGTATGACATCCTGTTCTTGAAGACCCGTGACAGGATAATGCGTTTCAGGATAATGTGTTTCAGGGGATTTCAGGAGACAAAGGAAAAGGTTTGCAGCCAAAACCTAGAAGGCAGATCAAAAGCAAATGCGAGCAGAAAGGTAAAATCAGGGCTGGACACGGGCCAGATGCTTCGCTTCGGGCGGGATTTCTCTTTCAAATTCCGATTCAGACATAATGCTTCCCCCAGAGCAGTCGAAAAATACTCCATATCAGAAGACATCTCTCAAGGTATCACACTGATGACTTTGCAGGGTATCTGTAGTCATGGAAGTGCACCCAACCAATGGTAACAGCCCCTCGACCGGTCAGCACCACCCTACTTTATTGATGGTGACTAAGTTGCTGTCTGTCCTATCAGAAGACAAGATTGCAGTAGTCACTAAGCCCCGCTTCTTTGTCTCGAGTTCACTGTTTCATTTCGGTGTGTCATTTTTCAAGATGATGGTTAGTCTCCTGGATTTGCTGGACTGCAATTCATTCCAGTGTAGTCCAGGTTTGTCAGGCCACGGCCCTCACTGTGGACTTCAAATATGTGTCTGTGAGTTTTATAGTTGACAGGGTAGGAATGCGTTCTGTGTTTTTTGAAGGCTGTAAAATACTCCAGTGTTGCCTAATAAGATCCATGAAGTCAGCTGCAGTGCTATTGTCTGTGAAAGAGTTTTAAAATTCATTGTTTTAATTAAAATGTATTTAAAACAATTTCAGTTTAATTATAAATATATTGATTTAGCTTACATTATGTATTTTTAATTAATACATTTAATAATAAATACTTTAATTAATAATCAAATATTTTGTAAAATGCTACATTACAATGACTTGGGTAAAATACTATATTGCAAGTGTCACGGGACGCCCCCCCCCAAGTGACGTGATACGGCCTGACGTGATACGGGTGTTCACTCCTGTTTGTAGCCACACCCCCGTGATGGCACGCACCTGCACGGGGTTTAACGCTGAGTGTTTGTTAGTCTATTTAAACCCCTGTCAGCGCGTGCCTCAGTGGTGGTCATTGTTTGTTACTGTCTGAGTAGTATGTTAGTATTCATGTTTGCATAACTATTGTTGTTGTTTGTATAGTCTATGTTAATGTTACAGTCTTTATCATTTGCGTTAAGTATGTTTATGTTAATGTTACGTTTGAGTGCCACCATTGTCCTGTATGTTTAATATAATTAAATGTTGCGCAAAGTTGAGGGAGTCTGTGCGTCCTGTACCACGCCCTGCGGCACTCGGGCAGTCGTTACAGCAATAATATCTCATATTTGGATTATGATATGAATTACACTTGATGTGTAATTGCACTTGATGAAAAACCCTTGATGTGACATGGTTAAAAGTCAGTCTGCATAGTTTTATATATTAAAGTTTGGTGAATCATGTGAAATCTATAATTCATCAAAACACCAACTGAACTAATCTGGAATGTCTGATGATTGGTTACTCAAAGCATACAGTAAGAATATATACTCTGTTTAGCATCTGTTTCTGAGATAATTCAGACTGTTTCATTTTCATCTGCTGTCAGTGACAAAATAGAGCATTGTGAATCAAGAAGTTTCTAAATGTGTGACCGTTTCTATCTGATATGCAGTTTTATATATTACTTTGATGCGGCTACAAACACATGGCAATGCTTACAGTTGAGGTTACAGAATTAGGATTTCAGACCTGACTCTAGTGTTGTCAGAATTTTCGTGGCCGTTTTGCATTGGTACCGTTTTTGCAGGGGAGATTAGTAAGTGTTCAACAACAACAACAACAAAAAATATCACACTGGGATGTGATTGCTGGTGGAAGTGCCTAACGTTTATGAGAGCACTTAAGACTGATTGCACTTAGCCTCATTAAGAAAAGAAAAACCAAAATACATTTCCTCAAGAAGTTGCAACATGGCATGATTGAGGAGCAAGTGCATCGCTGCCAAGAACAGCCATTTATCCTGTAATTGTCCTTCAAGATCTGATGAGACCAAACTTTCTCACTCTCTGGGGCGGGGAGAGAATCCTGAACCCCGAGGCTGACCTTGCAACCTGGACTCCGACCCAGCGGACGAGGGTATAGAGCACTTTGGCCCTTCTGCAGAAGCCAGACTAGATGTATCTGTGTCCTATGCAACTTCCTGTTTGGCGAGATTCGCTTCTCGGGCCCTTTCCTGTGCGTGACCCTCCTTTCCTCCTGCCACATCTCTACGTTTGGTCCGCCTCGGCGCAGACAGCGAGCGAGAACTCCCCTTTCCTCTTCTCCAACTCTTTGTGACCCAACGGGGTCAAGCCAAGCCGGGTTTTGGTTTCGAGCCTGCTGAGTCTGGACCAGCTCCGTACTGCCGCCCCTTCACAGGCGCGGCGGGCGTGCAGCCTGAGCGCTCCTGCGACACTCTACAGCGGGTGGAGCAGAGCGAGGCCATTGCTGCACAGAAACTGGGTGGTGGCGGGTGGTGTGTCGAGCCCTGTACCTCAACATGACCCGACTCTCGTGGGGAGCAGAGTGATCTTCTCCTTTTCAGGGTCATTTTTAGAAACCTGAATTTATTCCCAGCAGTGTCCAAAAACAGGCCCCTCATTGTTACAGCCTTGACCCGTCTGTCAAAAACAGCCAACATTAGATTCATTTACAGGATGAGAGATCCGTAATATTTATGACAACTTCCTGGCTGGTATCCGTAAGATACCCTGTTTTGCGTGCTTCCTAGGGGCTTTTATCATAATAAAGACATGTTTATTATGTTTTTGTCTTCAGTGCCCCGTGTGCTGAAGGTGTGGTCCATGGCTTGTGTGCTGGAGCGGGACACTATCCTTCACAACAGGTTTCAACATTAACAGGCAAGCGACTGGGAAATTCACTGCAGCAAATCTTTGTATTGTAAAATGCTTTTCACACAAAAATAAGCACACATATGTAAATATGTTATTTATCCTTAAGTGTCTGTTCTCACAACATACTTTCACTTAACTTGTTTTCTTTTTGTTGTAAATAAGCAAAGCTTTCATAACAAACACCTTTCTCTTTTAAACCTGTGATATGCTCTTGTGACTAACTTTATCAAATTGGAATCAGCTTCATTGTTCACCTGTCGTATGCACCTGTCCAGTGGTCCGGATGCGCTATAGCGGCTTTTTTCATTGCTATACGCTTTGTGACAGCTTTATCGAGCATTTTCTAAAATTTGTAGTACCGACAAAAAAGAGCCACTTCAAGCCCTGAGGGAGCGAAGCTGTGGTCTCGCCTCGCTTCGTATTTGCGCCTCGCCATTTTCCTGCACACCTCGCTTTGATGTTGTTTGTCAACACATAATATAATTGACTTGTTTTGATTGGATGCGTGATCGGTTAAGACCATTTTTTGTTTGAAGAGGGGTTAAATATTCAAGTGAATTGAATTTGGCATCAGTTGTTAACACATGACGCTCACCACCCCTACATGACCTGGCCCAACCAGGCAAGTGTTCTGCTGTCCTGATGTCGTGTTTTACTTTTCCCGGGCATTTGGGTAATCGTTATGGTTGAACCCTGTACAGGAATGGTACGCGAGAGCACCAATGGCTACTGCAGTTCTGCCACTGCTGAGAGGGGGCGCTGGTACAGAGCTGCGTGTCACGTCGAGGGTCCTACTCGCAGTCCTTTAAGTTTGTTGCACACGCACCACTCTGTTTTGGGATCTGGAGCAGTGAGGTGAAACGTGACCCGAGAGAGTTACAAAACAGAGTTAAAAGACAAAACAGATAAACATTTAAATGGGTAAACTTTTAGACAGCCTAAATAGATGCTGCCACACACTCCTCGGCCTTGTAGATACACAGCACACACATTGCACACATGCTGCATGTTTCATGCTTTTTGCAGTGTGCTCAAGAGGAGGGTGATTTCTTATTTAAATTTTGAAACATTGTTTTTGTTTTGTGGTGCTAATTTCTCGTACACCAGGAGATGTGTGAATGCTCTTGGAAACTTGTAGATGGCACTCTGCAGTGGCTTCGTTGCCCTCGGAGATTGCTACGGTAACTGCTGTTTGCATACATTTGTTCATAGCAGAGCCCTGGGAAGCCCAGTGTGTGAGTGGTCTTTCTCTCCTGCTGCTACAGATAATTTACAGACGCCTGAGTGTGAACGTATGTTTGTGTGTGTGTGTGTGTGTGTGTGTGTGTGTGTGTATGTGTGTATGTGTGACACTCTATGTGTTTTGCCTCATGACTGTTTGGAGACACAGTGTCATTTTGTTGTTGGTTTCCACACATTTCGAGTCACAGTTTTTAATATATGTCTCCACCCCGGGAGACATTCTGGTCACGGGCCAGGATGCTATCAGCAGGACACTGAGCAGCCGCTTGTGTGGCTGTATGTCTGGCCTGGTCACCATGGTGATGGAGGAGGTGATGGAATCCAGGGAGTACCGAGAGAGCATATTCTGAGCTGAAGTTGGAAATGAGAAATAGAGAGGGAGAGAGAAGACAGGGAATGATAGAGGGAAAGAGGGGGAGAGAGAGAAAAAAAAGAGCGAGATGGCACGAGAACAAGGAGGAGAAGAGAGGGAGATAAAGAGGGAGCCGGGGGGAGAGGAAAGCTTGTGCTTAGATATGCAGGGATTGAATGGGAAGCTACAGGTATAGATGCTGGTATAGCTGCTGGTATAGATGCTGGTATAGTTGCTGGTATAGTTGCTGGTATAGATGCTGGTATAGCTGCTGGTATAGTTGCTGGTATAGATGCTGGTATAGTTGCTGGTATAGTTGCTGGTATAGATGCTGGTATAGCTGCTGGTATAGTTGCTGGTATAGATGCTGGTATAGCTGCTGGTATAGTTGCTGGTATAGATGCTGGTATAGTTGCTGGTATAGTTGCTGGTATAGATGCTGGTATAGCTGCTGGTATAGTTGCTGGTATAGATGCTGGTATAGTTGCTGGTATAGTTGCTGGTATAGATGCTGGTATAGCTGCTGGTATAGTTGCTGGTATAGATGCTGGTATAGATGCTGGTATAGCTGCTGGTATAGTTGCTGGTATAGATGCTGGTATAGTTGCTGGTATAGCTGCTGGTATAGATGCTGGTATAGATGCTGGTATAGATGCTGGTATAGATGCTGGTATAGTTGCTGGTATAGATGCTGGTATAGATGCTGGTATAGATGCTGGTATAGTTGCTGGTATAGCTGCTGGTATAGCTGCTGGTATAGATGCTGGTATAGTTGCTGGTATAGCTGCTGGTATAGATGCTGGTATAGATGCTGGTATAGATGCTGGTATAGTTGCTGGTATAGATGCTGGTATAGTTGCTGGTATAGCTGCTGGTATAGTTGCTGGTATAGATGCTGGTATAGATGCTGGTATAGATGCTGGTATAGTTGCTGGTATAGATGCTGGTATAGTTGCTGGTATAGCTGCTGGTATAGCTGCTGGTATAGTTGCTGGTATAGATGCTGGTATAGATGCTGGTATAGATGCTGGTATAGATGCTGGTATAGCTGCTGGTATAGTTGCTGGTATAGATGCTGGTATAGTTGCTGGTATAGATGCTGGTATAGTTGCTGGTATAGATGCTGGTATAGTTGCTGGTATAGTTGCTGGTATAGATGCTGGTATAGATGCTGGTATAGTTGCTAGTATGGTTGCTGGTATAGTTGCTGGTATAGTTACTAGTATAGTTGCTGGTATAGTTGCTGGTATAGATGCTGGTATAGTTGCTGGTATAGATGCTGGTATAGATGCTGGTATAGTTGCTGGTATAGTTGCTGGTATAGTTGCTGGTATAGATGCTGGTATAGATGCTGGTATAGTTGCTGGTATAGTTGCTGGTATAGTTGCTGGTATAGTTGCTGGTATAGTTGCTAGTATGGTTGCTGGTATAGTTGCTGGTATAGTTACTAGTATAGTTGCTGGTATAGTTGCTAGTATGGTTGCTGGTATAGTTGCTGGTATAGTTACTAGTATAGTTGCTGGTATAGATGCTGGTATAGTTGCTAGTATAGTTGCTGGTATAGATGCTGGTATAGTTACTAGTATAGTTGCTGGTATAGATGCTGGTATAGTTGCTGGTATAGTTGCTAGTATGGTTGCTGGTATAGTTGCTGGTATAGTTACTAGTATAGTTGCTGGTATAGTTGCTAGTATGGTTGCTGGTATAGTTGCTGGTATAGTTACTAGTATAGTTGCTGGTATAGTTGCTAGTATGGTTGCTGGTATAGTTACTAGTATAGTTGCTGGTATAGATGCTGGTATAGTTGCTAGTATAGTTGCTGGTATAGATGCTGGTATAGTTACTAGTATAGTTGCTGGTATAGATGCTGGTATAGTTGCTGGTATAGTTGCTAGTATGGTTGCTGGTATAGTTGCTGGTATAGTTACTAGTATAGTTGCTGGTATAGTTGCTAGTATGGTTGCTGGTATAGATGCTGGTATAGTTGCTAGTATGGTTGCTGGTATAGTTGCTGGTATAGTTACTAGTATAGTTGCTGGTATAGTTGCTGGTATAGTTACTAGTATAGTTGCTGGTATAGTTACTAGTATAGTTGCTGGTATAGTTACTAGTATAGTTGCTGGTATAGTTACTAGTATAGTTGCTGGTATAGTTGCTGGTATAGTTACTAGTATAGTTGCTGGTATAGTTACTAGTATAGTTGCTGGTATAGTTGCTGGTATAGTTACTAGTATAGTTGCTGGTATAGTTACTAGTATAGTTGCTGGTATAGTTACTAGTATAGTTGCTGGTATAGTTACTAGTATGGTTGCTGGTATAGATGCTGGTATAGTTGCTGGTATAGTTACTAGTATAGTTGCTGGTATAGTTGCTGGTATAGTTACTAGTATAGTTGCTGGTATAGTTACTAGTATAGTTGCTGGTATAGTTACTAGTATGGTTGCTGGTATAGTTGCTGGTATAGTTACTAGTATAGTTGCTGGTATAGTTACTAGTATAGTTGCTGGTATAGTTACTAGTATAGTTGCTGGTATAGATGCTGGTATAGTTACTAGTATAGTTGCTGGTATAGTTACTAGTATAGTTGCTGGTATAGATGCTGGTATAGTTACTAGTATAGTTGCTGGTATAGTTACTAGTATAGTTGCTGGTATAGTTACTAGTATAGTTGCTGGTATAGATGCTGGTATAGTTACTAGTATAGTTGCTGGTATAGATGCTGGTATAGTTACTAGTATAGTTGCTGGTATAGTTACTAGTATAGTTGCTGGTATAGTTACTAGTATGGTTGCTGGTATAGTTGCTGGTATAGTTACTAGTATAGTTGCTGGTATAGTTACTAGTATAGTTGCTGGTATAGTTACTAGTATAGTTGCTGGTATAGTTACTAGTATGGTTGCTGGTATAGATGCTGGTATAGTTGCTGGTATAGTTACTAGTATAGTTGCTGGTATAGTTACTAGTATAGTTGCTGGTATAGTTGCTGGTATAGTTACTAGTATAGTTGCTGGTATAGTTACTAGTATAGTTGCTGGTATAGTTACTAGTATAGTTGCTGGTATAGTTACTAGTATAGTTGCTGGTATAGTTGCTGGTATAGTTACTAGTATAGTTGCTGGTATAGTTGCTGGTATAGTTGCTGGTATAGTTGCTGGTATAGTTACTAGTATAGTTGCTGGTATAGTTACTAGTATAGTTGCTGGTATAGTTGCTGGTATAGTTACTAGTATAGTTGCTGGTATAGTTACTAGTATAGTTGCTGGTATAGTTACTAGTTTAGTTGTTGGTATAGTTACTAGTATTGTTGCTGGTATAGTTGCTGGTATAGTTACTAGTATAGTTGCTGGTATAGTTACTAGTATAGTTGCTGGTATAGTTGCTGGTATAGTTACTAGTATAGTTGCTGGTATAGTTACTAGTATAGTTGCTGGTATAGTTACTAGTATAGTTGCTGGTATAGTTACTAGTATAGTTGCTGGTATAGTTGCTGGTATAGTTACTAGTATAGTTGCTGGTATAGTTACTAGTATAGTTGCTGGTATAGTTGCTGGTATAGTTACTAGTATAGTTGCTGGTATAGTTGCTGGTATAGTTACTAGTATAGTTGCTGGTATAGTTACTAGTATAGTTGCTGGTATAGTTACTAGTATAGTTGCTGGTATAGTTACTAGTATAGTTGCTGGTATAGGTTCTTTACTTTGATGGTTTTCTTTGGCTAGTTGCTCTCTTTCGTAGTATGAGGTGGAATGTGAGTAAAAAGACTCCTGTTCTGCAGGCGATGTCCAACGCCCTGGCAGTGCAAACACACACACACACACTCACACACACACGTTCTTTTCTAGCCCATGGTCATTGAATCAGACAGGTCTGACACTGGCCTATCAGATTGGTCTCTACACACTTTCTTATGTGGCTTCTCTTTCTTCCATTACACCTTCAGGCCTGCATGGACCCAATCCAGTGGCTGAGCGACAGACGATGACAGACAGGTAGGCAGGCAGATAGACAGCCAGGCAAGCAGGCAGACAGGCAGACAGTCCTATTGAGTTTCACCTCTGCTCTTAATTCACATCGTTGAAAACCTTGGGAACCAGCTCTTTCACTTCTCCACCATGTCTTTCTCTCTCTCACTCTCTCTTTTTATACCTCTCTTTCTCAGCACCTCCCCTCTCTCGGTTGCCCCTCCCCCTATTCCAGGCAAACAAGATGCCACAGAACAAACAAACTCCAATTAAGAGGGCTCGTCTGTGTTCTTCTGCACTGTACTGAGAGACCCCACATCCCCCTGGTGAGCCCTGATGGGTGTTTGTATCCGAAGCCAAGTAGCCCGGGGGAGGAATTACTCTCCCAGGTCCAGGGCCAGGCGTTCAGGGAGCGGGTGGAAGCAGACAGCTGGGCCTGGGAAGCGCTGTCTCGGGGAGGCGCTGCGTGTGTCTCGGGTACACAGTCCTTTGCTGGTCGTGGCTGTCTGGTTCCAGGGGTTTAAGCCCTCTTTCTTTCTCCACGCTGCCCTTGTCCTGTCCCCTGTAAACTGGGGTGCGGTTGCCCCGTGGCCTAGCCTGTACCTTGCAGACGACACGGTTTCCTGTCAGCACCGAGCATGGCGTCAGATGCTCCAGGACTTCTGATCGCACTGTATGCGCAAACGCACGCACGCGCACCCGCGCACACACACACACACAGACACACACACACACACACACACACACACACACACACAGACACACACACACACACACACACACACACACACACACACACACACACAGGGTATCCTCAGTGTGATGGGATGAGTGTCATTCCAATCTTGCTGCTCAGCATCTCTCCCTCCAGCCTCACCTCCTCCCGCGTTCCCGTTAAAACAAAGACCAAATCCCACCCTGCCCACCAGCTCTCTCTCTCTCCATCTCTTTCTCCCTCATCCCCCTCTTTCTGTTTCTCTTCATCTATCTCCCTCTGTCCCCATCTCTCACTCTCTCCTCTACTTTCATTTGCTCTCTCTCTCACTCTCTCCCTTTCTTCTGTTCTCTCTCTCTCTCTCCCTCCTCTCTCTCTCCCTCTCTCTCTCTCTCTCCCTCTCTCTCTCTCTCCCCCTGAACTGCTCAGCAGAGGCCCAGCGTTTCCATTCACTAGCCTCCCATGTCTCGGGCTGCTGGACTTCTAGTCCTCTTACCACAACCTACAGCAGCCAATCAGGGAGCAGTGGAGTGGATCCCCTCTGTCTGCACCACTTCTACTCTCGTCCTCCCGCTTTCTCTTTCTCCCTCACTCTCTCTCTCCCCATCCCTCTTTCTGAGTAAGCAGGAAGGGAGGATTATAAGGGTGCTTCACACAGTATCATTGTGTCTCTGTCTGGCAACAGCGGTGGAAATGAGCAGCTATTCCCCTCCACACAGATCCGTGATCCACTGCTCTCTCGCGTGGCTTCCTGGGTCTCTCCCGTCAGCTCAGCTTTTCAATCTTTTTGTGCTGTTGGTTTTTACATTCTTTTTTTAGTGACCTTTGGGTTTTTCTTTTCTCTCTCTCTCTCTCTGTGGAATGTGTGTGTGTGTGTGTGTGTGTGTGTGTGTGTGTGTGTAAGCGCTCCTCTCTCAGCAGCTGCGAGGGCGAGTGCAGACAGGTTCTGTGTATAGCACCACAGTGTGTTTTAGCACACAGGTCAGATTGGACCATCGTGAGCTCATTCTCTCACTCCAGCGCTCCCATTTCATTTTCCAGCTGTTAAACGCCTCTGCAGTGTCCCTGCAGTGCATCAGTGACACTTCTGTTTGTACTGTACATTGACAGGGCACAGGAATTGCATTCATTTATCTTAATAATTCAAAGATAAATTTGAATAAATTAAAATTTTCAAGCCCATAATTTTATCTATGCACCTCTCTGTCCCCTCCCTCTCTTTCTCTCTCTCTCTCTCTCTCTCTCTCTCTCTCTCTCCCACTATCTCTCTCACTCTCTCTCCTTCCTCTCTCTTACTCTCTGTCTCTCTCTCTCTCTCTCCCTCTCTCTCTCCTTCCTCCCTCTTTTTCTCTCCCCCTGCTCTTTGATGCTTCCGAAGTTCCTCCATATCGTTTTTGTTCCCGTTTTCCCAGTATGACAGGGATCTGGGTATGGGGCTCTCCGAGCGCTTCCTGCAGCGAGGGGCGACTCTTTCTTCTCCTCCAGAGGGGCGGCAGGTGCTCGCAGATGTCACCCACCCCCAGGGTGTTCTCGGGAATGTTTTTTATCCCTGATAGTCCCGCCATTAGGAGCCAGCACGCTGGAATGTTCTGTAGCAGTGTCGTCGTGGACGCTCCTCGGCTGGGTGGATTCCCCAGAGTCGCTGATGAGTTCAGATGGCGTCCCGTCCGTCCAGTTATTCCTCTTTTCCGCTCTTAGTGAGGACTTACCTC
This sequence comes from Electrophorus electricus, assembly GCF_041902795.1. Classification (NCBI taxonomy): domain Eukaryota; kingdom Metazoa; phylum Chordata; class Actinopteri; order Gymnotiformes; family Gymnotidae; genus Electrophorus; species Electrophorus electricus. The sequence goes on from NC_137502.1 coordinate 22,811,251, forward strand.
ACTAAACAGTAAACATATAGAGAAAACTAAGGCCGGTGTGTGGTTAGATGGGGTTGGGTAGAGACTTGATCGGGGTTCTGTCTCTGTGCCAGTGCCTCTTGGAGCCTCTGCACTTGTTTTACTTGCTTTGACCCTTGTAGCGCTTCCTCTCAGTTGGGAACACCTGCAGTAACAGTGGAGTTTGTCCTCCAGAAGATGCTTTACACATGCACGTAACACCACAGCTCTGGTTCAGTAACGTGTTCATACAGGACAGATGTGTGTTTCTGGTTGGGGCTACAGAGGACAGCTGTGTGTTTCTGATTCTGTTACGGGGCCACATAGTACAGATGTTTGTCTTGGGTTCCGTTACGGGGCCACACAGTACAGGTGTGTGTCTCTGGTTCCGTCGCAGGGCCACACAGGACAGATGTGTGTCTCCGGAAGTGAGTAAAACACACACAGGCCCTGGAGCAGCGTTCCTAATAGCTGACCACCAGTCAGTTCCCCAAACCATCCAACGTAATGAGCAGATCAGCCATTTATCCCGCTAAACCCTGCGGTGTTTACAGATTCCATGCTTGCCACAGCCGTGCTGATGGACCGGGGTCTTGGCGTCCGTCAGGTGTGTCGGTGTGACGGGTAAATGCAGGCGCCCCCATCAGCATCCGGCATGACGGGCACAGGCGGCTTGCGCTTGCCACTTACCTTCCTGCTGCCATGACGGTTGCTTTTGATGTGACCCGCGTGGTGGAGATCGTCACCTGACCGTGGGGATCGTCACCTGACTCTCTCTCTCTCTCTCTCTCTCTCTCTCGCTCTGTTTGTCTTTCTTTGTTTTAGTCATGCTCGTTTTCCCCCCTTCCTCTGCCCCTCTCATTCTTTCTCTCTCTCTTTCTCACTCTCTCTCTCCCTCCCTCCCTCCCTCCCTCTCTCTGATGAAGGACACCAGATATCCCACGAGGAGCCAGCCAGCCTTGAGGCCCCACGCCTCCGGGCGGATGTCGGTGGGAAGGCGGGTGAGATAAGCGCCAGGAGCTCGGCTTCTGCGTTTCCTCGTCTCGCCAGATCGCTCGCCCCGATAGAGGCGAGGTGCGGCAGGGCTGCCTTCACGCCCGCCCCCAGCCTGCTGCGGCGCCGGCCGGACCCGGGACTCTTCACCCGGCACTGGGCCCGCACGGCGTGCCATGATGCTCAGCCTCGTCTGGGGGGTTAATGGAAGGCTGGTGTTATTGTTGTAATTATATATGATTATTCTGGCAGTGAGATGGAGATGGCATAGGGGCACAGACACGGGACCTGTCAGGACTCGTGGAGAATCAGAAACGTTCCCCTCCGAGTCACGGGGAGAGGAATCACGGCACACACACATACCCACGCATGCACACACACGCGCACGCGCAGACACGTGTGAACACACACACACGTTTCACTGTGATAATAGTGATCATTTGTACAAGAAATGTGTGTGTAATAGTGGCTGCTATAGAAGTGTGTGTGTGTGTTTGTATGTGAAGGCTTGGTTGGCTTCAGTAGGTCTGAGTAAAGTGAAAACTGTTCCCCATTTCTTGCCCTGTTTCCTGGGGGTGTGACCGCAAGGGGCGTGTCCAGGGCCAACAGACACCCGCTGACTCTCTGCTCTCTGCTGACCTTTGACCTCTGGGGTGAGAGGGGGTGTGAGCATGAGGCTGAGAGAGTTTATTATTTCCTGTGTTTCCTCCTTTGACCTGTGCGTGGCCGCACGTATATGTGTGTGTGCGTCTGTGCGTGTGTGCGTGTCTGTGTGTGTGTGTGTGTGTATGTGTGTGTGTGTGTGTGTTCAGGCTGGGGTTCATTTTTATACTTCACAGTAATACTTAGGTTCTCATAACTTCCACAGTAAGCAGTTGTTTTGGGCTGTGTGAGACTGGTGGGCTCACAGGGTGGTCTTTTGTAGTTGTTTTCAGACCACTTGATTGCCCAAATGTGAACATCATTCCTTAAATATCCAAATCAGAAAAGAAAACAGAATTGTTTTGAAATCTCCCGGTCAGCATGAAATGGTAAAGGTGCTATAGTGGGCATCTGAGTGTGTGTGTGTTTGTGTGTGGGTGTGTGTTGACTGTGTATGTGTCCAAGTGGGTCTGCTCCTCACCCCATCTTCCACTCGTTCACCTCTACTGGATCCTACATGCACATCTCCGGCTGACCCGCCCGTGCAGAGGGCATGGCGTTGGGTCGGCGTCGGCGCGGTTCTGGGCCGGTTTTGGGCCGGTGTTAGGCCAGTGTTGGGCTGGCGCTGTGCCCCGTGGCATCCTCCATCTGAATGTCACAGCTGGGAGACTATTGTTCCTCGGCCCCCTACCCGAGCCACGGTTACAAACCGGGAGCCAGTGATCAAAGGGTCTGCGGATTAGCCTGGCCTTGAGACAGAAGGGAGGGACCGGCCGGGGCAGCACTCAAAAGGCAAGAGGAACGCTCCTAATTACACTCCTCCTACTTCTTTTCTTGTCTCTCCGTTTGGGTTCTCTCCTTGTCTTTCTCAAGAGTGTGTGTGTGTGTGTTTGTGTGTGTGTGTGTGTGTGTGTGTGTAGTTGATCTTCAGGCTACAGTGAGTCTGTGAGGAAACAACACAGTGTGAAAGCAGAGTGATATTAAGAGTGGACAGAGACAGCCTTTCCAACAGCGAGCAGAGAGAGAGCGAGAGAGAGATTTTTATTGAATCAATATAAATAAAAGACGTTTTGCATCACCAGTACAATAGTTCACATACTGTACAAAAATTGTCCAGATAGCATTAGTTCCACGGACTGGAGAGGTTCAACTCCTCCTCCACCACAGTGCAAAACACATCTCCATCACGCCATTCCAAATCAAACACCTCCGTGCTGTTCATGGCCTTATAACATTTAAATTCAGGGCTGATCTTGGACTTTGCCAGAGCAATAAACAGAGAGAGGGAGAGAGAGAAAGAAGGGAGGGGGAATGAGAGAGATTGATAGAAGTGGACAGTAGGAATGCCAGTGAGTGTGTGGAGACTATCAGTAGGAATTCCAGCTAGTGTGTGGAGACTGTCAGTGGGAATTCCAGTGTGTGTGTGTATGGACACTCAGTGACACTGAGTTACAGTGTGTGGTGTGTGTGTGTGGAGACTCTCAGTGGGAATTGCTGTGTGTGTGTGTGTGTGTGTGTGTGTACACCCAGTGGGAATCATAGCAGAGGTCCGCAGAGTGAGGTTTCTCGTCAGGGAAGACTAGCTATGCTCACTGGATGTTAAAGAACATGTGTCCTGAGGATTATTGTGACTGTGGTTGGAGATTATGTCCAGTCAGAAGTGGGCTGAGCTCGGGTCAGAACTGGGCTGAGCTTGGGTGACATACGCATATATGAAGAATTTCTCATGAACTGTGCACAGTCATGAGTGTTGGAAGAATTCCTGGTATGTGCCCGTGTATGGGCTGCATCAGTACGAAGTGTAATCCTGTAACAGCACTGACATAACACTAATAGCACTTTGTGTGTGTGCGTGTGTGTGTGTGTGTGTGTGTGTGTGTGTGTGTGTGTCTTGTCTAGGTGCGTGGAGGGGGTGTGTGTGAGACCCCTGGTCAGCACCCAGAGGTGAAGCTGCATCATGGATGAGGGAGGCCTGAGAGGCCTGAAGGTTCTGTCCACTGTCCTGTGTGTGTACCATACACTGATCTGTCCCTGTGAGTATGTACACACACACACACACACACACACACTCACAAATGCCCATTCATACATCACAGTTTCATCATCAGCCATCTTCAACATTTTAGCTTGTTTGTATAAAACTCTCCTATCTATCTTTCTGACTCTGTCTCTCCCTCCCTCTCCCTCTCTCTATCTCTTTCCCTCTCCGTCTCCTAGTTGCATTATCTCTGTCGTTCCGGGTGCAGCCTGTCTCTGTGGTCCAGAAACAGGGTGGAGCGGTTCAGCTGCGCTGCGTGGTACGTCCTTCCTCAGCCGGCCTCACCTGGCTGTTCCAGGGTCAGTCTCTGGAGCCCGGTTCCCTGCCCGGGGTGGAGGTCCAGCTGGGTTCCCTCTCTCTGCCCTCACTGGAGCCGACACACACAGGCGTGTACCAGTGTGTAGCCCGCACGGACACGGGCGCAATCGCCAGCCGCTTGGCACGGGTCACCATCGCGGGTATGCACACGGCATCACAGACACACAAAAATACACAAATCCTCTCCTCTATTCTCCTCTGTTCTCCTCTGTTCTCTCCCCTCTTCTCCTCTTTTCTGCTCCGTTCTCTCATCTAAGTTCAGCAGGAACAGCTGAGAGTGGCCACTCGTGCCTCAGTGCTTCCAGGGGAAGGAAGTGATGTCTTTTTTTTTTCCCGTTTCCTGTCTGGCGCTGTTCCACGTTCTCCTTAATGAGCTTGCTGTGCGGCGTTGCGCACCCGTGCTGGGAAGCACGGGGGCAGCACTTGGCCGCCGCCCTACGGGCTGATCTAACTGGCCGATAAGGCCCAATTGTTCTTACACAGCGTCCACTGCAGCCCGCCCCCAAACTCCTCCGGCCCACCCCCACCCCCTCGCTGAGGCGCAGTTGGGATTGATTTCTGTTGTGAACTTATGCAGCGCTCCATGTTCTGCTCTTTGTCCAGATATCGGGGAGTTCAGGGAGACGCATCGGCGGTCGTTAACGGTGACAAAAGGAGACAGTGCCGTCATCGAATGCAGGTTGCCACGGAGTAACCCCTCCGCTTTGCCACGCTACAGAATTCGGGGCCAGTGGATAGAGGAGTCTACAGGTACACAAACATCTCACACACCTCCACCTTGCACACAAACACTTCACACACCCCGTATTACTCTTTACTTCCTTCTCCACATACTCGGGGAAAATAAGATGCAAAGTAAAAGAATGATTATTTGTTTGCTGCTGTATTTTATTTTATTTTTTTGTTTTTCAGATGAATATTTAATCCTTCCAACTGGGAACCTTCATATAGTCTCCGTTTCCCCAGAGGACCAAGGCCTATATAAGTGTGGCGCGTACAATCCCGTTAGCCGAGAGACCAGGGTAGAGGCCCATGGTACCAGGCTCATAGTGAAAGGTAATCAGCAGCCATGCTGAAGGACCACCATCCGTGCGTCCATGGTGCAGTTCACATGTTTGTCAACCATTTCATTTCTGATGTCTATGGACTGAATTTGGCCCCCTCCCCTTCTCCTTCACGCACTCAGATGGCCGCTCTCCGGTGGGGATATCATACCCCGTCTCCTCCGTCGACCTGTCAGTGGAACAGTCCACGTCGTTACTGCTGGAATGCGTAATATCCGGAAACCCGTCGGCCGTCGCTAAGTGGACGAAGGACGGCCGGGAGCTGCCGGCAGGTGCCAGGGTGCGTGTGGCACACACCAACCTGGCCGTGAGCGACGTTCAGCTCAGCGACGCGGGACAGTATGCCTGCTCTGTCCACTCAGAGGACGGGAGTGTGACCACAGCCAACTACACCGTCAATGTGCTGGGTGAGTTCAGTTAAGTGAAGTAGCCATGAAAATATCCATGTGCACAAGTACACAGAATGTCTACTGAAATTTGACCTTATGTCTGATATGTCTTTGGGTTTAACCTTTACTGTCTCCCTCTCCTCTCCTCCCCTCCCCTACAGGAGCAGTCAGTGTACTGAGAGGTTTGTCTGACCAGACCGTGACAGCTGGCTCACCTGTCCTATTCACCTGCACTGCCAGGGGAAACCCCGCCCCCAAGATTATTTGGCTGTTCAACTCCTTCCCCATTCTACCCTCACCCCGCCTCCAGATATCAGACTCCTCGCTGCGTATCTCCTCAGTCACCATTCAGGACCAGGGGATGTACCAGTGCCTGATAGACAATGGCATTGGCTCAGAACAGTCAGCTGCTAGACTTATTGTCCAATCAGGTAAAAATCCTTTTCACCTGAATAAAAAAGGATTGTATGAAGGCATTACACACCCATGGTCAATTATTAACAGTGTACATAGTGTACGTAAAAGAGTTCATTGGGTATGAGCACAGAATTATGTTAGATATTGATCTTCAAGAAGCTGGAGATGAAAATTATATTTGAGAATATAACAGACTGGCATGACTGTAGACATTCTGAGTTCTAATAGTGTACTCTAAGAGAGGCAGATCAATCTTTCATTAGAGATTTTTAGTCAGTATTCTTTGGAAATACTTTGGCTGTATTGGTGTGGGGTATGTATGTGTGTGTGTGTGTTAGTCGAACAGTCTTGGCTGTAGTGGTGTAGGGTGTGTGTGTGTTAATGAGACAGGTTTGGCTGTAGTGGTGTAGGGTGTGTGTGTTAATGAGACAGGTTTGGCTGTAGTGGTGTAGGGTGTGTGTGTTAATGAGATAGTCTTGGCTGTAGCGGTGCTAAAGCAGGAGGTGTGTTATGAGAGGTGGACAGGTCTTGCCTTTGGCAGTTTTGAGGAGGGTTAAGGGTGGGGTTTTCGCAGTGTTGAGGCGGGTTATGGGCGGGGTTTGTGCCCTGTGTGGAAGGGTAATGGGCAGGGTTTGGGCAGTGTGGGGGAGGTTTATGGGCGGGGTTTGGGCCGTGTGGGGGAGGGTTATGTGCGGGGTTTGGGCAGTGTGTGTGTGGGGGGGTATGGGTGGGGTTTGGGCTCTGTGGGGGAGGGTTATGGGCGGGGCTTGGGCAGTGTGGGGGAGGATTATGTGCGGGGTTTGGCGGGCTGGAGCAGAGCTGTGAGAGTGATCTTTGTGCGTGCTGTCAGGGATCAGCTCTGGAACAACGGAATGTGAGGAGTTACTACACATGGTTCTGACGAGAAGCAGACCCCCCCCGCTGTCAACATCACACACAACTGGCCTTATATTTATTAACACACACGCATTCGCACATGCATACCCACACGCACACAGAGCCTACGCTGCTCTCTTCTCGTTCTGTTACTAAGTATAGCCTTGTGACTCCAAGTGTGATTGATAAGGGCAGTGGGATTCAAAAAAGATGGCCAAGGTTGTTTCCAAACGTTGGCACACACTCCCTCTCCCTTTCTTGCTCTTCCCCTTGGCTTGCAGGCCGAAGAGATTTACGCGACTCTGATAAACTGCAACTCAGCTCAGAATTGCACTTGTATACATACAACTGTAGATTTAAAGGAGACGATAGAGAGAGAGAGACACTACAGGGTGGTTCACCTGCGCTAATCCCTTCGTGCCTACAAGACGCCTCCAGGACATTATCTAGTGCTCAAAAACCGCGTTTAACTGAACGTCAGGTGGTCACAAGGCTTTATGGGTTTTGTAGGTGAAGCTTCCCTGCCTACAATTCTGCCTCCCCCTGAAAAACGGTGCGTATGTGGTGTGTATCGTCAGTGTTCACCCTCCTCCTGTGAACCGCTGGTACGGCTCAGCTGGCGCTGTCTCCACCCATCCCGCCACACTGCTCCTCGGGGATGGAGCCAGGCCTGGTGACGGCCCCACCCTCCCCACCAGGTCTAGGCCGGGGAGCAGCAGCCTTTAGATCCAGGCATCGATGCGCCTAATGGCCTCGAATCCGTGCAAATGGAAGCCTCCCTGACTGCAGGCGAGCTCCATGGATCAAGGATCTATTCACTGTGCGCCCACAAACACACACTGCTGTGTGCATTGCGAGGTCACTCTCTGCAGGTCCCTTAGTGAGCCACTGGCAACATGCACCCCGAATCCGACCGGATCAAAGATCCAGAGGGGCAATGAGGCTCTGTCCCTCGAACGCCAAACCCAGTCACCTCCCCAGATTCAGCTGCTGGGCTTCTAGCAGTGTGGCCACGCCTGCGCACACACACGCTTTTACTGTCCCTCAGAAGACTTCTAGAGACTTCCATCCTTCAGGTGCCCAACCAGTGTCTGACATAATATCATTTCCCTCCTTCACCGCTTCCAAGATGGAACATTCTGGCAGCCGAAAAAATCATTACTACGTAGTGCTACATGCACCTGCGTCTGCCTGTGGCCCTCGCTCCCTTCTCGTGCCCAATGAACCCGGTCCATTAGCGTCTGGCACCGGACAAACCCACCGACCACACGGACCCTTCCAGGGAGAGCTCGGGGAAGCGTGTTCCAGGGACGGATGTTGTCTGTGCGGAACACAAAATGCGCAGACAGTCTGTCTGCAGCGTTAGTAACTCACCACTTTACGACCTGTTCCAATGCTGTGGATTCAAGAAAATCTCTGTCTTTGATGAGTTGTGTGCTTAAAAGGTTTCCGCAGAGATAACTGCTATAGTCAGTAGGAAGAAGCAGAGTTGACAACAGATTTTAAGGATCCTGTTATTCATCCAGAGATATGTGGAAAATTTACTCCAAAACAACTGTTTTTTGCAGGGCCTCAGACGACTCCCACAGCTATTGCCTTGAAAACGCACCCCTCCGTCCCGCCAGTGCAGAGCGACGACGGGAAGGAGTCGTTCCTGCCCCTGGAAGACGGCCTCGGTGATGGTCCGCCCACTGATAGGACCAATGACAAGCCCACTCCAGAGGCGCCAATCATCATCAGCCCGCCCCAAACACATAAACCCAACGCATATGACCTGGAGTGGCGGGCTGCCCGTGACTGGGGCAGCCCCATTAACGCCTACTTCGTTAAATACCGCAAGGTGAGAGTGCTTCCGAAAGCCTCACCATATTGAGATCTATTTTTGACCTTGGTAGCTGGCCATTCTGTTCACGATTCAGGACTACGATCAGTTTAAAAAGATATTTCTTCTGTTACTGTAATCCTCCATCGAAACGCTTTGTTCCGGGACAAGACTCAACCCCTGAAACGTCTTCTTGTCTTTGCTTATGTCACTGAGGCTGAGGGACAGGGGAGTAAACACCAGTAATATCATGTGAGGTTTTGAAGAGCCAGTCAAATCCTGATGGATCAGCTGCAGTCACAAGATACTGCTGGTTCACATTGGCTGGATGCACTCCAGCCGGTGATGCTGTCCCAGTTGCTATGTTATTTCAATCGCTATGTCATTAGTAATTATTTTACCGCAGGCCTGTAACAATGCCTAGCTGGGTCGTGGTCCAAAGCTGGTTCACTAGCTAGAGGGGTGAAAGGAGACGGTCATTTCCTCTATAAAAGCTTTTTATTCACTCTCCTGTCTCTAAAAGGGCAAACACCTCTTGTTAAGGTCCCGTTGGCTATGATGTCAGACTGACTCAGGAAAAAGTGACACAGTGCTAGCTGAGGACATGGAAGAGAGAGAGAGAGAGAGAGAGAGAGAGAGAGAGAGAAAGAGAGAGAAAACAGACACTGAGACAGAGGAGAGAGACAGAGAGCAGAGAACGAGGGCAAGAGAATGAGAGGGCAGACAGAGAGAGGATAAAAGACAAATTCAGAATTACAGACCCTACATCGGTGTGTGTGTGTGTGTGTGTGTGTGTGTGTGTGTGTGTGTGTGTGTGTGTGTGTGTGTGTGTGTGTGTGTGTGTGCGTGTGTGTGCGTGTGTGTGTGTGTGTGTGTGTGTGTGCGTGTGTGTGTGCGCGTGCGTGATGCTGCAGGTGGATGACACGGGCAGCGTGGTGGGCAGTTGGCACACAGTGCGAATTCCAGGCAGTGAGAAGAGCCTGCTCCTGTCTGACCTGGAGCCGTCCAGCCTCTACGAGGTGCTGATGGTAGCTCGCAGCACTGCGGGGGAGGGGCAGCCCGCAATGCTCACCTTCCGCACGGCCAAGGGTGAGACACACACACACGCACACACAAACGTGCACACGCATACACGCGCGTATACACACACAAACACACCCACACGCACGTGTATATATGAACACACACACACACACTCACACACACACACACACACACACTCACACACACACATACACACACTCACACACACTCACACACACTCACATACACACACCCACACACACATACACACACACACACACACACACTCACACACACACACACACACACACACACACACACACACACACACACACACACACACACTGTCAGGGTATAGTTTCTCCAAAGCAGATGTAAATATGGACGTGGATGTATAATAGCCTCTCTCCTGCTCTCCTGTTTGTCTCAGAGAGAAGCTCTACCTCCGGTAAGAACCCGTCCAAGGCTCCAGACGTGTCTGTGCCTGAGCAGGCTCCGGAGGAGAAAACCGTGAACACGCACTACGGCGTGGTCATACATGACCGAGGTGAGCTCCTGCAGGAGTGACGCGCTCGTGACGAGTGGGAGGCGTGGGGTGTTGGTCATTATCTGGAAATACAGAGAACGCACACAGCGACGTTATAAACAGCAATTACAGGGCATGAGCATGTGTGAGCTATTCATGTAGGCCTCACCTAATATGTCCAAACAGTTGTTTTTCACTAACCTCCTCTGTTCTTTGGCTCTCTCCCTCTCCCTATCATGCTAACCTTTCTCTTTCTCCCTGTTCCTCCCCCTCTTCTCCCTCTCACTCTACCCCTCCTTCTCTCTCTCTCTCTTTCTCTCTCTCTCTCTCTGTGGCCCAGAGCCCTCTCAGTAAGTACATGCTTCACTTCGGCATGCTGTTTGTCTATGTTGTATGTGTTTCTGTTTGTTTTCCTGTTCTCTGCTCTCTCTCTCTCTCTCTCTCTCTCTCTCTCTCTTTCTCTTTCTCTTAGTCTTCTCTCTCTCTATTCCCCTTTTTATGAGATGGATGGTCAGCTGTTTCCACTTAACGAGGAACACAGCCATTTTTCACTTGCATTTTAGAGAGCAGAGGAACAGGTTTTTTTTTTTCGGTTTTTTTTCCCTTTTTGTTAAGTACTTTGTGGTGCGTAATGAGTTTATTTCGGCCTACAGTCCCAGAGGCTCCTGATCGCCCCACCATCTCTATGGCAACAGAGAGTTCTGTTTATGTCACATGGATCCCACGGGCCAATGGTGGCTCTCCGATCACAGCCTTCCGCGTGGAGTTCAGGAAGCAAGGCCGCAACGGTGACTGGCTCATTGCTGATGACAACATCTCACCCCTAAAGCTCTCTGTGGAAGTGCGCAGCCTAGAACCAGGCGAGGTCACACACACACACACACGCACACACACACATGAATAATCCTCTTTGTAGCTTAGAGACAGAGAGAGATACATACTCTAGTTAAACATATTGCCTGCACCTGTTAAACGTATCCACGGGTGCATCCATAGGTGCAACGTATCGCTTCCGGGTCGTCGCCATGAACACTTATGGCGAGAGTCCCCACAGTTCCTCTTCCAGGCCGTACCACGTGCCGCTGGTGAGCACCCCTATCTCCAACCGCCCTGTGACTGGACCGCACATCATCTCCACGGAGGCCATCACCGACACGCAGATCAGGGTGCGCTGGATGGTAAGTAGCAACGCACGCACACTTACAAGGTGGGCTGGTGTATGCAAATTTTAGAGGCTTGATTGTTAATCAGTCTGTTATGTTAGAAAGACTGTTATGTAACAATCTACGATTTTTGGAAGTGTTCCCTTTTATGACTCTGTTTTGCTCATGCGACATTTGAAGGAAGTGACAACAGAGTTTGAGCTTCACAGTATGTTTCATATACCGAATTCTGCTTATTCGAAAAGGCCAAGGCCTATACAGTTTTCCATTCTATGGCACTTTTAAAGGGTTTAGCACATCCCTGCGTTACTACATTCCCGTAGACTTGCTCCGGCGTGCAGACGGAAGCATCCTCCTGTGTGGTATCCTTGCTCTGGGAACAACAGTAGGACCCTGAAGTAGTCCTACTACACAAATAGTAGTCCTAGTGCATTTCACAGACCGGACAGTGAGTGTGTATGTATGTGTGTATGTATGTGTGTGTGTGTGTGTGTGTGTGTGTGTGTGTGTGTGTGTGTGTGTGTGTGTGTGTGTGTGTGTGTGTATGTATACGTGTTTGTGTGTGTGTGCATACACCTGTGTTTGTGTTTATATGCATGTGCACATGTATCTGTGTGTTTGTATGTGTGTTTGTGCATGTGTGCCTTTTCCAGTTGGTGTTGCAGGTTTAAATTGAGGGACACATATTTCCCATCATCCCCTATACTGTTCCCCTATGGCCACCACAACTAAAGCAGGTCTCTAATTGATCAAGCCCACAATGGCCACTCTGTAGGTGTGTGTGTGGGTGTGTGTATGCGTAATTGAGTGTGCTTGTGTGTGTGTGTGTGTGTGTGTGTGTGTGTGTGTGTGTGTGTGTGTGTGTGTGTGTGCATATTTTTGTTTTGTATGTTTGTATTTGTGGTGCGTGTCTGTGTGTGTGGGTGGGTGGGTGTGGATGAATGTGGTATATTTGGAGGCTCTGTCCAGATACGATTTTAGAATAGAGTGAATTTATTTTGAGAGTGTGGGCATGGGAGGAGAACTTTAAATGAGTGGTGTGTTTTAGGGAAGAGAAAAAGAGGGAAAGAGGGAGAGAGAGTAAACTAGAGTGAAAGAGAGCGCCGAGAAAGCAGAGAGATGCAATTTGTTTCTGTTTGTATTTGCTGATATGAATCTCAAACATGTTGACAATTCTTCATGTGTTGGGGATGAGCGGAGCAGTATTTATGTGTTGGGGATGAGCGGAGCAGTGTTCATGTGTTGGGGATGAGTAGAGCAGTGTTCATATGTTGGGGATGAGCGGAGCAGTATTTATGTGCTGGGGGTGAGCGGAGCAGTGTTCATGTGTTGGGATGAGTGGAGCAGTGTTCATGTGTTGGGGAAGAGTTGAATAGTGTGCATGTGTTGGGGATGAGTGGAGCAATGTTCATGTGTTGGGGATGAGTTGAACAGTGTTCGTGTGTTGGGGATGAGTGGAGCAGTGTTCATGTGTTGGGGATGAGTTGAACAGTGTTCATGTGTTGGGGATGAGTGGAGCAGTGTTCATGTGTCGGGGATGAGTTGAATAGTGTTCGTGTGTTGGGGATGAGTGGAGCAGTGTTCATGTGTTGGGGATGAGTTGAATAGTGTTCGTGTGTTGGGGATGAGTGGAGCAGTGTTCATGTGTTGGGGAAGAGTTGAATAGTGTGCGTGTGTTGGGGATGAGTGGAGCAGTGTTCATGTGTTGGGGATGAGTTGAACAGTGTTCGTGTGTTGGGGATGAGTGGAGCAGTGTTCATGTGTTGGGGATGAGTTGAATAGTGTTCATGTGTTGGGGATGAGTGGAGCAGTGTTCATGTGTCGGGGATAAGTGGAGCAGTGTTCATGTGTTGGGGATGAGTGGAGCAGTGTTCATGTGTTGGGGATGAGTTGAATAGTGTTCATGTGTTGGGGATGAGTGGAGCAGTGTTCATGTGTCGGGGATAAGTGGAGCAGTGTTCATGTGTTGGGGATGAGTGGAGCAGTGTTCTTTTTTCTTTTGCTTACCTGCTATGTAGTGCTACTGCAGTGTGTTTAAGTATATGTCCGTTTTAACAAATGAGGTCTTCTGTTGTTCTCTTTGTCTGTCTCTCTCTTTCTCTCTCTCTCTTGCTCTCTCTCCCCATTCTGTCTGTATCTGTCTTCCCTGCAGTACACCCCCTCTAGCAACAACAACACTCCTATCCAAGGCTTCTACATCTACTACCGGCCTACAGACAGTGACAATGACAGCGACTATAAGAGAGACGTAGTAGAAGGTGAGCAATTTCTCTCAATCTGCTGCTCTGTTCTTTTGGTCTACATACTCCATACTCCATACTACATACTCCATACTCCATACTCCATACTCCATACTACATACTCCATACTCCATACTACATACTCCATACTCCATACTACATACTCCATACTCCGCACTACATACTCCATACTCCGTACTACATACTCCATATTACATGCTCCATACTCCATACTACACTCTCCATACTACATACTCCTTACTACATACTCCATACTCCATACTCCGTACTACATACTCCATATTACATACGCCATACTCTATACTACACTCTCCATACTACATGCTCCGTACTACATACTACATACTCCATACTCCATACTACATACTCCATATTCCATACTTCTTTCTCCATACTGCATATTTGTGTGCTTTATGTGTATAAGGTACATGCATGTATGTGAGTGTCAGTGTGTGTGTGTGTGTGTGTAATGGATATGTTGTGTGTTGAAGGGGGCGGGCCGAGGGGAAACTCATTCAGCTGATTGATGTGCAGTGAGTGTGTAGTGTGGCGTAATGAGCCAGGCTAAAATGTGTTTTTAATAAATGGCTGCTGCTCTAATGGGCCTGAACTGAAACCCTACACCCTCGTCTCCACAGTTTGAGGGGATCGCCCCGCCCTCTGGAATGTTAACGGCCATCCCCAAACCTCCTGCTCCTTTTTCTCTCCCTCCCAACATCTCTCTCTCTCTCTGTCTGCTCTTAGTAATTTTCACCTCAGTGTTCTTCAAAGCTGTAGGTTGTCAGAGATACATGCCTGTCCAGATAGGCAGCCCCATAGACCTTCAAATGCAAACAAGTGTCTATGTTCTTGTGTGTGAGTGTGTGTGAGTGTGTGTGTGTTTGTGTGTAAGTCCATGTGAAGGTCTTGGGTGCATATACAAAATGAACTACACATGAAACATTAGAGAGTTGAGTCAGAATGTGCGTGTGTGTGTGCTTCCAGCTCTGCAGTGTGTTGTGAGGTCTGTGTGCTGTGCAGTGGGAATTCTGGAGTCAGGCCAGAACAAACATTACACTGCCTTATAAGGAGTCTGTCTGGAGTAACGCATGGTCAGAGAGGGAGAGGGAGAGAGAGAGAGAGAGAGAGAGGGGAGGGCAGAGGGCTTGTGGTTTGTCGCGAACAACACGCGCTTTGAGAGGCACAGACTAGTGTAATTATCTCACACTAACCACGCTCCCTCCCTCTGAACCCTCCCACAGGCATCAAGCGCTGGCACATGATTGGCCAGCTCCAGCCGGAGACGTCTTATGACATCAAGATGCAGTGCTTCAACGACGCGGGAAAGAGCGACTACAGTAACGTGATGATCTGTGAAACAAGAGGTGAGAGAGAGAGACAGACACTCTTACGGGAATGCTATACTTCAACTGAAGACAGGAGGCTATAAACGCCATTACTGTAATTACAGCCTTGAACAGAGCGATGGTTTTATTAGTCTGGGACAATGGCAGACATTGTGCTACATCACTACCACCTCAGTTACTAATGACTCCTCTTAATAAGGGCCCGGTGAGACCCACACAGGTCCAGACCGAGCTGTTGTCAGAAGCAAGCAGCTGTTTCACCGGTTTGTTGTCATTTGTCTCACGCGATCTTCTGTTCCCCCACTTACCGAATGCCCCCCTGTTTCCGGACGCATGCAGCGCGCCAGTCTGCCGGAAGACCCAGCCAGCAACCTGTTACCCCGCCGGACGTGTACGTGCCTGAGCCGCCCAGCTCAGCCGGCGGCTTGCTCTACCTGATCGTGGGCTGCGTGCTGGGTGCCATGGTCCTCATCCTCCTCATCTTCATCGTCATGTGCCTGTGGAGGAACCGGCAGCAGCAGAGCATGCACAGTGAGAGCCTGTCTTCTCCAGTCCAACAGACATGTTTTACCCAGGCTTTCTCCCTCCCTCTCTCCCTCTCTCCCTCCCTCTCTCCCTCTCTCTCTCTCCCTCTCCCTCTCTCTCTCTCCCTCTCTCCCTCTCTCTCTCTCTCCCCTCTCTCTCTCTCTCTCTCTCTCTCTCTCTCTCTCTCTCTCTCTCTCTCTCTCTCTTGCTCCCTCCGGACTCTGAATATATTTAAGAGAATAAACAGTCTGAGGTGTGTGTGTGTGTAAAAGTAGTAGATGTGTCCTGATGTAGATGTGTTCAGTTGTGGCTGGTTTGTAAGTTCATAAACATGTTTGTCAGGGCCTAATTATTTAAATGTTCCACTGCAATGCCTTTTTCTTTGCTATGTTTTAGTAAACAATGACAAAATATCTCTCTCCCCCTCTCACTCTCTCTCTCCCTCTCTTTTCTCACTCTCTCTCCTGCTCCCTCTCTCTCACTCCCTCTCCTTCTCTCACTCTCTCTCTCCCTCTCCCTCTCCCTCTGTGTGTGTGTGTGTGTGTGTGTGTGTGTATACATACATATATATATACACTTTCACTCTCTGCAGAGTATGACCCTCCTGGCTACCTTTACCAGCCTGCTGAGATGAACGGCCATGTGTTGGAGTGCCCCAACCTGGTGGGCTCCAGCCGGGTGGGCCCTGCCGGGCGTGCCGGCTACGCCCACAGCACCTCCATTGTTGCCCAGGGTTGCCACCACCTCCACCACAAGCTCCCCAACGGTCTGGCACTTCTAAATGGCTCGGCCCCGCTGTATGCACCTGGGCACGGCCACGGCCACGCCCACGATGCCCCGTTGTACGTACCTGGGCACGGCCACGCCCACGACGGCCCGCTGTACGCACCTGGGCACGGCCACGCCCACGACGGCCCGCTGTACGCACCTGGGCACGGCCACGCCCACGACGGCCCGCTGTACGCACCTGGGCACGGCCACGCCCACGACACCCCGCTGCCCCATGGCACCATGGACTGCGAGCACTCGCACCCGCAGCACATGCACAATGTGAGTGGCCAGACACGCGGCACGTTTGGAGCTGTGACAGCACACAACCATGCATTTGTTTTCCTTATGTGCAGTCTCATAAGGAATGTGTACGCTCAGGCCTAGTGTACAGCCATTCTTACACGCACACAACTAAGCAGTATGGTACGTCTCTCTGGACAAGAACATCTGCTAAACTCTGTAAATGTAAACGTTAAAATGGACGAATTGTGGGATTTGGTTTGATTTTCATTATTTTTTGCTCCTCTACAGATCTCTAATTATATACCACACAGATTGGCAGGGCTAAAAATTAAAGCATAATTTTAAAACAGAAGAAAACCTGAGCTATAAACAATACAAAACCATATATATATATATAAACTGTTATAGTCCATCTTAAGATTAAAATGTTATTGTTGTTGTTGTTGTTGTCGTCGTCGTCCCCATGAAGTGATGAGAAGTTAATGCTGCCTTATTCTCTGGCAGGGGGGGATCGTGTACACTGCCCTGCCCCAGACAGACTCCTCTGATTGCATGAACTGCCAGAACTTCTGTAATAACAACAGGTAAGAGAAAGAGAGCAAAGGAGAGATCGAAAAACAGGTAAAGAGAGAGAGAAACAGAAAGATATGTCTGTACATAAAAGTCTGTTGGAAAAATAATGCAGTCATCCAGTTCAGTATTCCTCTGATATCTGAATCTGTTGTGGCTTTGGCACAGGCACACACACACACACACACACGCACACACACACGCACACACACACACACACACACACGCACGCACACATGCACGCACACACACACACATGCATGCACACACACGCACACACGCACACATACACACACACACGCACACATGCACGCACACACACACACATGCATGCACACACACGCACACACACAGACACGCACACACACACGGACACACACACACACACGCACACACACACGGACACACACACACGCGCACACACACGGACACATACACACGCGCACACACACACGCACACACACACGGACACACACGCGCATGCACACACACACGGACACACACGCGCACGCACGCACACACGGACACACACGCGCATGCACACGCACGCACACATGCACGCACACACACACACACACACACACACATGCATGCACACACGCACACACACACACGCACACATACACACACACACACACACACGCACACATACACACACACACACGCACACATGCACGCACACACACACACACACACATGCATGCACACACACGCACACACACAGACACGCACACACACACGGACACACACACACGCACACACACACGGACACACACACACGCGCACACACACGGACATACACACACGCGCACACACACACGCACACACACGGACACACACACACGCATGCACACACACACAGACACACACGCGCACGCACGCACACACGGACACACACACGCGCATGCACACGCACACACACACGCACGCACACATGCACACACACACCAAAAAAAACAAAAAAACACGCTGTCTGCGTGGAGCTTGTTTATGTATTCTAGTGTGTCCGACACTAACAGTTTATTCCCAGGGCAGCCATGTGGTTCTGTTAATGACACCAGTGTTTACCTCCTCTGGGGAGACGGGAGGCAACTATGGAACTAATACAAGCAGATTTCATTCAGAGCTTTGTGTGTGTGTATGTGTGTTTGTGTCTGTGCATGTTACTCCACTCATTAGTTCATTTATTTTGACGTGTGTAAATACTTATATCTTGAGCTTCTGTTTTTGTATATATGTGTGTGTGTGTGTGTGTGTGTGTGTGCGCGCGTGACACTAGGTGCTACCCCAAACCCAACGGCACGCTCTCAAGGCTGCACGCACTGGCACAGTGCCAGCCAGATGTTCTCGAGCTCCTCCCCCTCAACGTCAGCACGACCGGGCGCCATGGCAACGGTATCCTACAGCCCCGAACCAGCAGCGGGCAGGTGACACCTGCGGAGGAGGACTCAACTTCAACGCCTTCCCAGAATTCCTCCAGTGTGCCTGAAGAGACGACGCCAGAGAATGGGGAAGGTGAAGCCACGCCCACTGAGCAAGTTCCCTCGTGCCCTCTTCCTGTTCACTGTTTGAAAGAACCATGAAGAAATCTTTCTAACTGCACAGAGTGATCATGTGGTTAGCCCAACTCTACAGTTCACACCTTATTTACCTGCTCTACAGCTGTACCTACCAGGCTGCCCCACAGCGTCACAGGCTGCGTTACAGTTCGCAGTCAGCGCTGAGCTGTAACGCACCACTGCCGGAGCTTGGACCTGTGTACACCGTGTCAACCTCATGTCACTGACCTCTTTTATGGTTTTGACCAAAGAACAGGTGTTAACTGGAGGATTTTATTATGCACTTATACTGTAAGCGCCCATGTAAGTACAGCTTAGGCAAACACATATATGTTCCTACAAAATATCTGCATATACACAAAATGTCCAGGTGTCTTCTTTTAGAGCAGGTCATTTATGAAATGGGCACATCAGCACATGATGAACCCATGCAGAGAACAAGAGAAGCTACCAGCGCTCAGTTAAAGTCTTGGGTTCACGGGCCTGGCTGGAAATGGGCTGCTAGCCTGGACAGTTGTAGGGTAAGGCTGCCTTATAAACGACTGGCAGCCGAACGTATACCCGCCATCAGGAGGCGTCAGTTAGGTTTGGAAAGCAAGCCCCACAAACTGGTCCATGCACTACCGCAGTGTTCCAAACACTGTGTGTGCTGTTATATAGTGTAGCCTCAGTACTACACTGTTTTACTAACTCTGCTTTGCTTTTTCCTTTTGCCTGTCATGTTTGTGTGTGTGTGTGTGTACGTGTTTGTTTGTGTGTGTGGTCACAGGGTCAGAAGAGTCCGTTCAGTGTGTAGAGTCGAACGGTCCAGTGGTGTGTTGGGAGAGGCTCCGTCTGCCTGATTCAGACTGTAAAGAGAAAATAGTCTGGATATCTACTGCAAGTCTGACAGGAGACTTCATACAGCCAACAGCACAGGAGATCTGAACACACACACACACACACACACACATACACACACACACACTCTCACATCGCTGCAGCGCAAACCCGCATTTTCACACACAGACAAGGACTAGGGGCTGAGGCAGGAATGTTCAGGAAAGACAGAGGACAGAACTGTCAACACAGAGCAGAGCTGTCCAAAGGCGGCGCGAGCAGAGACTCTGAGTGACCCGTTGGACGCTGTTGGACAGGAGGAGGACGCAGGAGGAAAGCAACGCAAAAAAGGAGAAAGCATAAGGGAAGAGTGCCAGGACACAAGCGGCTAGATTTCGGACATGCTGAATCCTCTCCGTCTGTGGGAAGGGCTCTTAAAAAAAAAAAAAACTCTTTAGATGACTATTTATTTTTTGTAGTAGTAAAATATTATTTCATATGAATGTATCTGTTTTAAGAAAAAAGTTCATCTTTTATATTATTTATGCTTTTTGGATGAGATACCTTTTTTTTTTTTTTTTTTGTCCTTTTTTTTTGGTGTCATATTTTGGTTTCCTGTGCTCCACCCAGAGTGGAGTCTAGCCGTTGTACGTGTAAAGCTGTGTAAGAATATAAAGAGAAGCTAGAGGAAGAGTCTGACCTCTCCTTGCTCTGGCGTTTCATTTTTCACACACCGCTATACACCAGTGTTTCGACGCCTGTCCTCTCACCCAATGACCGGAGCAGTAACTGTTCTCGACCACTCCCCATCCGAAACGTGAAGTTAGGGATTGGAGTGTCCCTGGTATAGCGGAGCACGTCCTCTGATCTTCTTTTGTTTCTTGGAGGTTTTTGAGGTGGTTCTCACGTCCTCGGGGGCCGGGAGAAGGGGGTGTGTCTCCTCCAGGTCTCACAGAGCGCCGCCTCCTCTCCTGGCTCCTCCTTCTCGGGACTCTGCGGCCCTTTGTTCCTGCTCTGGAGAGCCTGGGCCACCTCTCGACCTCCTGGCCCATTTCGTAGCGAGACGGTTTTGTGGCGACCGCTGTTTGCTTTGGTTGCTTGGAGATGCTCGTTTCTGCGGCGACCTTGCGTCAGACTCAGATGTGGTTTGGACTTTGATTCCCCTGACTTCGCATTGTTGCTCTCAAACGCAGCTCAGACCCCGGGTCTGTTATTTACCGCAGAGCAGCTATTAACCCTAGAGCAGTTATTTACCATAGGGCAGTTATTTAGTTATTTGGACGTGATGCTCAGTCAAACATTCTAAAGTGTTTGATCATCAGCGTTGTGCTGCACTGGTTAGGAAACTCTAGACTCTTCATGTTGAACATGAAGCCACATTTGTTTCTGATGTTTTCACTGAAACAGAGTGCTCGCTGCCAGAGCAAAACCTGAGCTGCACAGAGACACAGAGGAGCACACGCACGCAAACAGGAGTAAAGAGACACGCAATCAGAGGAGTAAAGACACACACATGCGCAAACAGGAGCACAGACACAAAGAGGAGTACAGACACAAACAGGAGTACAGACACAAAGAGAGGAGTACAGACACACAAACAGGAGTACAGACACAAAGAGGAGTACAGACACAAAGAGGAGTACAGACACAAAGGAGTACAGACACAAAGGAGTACAGACACACAAAGAGGAGTACAGACACAAAGAGGAGTACAGACACAAAGAGGAGTACAGACACACATAAACAGGAGTACGGACACAAAGAGGAGTACAGACACAAAGAGGAGTACAGACACACATAAACAGGAGTACAGACACAAAGAGGAGTACAGACACAGAGGAGTACAGACACACACAGGAGTACAGACACAGGAGTACAGACACACAAACAGGAGTACAGACACAGGAGTACAGACACATGCGCAAACAAAGGAGTACAGACACACAAACAGGAGCACAGATGCACACAAACAGGAGCACAGACACAAAGAGGAGTACAGACACACAAACAGAAGCACAGATGCACACAAACAAAGGAGTACAGACAAAGAGGAGTACAGACACAAAGAGAGGAGTACAGACACACACAAACAGGAGCACAGACGCACACAAACAGAGGAGCACAGACACACAGTGGAGTACAGTGGCAAAGTGCAATACCCATGCGTCTCTACACTCAGAAAGACAAAACACACACACACATAAATTGTAAACACTAGCTAACACTCATTCCATAAGACAAACCTCATCACCTCCTAGTATAGTGGGAGGCTAGTGTATTAACACCTGAGAATGACTGTTGAGTGTGGTGCTTCAGCCTGGTTGTTAAGTGTGGTTACTGAGTGTGACTGTCCAGCATGGTTTGTGGGCAGTTTGTAAGTGTGCTTGCTGAGAGCGGTTATTGTAGATTACAGAGCATGATTGTGGAGTGGGGCTGTGGAGTTGTGCGTCTGTGGAGTGTGACTGTTGTGTGGTTGCAACGCAGGGCAGATGCAGTGGAGGGTGGGTGTGCCGTGGTGTTTGCTGAGTGTGTGGTTGTGTTGTGCAGTTGCGGGGTGGTGTGTGGTTGCACTGTGCGGTTGTGGAGTAGTGGAGTTGTGGAGCGCGGTTATATAGTAGCACGGGGGTGTCTGAGTGTGCTGGCATGCCCTGATGCTCGTTTCTATGGTTACGAGGGGGCGGGGTTGCTTGCCAGTACCTGTGGAGCCGCACTAATGCAGGCTGCAGAGTGGTAGCGTGAAGCCTGGTGCCTATCTGCCTGCAGTTAGCCACTGCCCTCTTGAGTCTGGCCACACCTCCGCCCACCCATTCGACTTTTGACCTCTACTCCTTCACATGCCCCAGTGGCGCCCTGGGGTCCCCTACCACTATGACTCGCGTTTTGGGAAGCTATTTTCAGCTGTGAAGGCGTGCACACACACACATACACACACACACACACACCAACATACACATACATAGCAAGCATGAGGGAGTCTGCCAGTATGTGGTGAAGCATTCTGAGCACGGGCCAGGCCATCACAGGGCGGTTTCTTGGTTTCTTGGTTTCTTAGTCCGTCTGGACTCTGGAAGCTCCCAGGCTTCCATTCAGGAAAAAGAACCATGATCCAAACAGGCAGGTTCAGATCAGGGTCTCACACACGGTCGTCAAAGCTTTTCCAGACACACTCTCCATATCTGGCAGTTTGCAGAATAAAAGCCTAAAACTAATGTTTTCCTTTTCCTTTAATGTTTATAGCCGCCGCTTAAGATAGCTGCGCGCTGTTCTCGTCCCGTGCCTGTATGTCATGCGTGTGAATGATGAAATACTATTCACTTTAGTTTAATGCCCTGCCAGACAACATGGAAGGACAATGAGCAAACAGAAAGGGCCTGGAGAGAGAGAGAGAAAGAAGAGAGAAGGATGACACTGGGACACAGAGGAGGGGGATGGAAAGAGAGAGAGAAGGTCAGGGATCGGGGTCGGACGTGGAGGCAGAAGCCAGGCTCTCAGGTGGACTGCCAGCGTGGTAGGATCCCGGACAGGGCTGATGTAAGCCCCCCCCCGTCAGACCCCGTCTGGGTCTGCTGTCCCGTGCTCTGACTGCTCCCTCCCGCCCTGAGCTCCAGTCCCTTATTAAGGGCGCCATGGGAACAAGCAGGGCCATTGTCCGCCCCCAAATTCCTGTCCTGTTCTCTGAGAGGTCCTGTTAGCGGCGCTCCTCTCCACTCCCTGCCCACCATTCTCCTGCTGTCTCTCTGGCATGCCCTGAACCAGTGTGACGCCTCTTGGCTCGCCCCCAGGAACAGGCAGATTTGCCTCGCCTTTTCCGAGCCGATTATCTGCGAGGGGTCACAGTCCCGTGCGGAGCCTATCCGCGCCGGCTTCATTCCACGTCTCTTATTATTTTAGGCAAATTTCAGGACCCATAATCAGCGTTGGACAAATAAACGAGGGTGTTCCGTTTGACCGTGATCTCCGCAGCCAGCAGGAAATGTTTCCGTGGCATCGGTTTTCCGTCTCGCGGCCGGAAGTGGGGACGCATCCCGACGAACGTGTCGGCCCTTCTGGAGATCTCGTTATCCGATCGGGGCGGCCAAGTTCTGCATTTAAGTCAGGGCTCAGTTTGTGTAAGGCTTTGTGGCCAGCTGACATGCTGGGTGGTAAAAACTTTCTCTGTGCCGGTCAGGCCGCAGAGATCTCCTCATTTTTTTCCCGTTCTTCTCTCGATGTGGGAATCAGAGCTCATAATTAGGCCACCGATGACAGGCCCCAAAACTCTGCCGACAGACCAGCCGTTACCTCGGTCAACCTGCGTGAATCCTTTAGACGCTGACTGTCTTTATGTGTGTGTGTGTAGAATGATATGCTGTTTGGCTAGTGCAAAATGCGCCTTCAGTTTATTAGTTAGAGTTTAAGGCGTGACCGTAAACCTGTACAGGATGTGAAGGACTCTGGGAACCTGGGCTAGAAATGTAAAAGCAAAATTAAGAGACAGAGAACACGAGAAGCAGGAGTCAAGGTTCGGAGAAATGGGAAGGTGGTGAAGTGGAGAAACGTTTCCACAGAGAATATATGTAGGGAGTTAGATCAGAGGGTGGAATATCAGGAGAGTTTTTCCCAAACGTGGAAAAAAATCAGAAAAATGTTTCGCTAAACAATAAAACCTGGATTATATTTCTTTCAGGAATACAAAAAGCACTTAAGAGTTTTGTCACTCACCCTGCTGAATGAAACTTTTTTGAATAAAAATATAAATATTTGACAGGGGACTCTTGTCTTTCGTATGATCATTTCTTCCAATTTGTACAATTTGCCTAAGAAAAACCGTGCTGGTGCTTTTGGGATGCATCTCCTCAGGTGAGCCCCCGCTGTCACTTTTCCAGACAAATAACAGAGGAATTCCAGTCCATAAAACTAAGTAGCATGGAGCAGTACCTTTGGAAAGCTTGGAAACCTGATTTTCCTAAAGGAGTTGCAATAGATTGAGGCACAAATCCGGTGATTTATGACTGGCCCACTCCGAGCAGGACACTCACAGCCTTCCGGAACTTGGTGTTTTCCAGCTGGTTAGAGTACAGAAGAACTAACTGCAAAGATCTACCACGGGTGTCCTCAGTGAATAGAGGAGTAATTGTGCGTGCATTGCAGTGTATTTGGTAGATTGATTTAAAAAAAAAAAGGTTCGGTCTGTGTTGGTAGCTAATCTGAGCCAGCCGACGTCGGTTTATAAAAGAAAACAAGTGAAGAATCTGAAATCCGAAAAAGTTTATTAGCATATCAAAAACAGCAAAGCACTCACGCAGACACACAAACAAACAGACCCACATATATAGTAGGTGGTGAATGTTGACACACTGTAGGCTGTTTGTACCAGTTTAGCGGAGGCCACACGAAGGGGCGCACTGCCCTTCAGGTGGGCCCCGGAGGCGCACGATCTGGTCCTTTGCCCTTGTCTGCATTTAACTGACCTTCAAGGCTCAGCTGGGTGTAGTAGAACGTGACCCTGGACTCCTCGCTGGCATCATAGAGAGCCTGACAGGTATACAGGCCCTCCGCCTCAGCCTCCACCCCCTCTAGGTGAAGGGTGGAGGTGTTGGCAGGCAGGGAGGCGCGTCCCAGGGTAGAAGCCAGAGGGAGGATCTTGGCACCCTGGCCGTAGTTGTAGGCGATGGCCTTGTTGATACTGGAGCCCATTTTGGAGAATGCCCAGATGAAGAGGGTAGGCACGGCCGATCCGCAGCGCAGAAGAGCCGTGCTGTTCAGCGCCACGGCAACCCGCTCGGTGACGTAGGCCACGCGATCGGGGTCAGATCTCTCCAGTCCTAATTATCCGCCCAGACACACGCATGCACACACAAACACACACACACACACACACACACACATATGCGCAAACACACGCATCAGCAAAAAAAAAAAAAAAAAAAAGACAGATTGGGAACACGTCTGTGGCCTAGAAATCAAATCCCCCAAGTTAGGAAAACTCTGACACCCTAATCTAAGGCGAAAGCGCCATCGTTGACATCACCGGACACAAATCAAAGACACTTGTCTACGTCTTAACAACATCAAAGACATCTAGAAGGCATTTAGGTGGAATGAACATTGTCCAGTTCCCTTTGAGATCTGCCGTCTCAGATGATTCCGGAGTCTAAACGCTTCCACTAGACTCTGAGACCCATAAGCTTATGTCTGCCTGGTATTCTGAGAAGCACATCTCGGAGACCCCTGCTGCCTTGAAAAAGCATTTGAGGTCGCGCTGCTGAAATGTCACGGACCCATATCACTTATTTACCTCTGTCTGTAATAAAACAGACTGCGTCCCGTTATTCCTGTGCAGCCTGGCTCCTTACCTCGCGCCGGGACCAGAAGGAAGCACAAAAGCAGACAGAAGCCGCCAGGCTTTTCCAGCTGCGTCCCCATAGTGCCACAACCTGCAGGAAATGCTAGTAGCAGACCTGCAAGCTACAGAAATGTGGGGGAGCTTCCGCAGATCCACCGGGGTCTTGTAGAGCCCCCGGACCAGTGTGGACCCTCTACTCCAGGAACTGATGGAGCGTTCACTCCTCCTCGGCTAGGTTTTAAATGATTCATCAACTCCTCTCTTTGGTGTGTATATCATTTTCTCTCTCTCTCTGTGTGTGTGTAACCTGCACCCTCAACCCCCGACCCCACTGACTTGATACCTGGTAAAGCTGAGAGGTCGTGTCGAATAACAGGACTGTCATTCATTTTTGATCAGGTGGCGAGCAGCAGGTGCCTGGGATGCTCTTGGAAGAAAACAGGCGGGCGGCATGAGCCGTCTCTGCGGCGAAGGCGTCGCTGCACGCCGTTTGCCTGCCAGGCAACCATCGCCGTGACTCTCACAAATAATTAACAGATTCAAACACTGCTGTGTAGTCCCTTTTTTTTTCGTGCGCTGGTTTCCTGGACAAGGATCAGGCGGTACTCTAAACTGAAACGCTGAGACAGTGTAATTCCACAAAGACAGCGTCCAAAGCTCAAAAACTGCCAGCCTGCGAGGTTTCAAAGATGCTTCACTGCCTTTAGCATGGTTGTTAATCAACAGTCATGAACATTCAACGTATTTTAGCATGGCTGTCACCTCATGTTTTATCACCTGGTGGTTATTGCACCGTTCAGAATCTCTTCGTGTATGTACAGTCACGTTAGCGGGTTTGGAACACTCACGCTGCTCTGGGCGGACCGTGGACCTCCTAAAACCGGCACTCTAATTAGCGGCCCTCTCGGCCCGGAACGTTTCCCGGAGGGAGAACGCTATTCTTAGAGGCCTTCTATACAACAGACACATGTAATAAAAACAGGAAGGTCAAGCCAAATGGTTTCTGCAGCCAAGGTTTGGTGAGCTGAGATTGGAGGGAAGCTCTGTAAATCATTTGAACTGGAGTGGCCTTATTCACCCTTTCCACACCTGCTGAGGAATGGTTTTCTTATTATTATCAATTCAGTTGGTTTGTTTGTTTGTTTGTTTGTTTTTATTTGTTTTGCTTTAACAGTACCTTAGATCTGTAGCCTGATCTGAATATAGCATGCCTTTACTATGGCATCTTACTAAGAAGACTAATAGATCAAGAATAATGATATTAATTCTAACAAAAGTAATATCTAATATGGTCACACTATAGTGCCACTGCCCTTCCCCTGGGCTTAACCACAGCTAATGCTGCAAGTTCCAGCAGGTTTGGTTTTGCATGTTTAAGGAGAGAGAGAGAGAGAGAGAGAGAGAGAGAGAGAGAGAGAGAGAGAGAGAGAGGAGCACTGACATGTGGTTTAGATGACAGGGTGAAGCTAGGCCAGGATTGGGTAGGGTGCAGTCAGGTCAGAGTGGAGCCAGAGCTGGGTGGAGCCAGAGCTGGGTGGAGCCAGAGCTGGGTAGGGTGCAACCAAGTCTAGGTGGAGCTATGGCAAGATGGAGCTCAGGTGGCTGAACTGGGTGGAGCCTAGTGGCTGGCCCAGAGATGTCCGGTCTGACTGCAGTGGCCTCGGTCGGCTCTCTGAGACACGAGGCCCCGGACCCACCTGCCCCAGCTCAGCCACAGACCGTTGGTAGAGAGGAGAGGAAGGGAGGACCTGGAAAATGTGACAGGCTTGAAACACAAACTCTTTTTCAGGGTGGATTGGACTGGGAGATGGGACAGTTAAAAGGAGATATAGACTCGGGGGGATATCAGAGGCTTTCAGCCTTATCTGGGGCTTGTTTTCTGAGTACGAGCTAGCAGGTGTGGTACCCTTTACCCACCAAGAGCTGGCAGAACATGAGAAGCGATGTGATGGGCCCGAGGAGGAGAGCGAGGCCAGTGGCCACAGCTGGCACGGCGCGGCTGGCTGCTTCTCGTTTTTTCCCTGGTACGTGCCGTCATTTCAGATAAACGGAGGAGGGTAGAAGATACACGCTAATCACTGGGAGTTATTAGACACAAGAGAGGAATCAAGATTGAGAGATAGAGAGAGAGAGTGTGTGTGTGTGTGTGTGTGTGTGTGTGTGTGTGTGTGTTTACAGCAGTAAGTAGCATTAATACGAGTCTCTTTGGCGGAGTTTTGCGGCCTGCCTCAGCTGGTAGCGCTGAGCCTAAATAAAGCCTGATGGAAAGGGTAGATATCTTTGTTCATTCTCTGGCATGAATGCTTCTTCTTCACTGCATGTTTGTGTTTCACTGTAAATGGTGACCATGTACAGAGATGCACCATACGTACGTGTGTGTACGCGTGCTATCTGGGCATAGATCTGAGCTTTGTGTGTGGTTAATTTGCAGCACTGTTCGCCCTGGGACCTGGCGTTCGTTCCTGTGTGTGTCTGCATGTTTTACAGGCTTCTGTCACATTGTGTGTTAGTTATGGCTGTAAGCATGCATGCACACACGCACACTCTCTCTCTCTCTCTCTCTCTCTCTCTCTCTCTCTCTCTCTCTCTCTCTCTCTCTCTCTCTCTCTCACACACACACACACACACACCTCCCTTGGTTTTTCTTTTGCTGATGGCTGTATGAGGGACCACACACCATGTAGGTGGGAGGAGGCGGGGCCTGAGCTGGGGGGAGGGGCAGAGCTCGGAGACGGATGCATGTACAGTGTGTTTCTGTTCTGTTGCGACTAGCATGCCTGCAGTCCACAGCAACGCCACTATGTCTGCTGCAAAGGTGATCTGGCATATATTCCACATGCTTCTCTTCTCTTCTCGTTTGTGCCTCCTACCCACTCCCTCTCCAGGTCTGATGTGCTGAGTTACTGTAAGGATCTTTAGTGGTTTGCTGGCCTTGGGGTACATACTGAGATAAACTGAGATAAACTGAGATAAAGTGAGATGACAATGAGAGAGAGAGGACAAGCAGAAGCATAGAGAACTAGTGCAAATCAAAAATGGGCAGAGCGAGAACCAGGTAAAAGAGGGGAAAAAACATGTTTCACTTCTTTCCACACACTCTGCTAGTGTTTTTGGTTTCAAATGAGGTTTACTAGATTACGGTGGAGTCTGATATCCTGAACATTACTGTCCTGGCCTCACATGTGAAGCTCTCTGCTTTTCCCACTCATGTTCATCGTCTGTCTCACTACTACTGAGCTTGGATCACATTGTGCACACAATCTGCATCTCATGTTTGCAGCGTGCACTGTGCATTGAGCACAGCGAGTGTCTGGAGAAGCCTCTGCTCTGCTCAGACATTTGCCTGGAGCAGGGAATTGAGAGAGTGTGTGTAACATCCTCCCGTTAGTGTCTCAGTGCTGTTTGGGGGGGGGGGGGGCATATAAACCATCAGGGGAGTGTGTAAGCTGAGTGTGCATGTGGAGCGTGTCAGCAGAGTGTGTCAGAGGAGTGTGCAAGGTTCTGATTGGATAAGCTCAAGTGCTTCTCAAAATGCCGTGCATGCGTTAGGAGTTTCACAGGCCGTGCGGGCCGGGGAGCCGGCCTGGAAGAAGGCAGTTGGGAAGGGGGCGGCCAGGTCTGCAGAGGCCTTCTGCAAACAGCATGTGGAAAGGCTACAGCCTTTAATGTAGCGTGGTGTGTTTGTGTACTGCGCACACACTACTCCGCCTCTGATCAGGGGGCAGCAGCAGCGCGGGACCGCCGCACGGCGACCATTACGGCTTGGGCCGCCGCCGTCCTCCGCAGACGCAAGCACTCTGCCTTGTCTTACGCTTCCTGCACATGTATTATAACACGCACGCATGTGCACGCACACACACACGCACACACACACACACACACACACACACACACACACACACACACCGCTGTAGGGCTCCCCTGGGACTTTTCCCTCAACATCTCCCTTTCAGCTGTTCAAGTGTGCGGAAGTGCTTACCCACAATCCTCTCTGAGCAGGTGGCCACCTCACTGGTCTCTTTGTTTTTTTTTTTCTGTACTGTGCCAATGGAGGCGGGTGATCGGGGGGTGTCTTTTTTTTCTCATGTCATATTTTGGCAGAGCCCAGTCCTCTAGTGCTGGTTGGATTACTTCTAAAGTAACCAAGCAATCCAGAAAAGGGCAGAATCCTCTCCTGGTGTCTCAACATTTCTTTCCAGGTTCTAGACTCCTCCACGTCCAACTCCAGTTCGTGGGCTCAACACCAGGAGCTTCTTACAGAAATGAAACAAGTATAAACATTTGGCGAAAGGTCAAACAGCACACTTGACCCCTGACACTTTCTTTACACATTTCTCGCATGCCTGTCGGACCAGCCCCAGAGCCGTGCTTAGCGGAGCCCGGGAACACTGCGACTTTAAGATCCCTTTCTGTGAATGACCTGATGTGGCCCCTGTGAGGCGGATGCTAGTTTCTTATCTCTGTGAGCCAGTGTGGTTCAGCCTCATAGCCGTCCCGCAATTATGCGCAATTAGCCCTTACAAACAGCTCCTGACTCCTGCCAGCTGCGCAACTGCTCAGAGCTACAGCGGGACCCCGCAAGTAGATTGGGAGAAGGCGCCCTTCAAAGACATCTCCCCCCCCAACCCTCTGTTACCCTCTCAGCCGGACAGCTGCCGGACGATCTCCGGCGGGCTTGGACATATTGGGGCCTGTTGATAGTGGAGCCACTGGAAAGGGCCATACGCATGTTAAGTGGTGTTCAGAAGAGGCCAAGCAGGGAAGATAGCTTCCTGCTGTTAGACAGCAGTCTCTTAAAAGAGTTACAGTGAAGCTTTAAAGCACTTTATGGACATACGAGACAGACTTAACCTGACTGTCTGTGGGACTTTGCAGAATAAGAATGTGAAGAGGTTTTCACGTAAGACGGGACAGTAGCGGGGGGGGGGGGGGGGGGACAAGTTCAGTTACTACAGCTAAAAAGTCAAAAGGAGCCTTAATCCAGCACTGAGATAAGAGAGAAATATGATTAACTCACTTATCCCCACTGCCAGTTACAGTGAAGGGGGAATGGTGTGAAGGTTCTGAGGCTGGAAGCTTTTCTGTTTCAAACACATCTGATTATCAGAGTCACTGAAA